>NC_141535.1:248542500-248849166 GCF_021556685.1 Rattus norvegicus
CCGGGTCACTAAAAGTTGTTAAGATTATAATTATAGGATATCATTTCATAGTCTGCTTGGGGTTTTAAAAGCAACCTTGAGTTTTTAATCCTCGGATATGTTAAAAGGCATGATAACTAAGCCTGCTGAAAGACTGGTGGTTTAATAGAATAATAGACTTAATAGAATAGACTCATACTTAATAGAATATTGTAACAATGTGTTACAGTATGCTATGCCACTCCCTCTAACAAGTAAAAAGCCACTGAGATTGATTTACCAGGACAGCAGTGGTGACCACAACTCAAAGATGCTATAAATAGCCTGAGAACACACAGCAGATCCCCTGGGCCATACTGCAATGATGTTGACAAGCAATTTGCTTCAAACAGGAAAACATTTTACAAGTGGTCAAAACCCACAAACTGTTTGATTCTTAGTTGAGATCCGTGGTTCAGCCAATGGTTTAGCCGTTATTTCTAGCGTTTTTGAAAAGCTGCAGCCTCTAATTATCCACACTCCTCACAAATGCTTGTCAAAATGCAAATGAGAAGAATCCTACCAAATTAAGATAATTAGTTTACTTGTTTCCCTCATATTAAAAAAAAACAATAACTCCACTTACTTCCTAAAGCATGGTGCTGAGTAATGAGGGACTCACCTAACGGTTGCTCCTGAGACATCTCTGTCACTCGAAGTTCACAATGATAGCCCGTAGACCTCAGAGTGCCCACATCTTACCTAGCGCCCAGTTTTCAATTTTGCCACTTGGCATTTTCCTCCTTAACTGGCAGCTACAGGCAGGTTTGGGAATCCTCCATGGATTCTTATTAGGTTTGTCTGTGACAGTCTCTGTCTGTGTCCCAAATGCCTCACTTCTGAAAACCCATGGGACAATCCATCTTACTATCCTTTCAAGTATCAATTTATAGGGTATCATTGACTATTTCTTGTGTGCCTGCATAAATAGTGAAAATAAACCATCACACACACACACACACACACACACACACACACACACACACACACACACACAAATCCCCATTACCCCAAAACTGGGGGGAGGGAGAAAGGTGGAGCTCACTTTATGTACAAAGCCAGAGTTTGATCCCTAATGCCACATAAGCCAAGAGTGGTGTTGCAATCTCATAATTCCAGCATGAGAGAGATAGAAAAGGATGAGAAGTCATGGTGAGGGACCAGAAGTTCAGATCTTATTCTGTCATTTATTCCTACTGCAGCAACTTCACTATGACTTGAGTTTTTTACATTGATGCTCTCTTGCTAAGGGGCCTCTGAAGAATAAAAAGGGTGTATGTCTCTGGCCATAGCTTGCAACCAATTCAGAGGGAATCCAGGTTCTCTTTCCCATCTCTGGTTTCACCCTCCTATAAGATCACTTCAGATGCTGATGCAGCGTCTATCAAAAGCCAGGCTTTTTATGTGGAAACCCATCATCTCTAATTGGTCCAGGGCGAAGCATGCAGCTTCCCAGGCCATCTGAAGAGGATTTGACCCTGCTAGGTTAGAAGATTAGACACAGTACACAGTTTGTTCTCCTGTCAGCAGTGTTCTGCCTTCTCTGGGAAATACAGTAAGAGCTTGTCAGAGTCCTTTAGCTGAGCCAGTTCATTTATTCAAGCCTAGAATTGACTAGCCACCACCATGAGCAGCATCCCTCCCTGCCAACGTCATTTCTGACAACTTTGGCATCTTGGAGGGACTCATGGCCACTTCATCAAACACATCCCCTGGTATGACAGCAAATTCAGCTACAGCAACAGGCTGGTGAACCTCCTGGCTTGATAAACATCCCTAGACCACACACCCCAACAGGAACAGAGAAAGAGAGGGGTTCTTGACCGCTGAGGAGTTCCTGTCTCAACTCCACTTCCCCTCACAGTTTATGTCCCAGATCCCCGGATCCCCAGAAGAAGGAGATTTACTCTCTTGAATGCCATCAAGAAAGTTTACTGCACCCACCAAAAGGAGGAGGTAGAGGAGGAGAAGTAAAAAGAGAAGGAGAAGAAGGAAGTGGAGAAGGAAAAGGGAGAAGGAAGAGGAGGGAAAAGAGGAGGAGGAGGAGGAAGAAGGGAAGGAGGAGAAGCAGGAAGAGGACAAGAATCGAGTGATCACAAGATGCTGAAACTGCTGTCAACTGGGTAATCAGCGGTTCCAAAATATGATGCCATCCTATGTTGCCACCTAAGGCCTCCAGTCACCAGGAATATGGACTCTCAGGGGGGGACTCAGGGAAAGGCTGCCTAGGTGACAGCATTGAAGCAAAGCAAGAAGGCTACATTGAGGCTAGATAAAGCATTTGTGCTTATTCTTAGGTGAAGTTCATGGGTAGAAAAGTCCTCCATTCTGCGGGCTGCTGAAGCTACATTTGTGAAAGTGTGAAACTTATAAAAGAAACTGAAGTTTCTCCAGTCTTGGATTAGCTTGGGGTCTACAGGGAGGATGTGTTGCCCCTGTCTTTAGATGGGCTCAGAGAAGACTTCATAGTCTCAAGGATCTCAGAGCTGATGCTTAGAGCTGAGTTGTCGGGTTTTAGGATTAAAGAAAACACATTATCTTCAAGTTGTGGCGGTGTTTTCAGGATCATGGCTCAAAGATGAAGGAAGCAGAGCTTACTTAAAGTTTTTACTTAAAGATGGAGCCAAAACAGTAAGAAGCAAACAGGGCAAGAAAGAAAATGTTCAGAACTGATAAGGAACTTGAGGCTTGAAGTCTGTAAGTTGGTTTGACGTTTGTGTGTCAGGGGAAGGCTTTGAGTAATGGGGTGACTTGTTCCAAGCGGCAGAGAAAAGATAATTCTGTCAGAGACACATGGTGCTGACGGACACTGGGAGATACTGAGGCATGATAAAGAGAAGCAAAAGTCATTTAAGTAACAAATGACCAAGTTCTGGGCCCAATATAATTCTATGACAAAGATGTGTTTGATTATCACTTGAAAATGGCCCTGGGAAAATGCATCCCTTAGCCAGATGTAAGGTAGGGCCACTCCTTCGAGGTTCCTTTGCTTGGTGATTGCTCCCTGTACCCCATGCTCCATATCTTGAGGTAGAAACTGGGACCTCAAATCCCAACCCCATGACACTTCTGGCTTCCCCATGCTTAAAGCTACATCAAAACTGAGCAACAAGAAGACAAACCGAATAACAACATACAGAATATGGCATTAAGATTTGCTGACTAAAATAAATATTTGATGAGCACCTGTTTATAGAATGCACTGATGTCGTGGATTTCACTAAACATGTAAGCCAGTTACAATCATCAAAGAGACTGAAAGCCTGCAAGACATGAGCGGATTAAAACAAGACAAAGTAAAATGTGGAGACGAAGGGTCTGTGCAGATAACTTGGGGGTTCAGAGCATTTGCAGGGATGCAAAGGCTTCTGGCAACAGCCAGGCCTCCAGCTGGCCACTGTGTTGGAGCTGTTCGGTTCCCATCATCTAAGACATTAAGGCACCTGAACCAGAAATGAGCCAGAGCTCTTTAGAGTAGGCTAGTAGGAAAAGGGTAGGACGATAGCTCTGTAGTCTGCAGGCATTAGACAGCATTGTTTCTGTGTTTGGTGATGATATAGATTACATAAATATCTATTTCCATTTTTATAAATAAAAAAACATATTCAATTCCACACATTTACTGTTAGGATAAAATTTTATGTGACCAGCAAGATTTCTTAGCAGATAAAGATGTGTACAGGTCAAGCTTCGTGACATGAGTGTGATTGACAGAACCTATGTGGTAGAAGGAGAGGATGGGCAGACAGTTGTCCTATGAAATATTCATTCCCTTATTGCATCAGCAATGCAAGAGCATGCTAAACAGTTCCCTGGACACGAAGCCACCCCTCTCTATCTCTCTATCTCTATCTATCTTTCCTCCTTTTCCAGTGCACTAGAGCCATGTCTCTATCCTATCAATACAATGAGCAGGTGAAGAGGTTTAAAACGTGTCTGGATGTCACAGGTAGGAAGGGAAGGGGTAGCTTAGTTACTGTTATATTGTAAAGAGACATCATGGCTAAGGCAACTCTTATAAAAGAAAGTGTTTAACTGGGGCTTCAGTTTTAGAGGGTTGGTTTGTGACCATCATGGATGGGAAGCCAACAGGCATGGCCCAGGAGCACTGGCTGAGAGCTTTACATCCTAATCCACCAGACCACAGAGATTGAGAGACTGAGACTGGTATGAGCTTTTGAAACCTCAAAGCCAACTCCCAGTCACACGCCTCCTCCAACAAAGCCATACCTCCTAATCCTTCCCAAATAGTCCCATGCCCTGGTAGCCAAGCATTCAAATACATGTGAGTCTATGGGGGTCATTCTCATTCAAAGCACCACAGGAAGAAAGAAAGGAAGGCTCCAAAACCTTAGGTGGTCAAATGTTTCCCTCAGAGCAGCAAGGCAGAGAGTAGCACCCTTCTTTGTATAGGTCTGAGTGGGTCTCCAGCACAGGTAACTTTCATGATGCTTTTGATAAATACTAATCTGGTCAGTCCTGTATGTATATATGTGTGTGTGTGTGTGTGTATGTGTGTGTATGTGTGTGTGTGTGTGTGTGTGTGTGTGTGTGTGTATATATATATATATATATATATATATATATATATATTTGAAATTCTGACCTCACCATCATTTCTAATAAGCAACACACAGGACATTAACACCAAAGCAGTGAAAATTATGTAAGTGGATCAAAGTTCTGTGTCTTTGAGTTTGTAAGTCGTCAAACATGGAAAGAAGAAACGAAACTGAATGTGTAGTTCATAAACTAGAAGTTTTAAGTTGACAGTATGAAAAACTAAAGACCAAAAGGGGCATAAAGCCACCAACTGTAGGGTCAAAATTTTACACAAGATCCCTCAGCACGTGCTAAGCAATTGCTCCTGGTGGAACAAGCTCTTCCTTGTGCTGACCTGCATCTTCCTGTCATTCAATTTCTACTACTGAAAGAGTGAAAAGCAAGATTGACAGGACAGTGAGATTTTAGTCTTGCGGCTGGAGGGATGGCTCAGCGGTTAAGAGCACTGACTGCTCTTCCAGAGGTCCTGAGTTCAATTCCCAGCAATCAGACGGTGGCTCACAACCATCTGTAATGGAATCTGGATGCCCTCTTCTGGTGTGTCTGAAGACACAGGGCAAGGAAAGCCACTTGGGGAGGCAGAATACATGGAGTTTGACTGTGTTTACCCCATACTGCCATGGTGACTGGTGCTGGGCTTTAGGGAAGCACCGAGGCACTGCTCAGGGGATAGGAAAGCGAGTCTGAGATGTGGGAAAACCAAAGATGCTTTGGGGTTCCCGGGCCTTCGAGACCAGAGCCATGGGATTCTCAGACTCTTGGACACCCAGGAGCCACTAGGAATCATGGAAGAGCTGAGACCTGGGTCCTGAGGGCCAGGAACAGTGCCTAGCCTGGGGTATGGGGGAGAGGGGCACAGAGGGAAGTTCTGGCTTGTCACAACAGGGAATAATTGTTCTTATCTTGATGATGGCCGACTCGGTGGTAGTTGTGCCTGGGAGCTCAGAGATTAGGCTGCGGCTCTGTAGACAAAGGCTTCTTCATGGCTCCCCACATCGGATCTTGATGAAAAGACAGTCCATGGTTCTACGCAATTTATTGTCATAGCAGAAAATGGATGCCTAAAACAATACCCCACTTCTCAGGGTAGACCTGAGATTAAATGCCATTTGCAGGGAAGACTGTCTGGGAAGGGAAGCTTATTGGCTAAGCCATCCAGGCCTCTAGGTACTTCATCAGCATGGAGAACTGAGGCTATGTGACCAGAGGACATGTTTCTTTTATGTGAGAAGCATGGCACATGTTCCAAGACAGGAATCTGGCAGGGAGCTGGATCACCTAAGCCTTGGGTGTATGCCCACCAAGTCTCTGGGTCTCAAACTGCTCTACCTTACCAAACTTCCCAGCATGGTTTTATGTCCCACAGTGTTCTAGCATAAAACAAATATATCTTTAAAAAAAGATTTTAGTCTCTGCACTGGTCGTGCTTTGGGTTGAAAACTGAGTTTCTCCTGTCATCATGGAAAGGATTGAAAAGCAGTGACTCTGAAAGGAAAGAGACAGGATAGCAAATCTCTGTCCCTGGCAGACATTGCCTTGCCTACCTCCGTGCCCATTCCCAGACTCTAACTTCACCCGCCTTGCTGAGAAGAGATGACAAGGCTACCTGGAAAAAGATAGTGGGAACCACCCAACTCCAGGCTAGCAAGAGGAAGCACCCAGGGTCTGCTGGGTGTTTTGTAAAAACTCCTTGTATTTTATATACAATATGTGTATATTTATATTTATATTTCATATTTTTGAAGCCTCATTTTCTAGAAAGCAAGCAGGACGGTCTGTCTACATTTATATCATTAGTATGTGATGAAGGCCAATGTGAAAGGTGGGATTCTCCTTAAGGGTCCTCTTGGCAACAGGACATTCAGAAGCTACTTTTGAGAGCAGGGGGCATGCAAAAGAAAGCCCCTAAGGACAGATGAGTGAAGCAAGGAATCTCATCCCACATAGTAGTTAGAGCACACATGGTCCTCAGAAAACAGAACCACGGATCTATGAAGAATTCTTAGAAGCAAGAGCAGGCTTAGAAACAAGGAAGGCTTAAAGTCCTCCGGAAAGGGAGCAATTTAAATCACCCCCTCCTGCTGATGGATGGGGCCACTGCAGGGGGAGTGGACAGGAAGTTCAGGCCACAGTGGTCCTGAGATATAGAGAAAGAACATCTTTAGGATTAAGTAAGGCTATGGGATCATAAATAAGAAGCTGAGCAATGAATTCAGCCCCAGGAGAAAGAGCGTGGTTTGATGCGACGGTAACATCCGCAGCAGAGCTCCTGGCTGAAGGCTGGAGGAAGGGCCCAGCTCAGGTTTCCAGCTTCCAGGCTGCTGCTGTCTGGGTTTGGGCTGGCGCTGATCAGTCCTTGTTCCTCTCTCACTTCCCAGTTGCAGGACAGAAGGTTCTGCGACATAAAATGCTGTGCAAGTCAGTTGGATCCCTACCCACCCCAACAGCCTCACCCCCACTTGCATTGAAAATTTAACCTACATTCTTCCAGGGTCTTCCCCAACCAGTGACTACAAGATGATGTGTTTGCTTTGTATGTGCGTTTGCATATGGCTTTTCCGTTTCTTCTCCATCCAGGTATGAACACGTCAATATTGCCTTCTCATGAAATTAAATGCAAACGCCCTCATATCCCAAGCTTTGGATGGCGTTTGACACTAACTTTGGTGGTAAAAGAGCACATTCTTCCCAGGACCCGAGATAGGATGATTTCAAAGTCTGTCTCTAAATCAAAGCATGAGGGGCTGAGATGGTTCAGCAGTTAGGAAAACTTGCTACTCTTACAGAGTTCAGTTCCCAGCACCTGTATCATATGGTTTGTGAGCATCTACACCCCAGCTCCAGGAGACCAAATACTTCCTTTTCTAACCTCATATGCACATACAGGTAAATACACATGATTAAAATGTAAACCTTAAGAATAAGTTCCTAAGAATAAATTGCCTACATGAAAATTCTAGCTGTGTGACCCAGTACCAAGTGTGCAGTACAGAACAAGACACCTCCCTGTCTGTCCTTGGTGGCAGCTCACGTAGACTATAAAGATGCCATAGAACTGTTAAAGGGAGAATTAGAAAATATTCTGTATCCATAAAGCCAGGCTATAAACCTCAGCCTGTACCACCTGCCCTCACATGTGTAATGGCCTCCACAGGTCATATTGTCACCAGGCTGCTGTACTTTCCAAAGCTATTGAGATACTTGGGGTATGAAAGGTGCCATATAAAACTGAATTTAATTCCTCTCTCTTCCAGTAATTTGCCTCATAAATACTTCTTGAAGTGGTGAAATACTTTCAGTTATAGAAATAAAACTTATGTATTCACAACGTACGTGTTATTTCATCTTCTTGGAAGTCAAAGGACTCTTCCTGTGTTTGTGATACCCAAATAAATCTGCTGCAGACATTTTTATAACGGCTGTTAACACAAGTGACACTGGACCGAGAGTTAGCTCTGTTACCTATTGTGTTTCTCTTGCAATTATTGTATGTCTGCTTCCTAGTCATTTTGAGCAAACGAGATCACTTTTTCATCATTAATAGTTCTTTCTTTCTGTCTAAAATCTCATAATTTAATCCACAAACTGGGGAATATTTATGTGGAAACATGAGTCAGGAAGGGTTTTTGAATCTCACTGAGGAGAAAAATGGGACTGCACCGTACCTAGTCCCGAGGCAGGAGCATGGCTCTGACAATCACTCAAGTCTGTGTCTTCATAGCATGATCGTCTCTGAACATTTAAACAGCTAGTTTGGCATATCTCATTGCACATCCTGCCCGGTCCAGAACATTCACTGGGAATCTTTTGTTACTTAAGTTACAAGGCTTAGAAACTACTTTCAAGCATCAATGTGATGTTCCTCACTATTTTTTTTAAATTTTATTCGTTCTTTGAAATTTTCAAGTTTTACACAATATGTTTTAAACATATTTACCTTCCACAGCTCTTCCCAGATCCAGCCCCTCTTCCCGACCCACCCAAGTTTACATCCTTTTTCAAGAAGTCCATTCAAGACCAATTTGTGCTACTCAAGTATTCTCGTCTGAGTTATCTTCCACTGGATCCAGATCAATGTAGTCAAGGGCTGCACGCTTAGGGAAAACTGATTTGCACTTTCTCCAACAGCTACCAATGGTCAAAACCTTCATGGCTGGGGTAGAATTTCATGCACACGTCCTCTCTCCGTCCTACTATTTGGTCTGGCTTGGGCTTACCCAGGTCTTATGCTTGCTGTCACAGCCACTGTACGTCCACACATGCAGCTGCACTGTTGTGCCCAGAAGACACTATTATTGATTTGTTTTGTTTTTTTATAGTTATCTATCACCTCTGGCTCCTTCCACCCCCTCTTCTGCAATGAGCCTCAGTGGAGGGTACAGTATGTTTCTTCTCTTTAAGGCTGAGCATTCTGCAGTTTTGTTCTCTGAACGTTGGCCAGTTCTGGGTCTCCGTGTCAGTCACCATCCACCGCAAGCATAAGCTTCTCTGCTGAGGGTTGTAGGCTCACTGATCCATTGGCACAGTGCTAAGTCATTAAGATAAGTTTACTACAATTCGCATTTAGAAGCATAATGGTGTGTTCTCCTCTAGGACCTATGACATATCTAGTAACTGGTTCATGGTCCACTAATGATGCTAGGTATGGGTTTCATCTTATAAAGCATCTTAAATAAAGTCATAAAATGCATGTTTGCTCCCCTGATCCTTGTGCCACTATCAGGCATGTCTTGTCATGCCTGTAATTATTGTGCTTTCAATGTTCACAGCTGGGTAAGACTGATGATTGATTTTGTTCTCCAGTACTGTGTGCGTAGCACCTTCCAGCATTAGAAAGGCTACATAGAAATGAAGCTTCCATGTCAGTGATGGCTTTATTTTTACCATGTTCTATGACTCAAGTGTTATCAGCAGTGAGGTGTTATAACATGTTCTGGATGGTGACTAAAAGCAATGGAAATAACTTGTAGTGTTCGGGGTCCCTGGGATCTCACCAGCCAACAGTAGCAAAAAGTTAACCCATTCCCAACATTGGGCTTCTTATGTGTTAACTTCTGGTGTTTAATAGGGACATCATTGTTGCCCTGTATGGGGTAACTCCTTTTTATCTAGTGTGTGCTCCTGTGTGTGTGCTCCTGTGTGTGTGTGTGTGTGTGTGTGTGTGTGTGTGTGTGTGTGTGTGTGTGTAAGTTTCTTCAGGAAGTTTCCATGTATCCTTTATATAAAGCTCCTCAAGTTTGTATCATTTCTCATATTCCCTTCTCTACAATACCCCAACTCCTCAGGCTTCCTGTTCCAGTATTCCTTTTAAACCAGTAAATTCTATCTCCCCTCCCTTGAGAGTCCCTCTACCCTATGTACCTTAGAGCATGAGACGGTTAAGCATATGAGCCTTAGCTCATCATCCAATTAGATATTTAAAATAACAGATGGCGGCTCCTGGTCATTAAATGTGAATACACATGAAACTGTATAGAGACACCTTGAGAGGACCTATAGAGCTGTTTGTCAGGTTACAATGGCTTTCCTTCCCTCGTGACAACGTCACACCTATTTTCAGTATAATATAAAGAAATTATCCATGGTTTTAGACTTAGTTTTATGCTTCTAATCCAGGTGGGCATCTCAAGCCCCTTTCAGTTCTGGAGATATAAGGCCTCCATGAATCTAAAGCCCTAGATGATACTGACCCTGCCATGAAAGAATTCAGGCTAGAGTGAAGATTTACACTTTCAAAAATAAAGCCACTTGAGATTCATTATTTCATGGATATTTTGCATTAGAATATGAAACGTGGTCAATATATCATTCAGGGGTATAATCAGATTGAAAATATAGTATTTCAACAGAAGTTTAAATACTTGCTATAGAGCACATAGCACATTCCTCACATGCCAGCCAGTGTGGGACAGAGCCCTGGCTGACCATAGCTCAGCTGCCTAACACTAGCTCCCCATGTAAACTGAAGCCTATGGCTCGGTTGTGCACCTCTTAGCTCCTCTAGTTTTTTCCTGAAATCAGTTTCTCATATTACAGACTTGTCTAAAGTGAAAAATGAACACCAAGCAACACAGAAAACACCTCCCAAACTTTACTAAAAACATTCTATAATAGTTTAAGGACTTCACACAACACTCTGAAGTATTAGGACATCTCCAGGGTCCGCTAGTATAACTTATTAACAAATGAAAGGCAATTCCTGTCTATACCAGAGCAGGTCATGGCTGAATCTTCTCCAAATTCCAGGACACTGGAAGCTACCGGTGCCCAAGCTTTATGAAAACATTCATAAACCCAAGGATGCCACATATTCTTTTGTCTGGCAAAAGTCTAATTAAAAAGTGTGTTTTCCTGTGTTCTGAAAAGAATATGTTTGATAAAGATTGTCTGGAAAGAGTCGCAATATAAAAGGAAAAGAATGTTGTCTATGTCTTCACAACAGAAAGATATGCTCTTGACACTGCTAGGTACTGGTAAACCTTCTGAAGGCGCTCCCTACTGGAGCTGTAAGCTTCCATGGGATCCTTGGATTCAGCCATATGATGCCTCAAACTGTTGCGTACAGACTGAGTTCTGGGTGAATGCCCAAAAGCAATGAGCTTTCTGTATAAAATTCTGCTTCCGTCCTAAGAGGTTTTTCTTTCTTTTTAATGAAAGGCAAACAGAAAATCTAGCATGTTAAAATATTCTAGAATTATGTTAATCAGCCAATGAGAAGAGAAAGAAAACTGGCTAAGAGGATTGCATTCAGCAAAGTGAATCTGGATTTGAAGACTTACATTGAATCCTGGGCATTTCATAATTTTCATAACTCCTGGAGCCTCAGTTCCTTCTATAGACCAGAGGGCATAGTAGCTTTCCTTAAAAATGTGTTCTGAGAATTGAGAGGCAGATACCAAGATGTGCTATAACCACTAAAGAGAAAAATACAATGATGCCACAGAGTCTAGTAAATTGCAGTTAGGCTTATGATACTGGTAGGCAATCCTAGGGCTTCAAGTTCAAAGTCTACCTGAGTCCAGAGTGAGTCCAGCCTGGTAGGATTATACCAGACCCTGCCCCTAAGGAAAAGATACAATGGCTGGACCATCATTCAGTGGAAAACCCTTCTGTAGCAGATGTAGGGCCCTGAGTTCAATGGACATAACAAAATAAACTAACTTAAAATATAATTCCTAAATCAGTCTTGAGTTTACGTTGTAGTTCATGTATTACTGACTCCGTAAAAGCTTTATAGTTGGGGTTGGGGATTTAGCTCAGTGGTAGAGCGCTTGCCTAGGAAGCCCAAGGCCCTGGGTTCGGTCCCCAGCTCCGAAAAAAAAAAAAAGAACCAAAAAAAAAAAAGCTTTATAGTTTACCTTTTTATTGATACTACCAGGAAAGACCTGTCTCCTCGACCTAAACCTGCAAAGATGACCCCAATCCACAGATGCGGCATCATCAAGAGAGTGCCTTTTCCTCACAATAGCAGAAGGAATTTTTTTTGCATTCCCATGAGGATAGTTCAAATTATTCAAAAGTTTAAATGTAGGCCCTTACAGTTTTAGCCAGTAGAAATAGCTTCACACTCGTGGATGTCACAGCTTCCAATCTCACTCATACACACAGTGAGATGATGAACTCCACGCATTGCTGACTGATGCCCCACCTTCTTCCTCCCCTACCTTTTTTCCAACCCTTGGTATGAGAAGTGCAAATTCTGAGAGGATCACACTGGAGTCTGCCATGCTGAGAGCCACCAACACAGACGTGAAAGTAGCTATTGCTCCTCCCCACCCCATGGGTCCCATACCACCCAGACATGAGCACCGTGCTTTCAGATGACCAGTTTCAGGAGATTCAGAACTCAAATGGACATGAGTCACAGCATCACACCACATCACAAGCCATTTAGAAGGATTAAAAGTGAACACAGAAGGGTTCGAGTGGTGTCTGCACAGCCCAAGCCTCCAGCAGACTTCATGGAGGGTGATGGAGGCACAGTGGCCACCAAGGTTGGAGGTCTGTGTCATGGTGTTGGCTCCATTTATTTAAGCTTTGAACACTGAGAAAACTGTAGGTCAACACCACAGTTACTTATGGGAATATAGAAGTTACTAGAAGGGAAGGGAGTAACTGTAGGGTCTGTGGTGACATTTCCTTTGTGACAGTTATCAAGTTGTGTGGTTATACTTTTGTGGGTTTTTTTGTCATGTTTCAATTAAAAGTTTACATTTTAAAAACTTGAAATTTTTTTTAATAAAAGAATACAAATGGCCAACTTCTTCCACAGACATATAACAGCCTAATAACCTCATTGTTAATTAAAATCTAAACCTGTTAATGGACTCTGTGACCCCTTAAATTGGTCATAAAGACCTGACCCACATCTCATGGGTCCATTGTGAACTGCATCTCCTGGTGGTAGCACCCACAAGTCTTAAAAGCCAATCTTGTCAAAATCAATTCTTCTCACCTCAAAATAATGAGCCTGTTGCCTAGAGTGTCCTCACCATTTCCTAAAATAATTCATCATTGTCTGACATTTTTTAAAATGTGGTATTTTTTCTCTGTTTAAGCATAAGGGAAACCCAAGCTGTAGTCTATCTGTTTTCTCAAGACGAACAGAATCCATTTGGCACACAAGTGACCTGGGATGCCTCCTACTTCCTCTGCCCTGTGGGCTTCTGAGAAATGGTTTACAATGACTTGAGCCTCCACAGAGGCAGTGAGGCTTCTGGGAGGAAAGGGGAACTTGCCATACAGTAATGTTATCCAAATCTCATATTCTGAGTTGTTTTAATTTTTATAAGCAATTAAAACTTGTGATAAGGATGCTGAAGTGTAGCTCTCCACAATTGATGGCTTCCTGCAGGAATGCAGGTGAGGAAAGATTCTGTTTTCCTTAAGGAGCTGGCAACCTGGAGTTTGACTATGCTCCACTGAGTATATGGGCAACACAAATGGGACTTAGTCTCTTCTTGTTCTTGTTCTCATTCTCATCCTCTTCCTCTTCCTCCTCCTCTTCTCATCGTACTCCTTCTCCTTCTTGTTCTTCTTATTCCTGTTGTTGGTCTCCTCCTTCTCCTCCTTTCTGGGAGTGGATCACAAGGGTGGGGAAGTGTATTTGAGAGAACTGGAAAGTGACTGTGATTGGGGTTATTAATATGAAATTCTCAAATAATCGATAAAAACATTATGAAAAATAAGAGTCCCCATTTTAGGGCCATTTTGAAAACTTCTTATGCATAGATAATTTAATATGTAAAATTATGAAGAACTTAAAGCATAGTTTGTTTCATAGAGGGTCAGGACTTTCAGTGACCATGGCTTTGCCCTGTTGAATTTTAACCAAGAAAACATCGACTCATGGTCTTGTGACCAGGATACTGAGCCTGGCTTTGTCACTGGGCTTGTCCCTGAAGGTTTCCATCATGGACCCTGCTTGCTGTAACATAAGAAAAACCTCAACCTCATCATGGCTTTCTGCTTTTATTTATGAACAACCCCTTGGCCTTTTCCTCCTAGCATTTTAAATTTATTTCCCCATGAGAATCCACAGTTGATGGTAATGTCATCTTTGGAGATCTCTCTGGGATCTCTACAGTCTGTGTCAGGACCAAGTGGCTTTCTTCCTTTCCCTCTTGTCATTATTTCTAATTCAGGATTTTATAGTTCAATGAGCTGTTCTTCAGAAACCATAAATCCACAATTAACTGGAAGTGAAAAGATATTTAACATTTTTAATCACTGGCTTTCTTCAAACAATTTTAAACTTTTGCAATTGTATTACCCCAGATTGATCTTCATTGCTTTAAGACAATTTTAGCAACTTGAATTTCTTTCATGAGCCTGTGTCTTAACTCCCAGATTAGTCTCCCTCTTTAATCTTTTGATGTATCTGAGAACTTGACCAGTTGTACCACACAAGCTAGTGGCACTGTCATGGACATGCTAACGTGATCCTTGTCATCTCTAGTCTGACTCAGAAGCCAGAGCACTTGTGAAGCACTCTGGGGTTGTGTTACACACATGGACCATTATCTTGAGTGACTATAAGTATCTAACTCCTTTCAAAGAGGGTTGCCCAGGAGAAGATCAGATGCCCAATATTGCCACACTGTGATGTGACTTCTCAAATCTAGGATCATGGTCTACACACACAGTTCAAAGTCCAGCTAGCTGGGTCTATGACCTCAATCCTGTCAGGAATGTGTGTGTCCTTTGGGCCCCAGACTGTCTTAGCCCTCTACTCTTAACAGTGTGCTTCTCCATTGCACTCCAGAAAGCACTCCAGATAGCACACTGATGGGTTTTGTTGGATAGGCATCACTGTCTAGACCAGAAATGGGCAAACATTTTGTTCTAAAAGCAAATGGCAAATACTTTAACTTTGCAGGTCGTCAGGCATCACTGACGAATATTCAACTCTGCTGCAGAGGCTCAACACTGAAGTGGTCCTACAAAAGTAGCTCCAGATAACATGTAAATGAGCAAATAGGCAGGTGCCCATGCCTCTTCTGTTTTTGTATGGCTCTTGAGATAAAAATGGCTTTTACATTTTAATGCTTTTTAAAAATCAAAAGAAGAAGAATATCCCATGACATTTGAAAATTATCCTCGATTACAGTTTTGGTGTTCATAAATAAATTTTATTGGACATAGCTATGCCTGCTCATTTACATATTACCTATGAATACATTTACATGGTAATGGCAGAGTTGTATTGGCAAAGTAGTTACAAATGACATGGAATATTCCTTCACATTCTCTGGTCATAAAAGTCTTCATATCCTCAAAATATATAAAAAGCAAAACCTAGGTTGGGAAAACCTGGGGATCCTATGATCAAAATTTGATAATGATAAAGGAGAAAAAGATGTTATTTTATACTTCTTAGTGAGATTCAGTTACTTATAATTATTGATCCAAGAATCAAACACTCAAATGGTGCTGACAGGTAATGCTAAAGATGTATTTGAATCAATGGAGCCAAGTGGCTCATCTCTGTCAGCTTTTACACAAAAATCAAAATGAACTTTTCACTCACAGCTCTTTTATTCTGATAGAAAGATGTACCAACAAAAGCTAGGAAATTTACAAGTGCTGATGAAGAGTCAGCTGTAGGCTATCATCTTCTGTCAACTGTATAAGTCAGATAGGGATTACTTGTGATCATCAGTAAAAGCAAAACTAAGACATCTTTATCACCAAAAAGCCCCCCTGACAGTGGACAAAGTACAGCCTGCTGCAAGCTTTCTCTAGATAGGATCTGAGCTTCGTAGCAGGTCTTGAGTTCACGTGCATTTGTGTGCACAGTGATTAATAACCTCCCTAAGGAATTAATGGTGGTGTCCACAAATCCACCCATTCTCTCTCTTATACATTTAACACCCCCTCCAAAAGATAAACATTTGGTGTCTATTATGTACTAGTGTTGAAGGACCACAGATGTCAAATGTATCTAGAATGACCTCTAACCCCAGGACAACATTGTAACTGGAGAAATCACTTATAGCTAATGGAAAGAGACTCGTGTAGATTTAGAATAAAAGACATTAGAATGTGATAACATGGCCAAGAGTCAAATAAGCAAGTTGGAAAATAAATCTAAGTGAAGAGGTGAGGGTCACAGAGACCCAAAGTGTACAAGCAAAGTCTTGCTGAAGGGAAGCAACTTACAAAGGAATCTGAAGTGTAGAAAATACACAGAGCTTTTGATGAATCAATCAATAAATAAGCTTTTGATAGAGGTTGGAAAAAGAACAGAAATTCATGGAATCGATGACCATCCAGACTGCGCTCCTGGACCTCCGTGGTGCGCCATGAGGGTCAGGTGAAGAGGTGAATACAGCTGTTTCATTTCATGTGCTTGGCCAAAGAAAGCCTAGTGGCTGACCTGATTTCCTGAGGAAAAAATGTACATACTTACTTCTCTCCATGATGGGGTCCTCTAAGGTGCCTTGGGATGAGCCTGGATGAGGGGAGACTGAGGCTTGAGCCACAGCATCTGACACACTGGACCATACATGAATGTTTCTCTTTATTGGCTGCTGATTGGTTCTTGTGTTCTCAGCCACATAGATTTCAAGTCAGCTATCTTCACTTTACCTGAAATAATTATTAACCCACCAAATGCTGGTCGCCTGAGGAACCACTTGCTAAGTCTCTTCTAGATAACTTCTAGAAACATGTCTCTTGAATGAAGCTGCAGGTCCTTGGTGCATTTGCCTGATCCCTGTGCAGCAACGCAGAATCCCGAACGAAGAAGACAACTTGTAGTTGCTTCCCTTTAACTCACTGCCTTGTCCTGTTTTAAAATGTGGATTTTTTCAACATGGGTGACTGATAGATTTTCATGATTCTGATCACTGGAGAATATTAATGTTCAAAGCCTCATGAAGCTGCCCACTGGCATCAGCTAAGTTGATTGAGGTTATAGAGCCAAACAAAACACAGACACAGCAAGACTAATCCTATCCTCAACAAATATGACATTCTAATTCCAATAACAGAAATGCAGACCTATGGCCATAGCTCTCAAACTTTAATATCTTTGAACCATTTGGGATCTTGTTGGAATGCATGTTCATATGCAAACATCTGGATGACAGTTACCTTTCCCTACAAGCTCCAAGTGCTGCCAATGCTGCCGATACCCGGATTGTCTTGAATGGCGAGATCTAAAGGAATCAGCGTCATTTTTTTTCTTGAGATAGCCCCTGTCTATGAGACATACCATAATTTCACTTAAGAAAAAAATGCGTGAGAATTGACCTCAATGTAGAGATTATTATGGAGATGTATCAGAGGCCAGCTATACTTTTCTGTATTGACAATTAGTGTAATTTTTATTCTAGGGACAGATCACTGATTTGTCAGGATTATATCTTATTCTTGTGAGGACAATGACTTTATGCCCCTGTCTTAGGCTCAGTTGCTGACAATGAATGTGGAATTATATACAGACAGTCAATTAGACAAATGCACAAAATAACGTAAAATATGTTGGCAATTTTTCAACTCGGTAAATCATCAGCTGAGTTGATTGGAATGTGTATTGATTTACTCACGGAATAAGGTACAGTGTAATACAATGAAGATAGGGACCCCAGTGTAGGAGTTAGGGAAAGGACTGAAGGAGCTGAAGGGATTTGCATGGCTCCAGCTGCATATGTAGCAGAGGATAGCCTTATCTGGCATCAATGGGAAGACAGGCCCTTGGTCCTGTGAAGGCTTGATGCCGTAGTGTAGGGCAATGCCAGGGCGGTGAGGTGGGAGTGGGTAGATAGATGAGGGAGCACCAGCATAGAATCAGGGTGAGGGGGGATGGGATGGGGGTTTGCACAGGGGAAACCAGGAGATAACATCTGAAATGTAAATAAATTAATATTCAATTTTTTAAAGAAGAATTAATATGTGGAAGGCTAAAAAAATGTATACTGAGTGTATACTGGGACAGAGTGCTGCACATCACATGCTGACAGGTGACACACAGATCCCTTCAGAGTGAATGGAAGTTCAAATGCGATCTTAAGAAGAGAAAGTATTAGACGGCAAAGAAAAAACAACAGCACAAACCAAAGTAAGTACTTGTGGGAGGGGACTGTCAGGTTGATTGACACAAGAATCCCTGAGCAGAGCTCTTGTTCTGAAACTTTCAAAAGTAAGTATGAGCATCTGTGGGTTGATGTCTCTATGCAGGTGCGGGCAGGCACAAGATAAGGCAAGGCCTGTGGTTGGGGAGTGAAAGAGAAAAGTGGGTGCAGATAGCTTGAGAGGCAGGAGAGATAGGAGAAGGGAAAAGAACCAAGAAGGACAACACAATCTGTGTGGCTTTAAATACCCACAGGTAGCTATGATTGTTTTATAAGGGACAGATTATTACAGGACAGTTTGTCTTATCTAGGTGGGCATTTTATATCAATATCATTTGGCTCTGAGTTTATTGTGTGGACATTTTGTGTGTGTGGGGGGGAATTTGCTGATATAAATCTTATTGATAAAGTACAAGCTTCTAGAGTTTTGATTTTACCAGGTCACTGGGGATCATGACTGAGCGGAATCAACAGCGAGAGAGTAATGAGATAGATTGTTGTTACATGAGGCTGCCATGGCAGCAACCCACCGTGGGAACTAGATGGACGTTCACTTCTGGGGCTAGTCGTGGCAGTGAGGCCCAGGACTCAGGACCCAGAGAGTAGAGAGTAGAGTAGACAGCGATATCGTGAGATAGAAATTGGGAACTTAGAAAGTCGGGTGTAGACATTTTGAGAGCTCTGGGCCAGAGAGTCTTCCAAGTCTGGCTGACTGAGATGAGAACACCCAGCTGATGCCATCTGGCCTGATGGTACCAGAGATAGCATGAGTTGGTGTTCCTTTTTTTTTTAATATTTACCATAACAAGTGTCCATCTTGGCCCCATGAAGCAAACTGAAGAGTGGCCAATGCAATGAAATCTGGTTGAACCCGAGAAACCAATGACTGTTTGTAGTCAGTATCATTTCTTGGGCTCCTGTCTGACATCTCTCTTCCAGGGGCCTTTTGAACTGTGGTAATCTATTGAGTGCATTTATCTTTGGATACTCTGTCAAAGGCCAACTTTGACACCACAAGGTAAATTGAGGAGGGCTGTGTGTGGAGTAGGCCTACAGGCTTGTGCTGATAGCAGCCAAAGAGGGCCAGCACTGGTTGTGCTGACCAAGCCAGTTCCAGTAGATGCTGACAATGGTAGCCAATAACTGGAGTGATCATCCATTAAGCATTTGTCTGAGGGAATAACAGTTGATTCACTGGGGCCAGCACTCTGTATGGTGGGTGAGGAACTCTCTAAACTCTCTTAATTCTTTGGGGGTCATCGAGAAGGAAGAGAGAAAATGGTAAAAAAAATCATACACACACACAAACATATACACACAAGTACACACAAACATATACACACAAAAACCACACAAATACACACATATGCACACACATGCACACACACATACATGCACACATACACACCCATGTACACACACCCACACATACACACACACAATGAATGAAGCGAGACAAGATCCAGCTAACACATACACAAACAGACATATTGGATGAATAGAGGAAAAACTCCAATGTGCAAGTTCCAACCACTTTATGCATATACATGTATACACATATACATATTTGGTGGATACATATTTGGTGGATGGAGCAAACTCCAACAAGTTTACTCAAACAATTTTACTTTTCTCTTAGCCTTTTTATACCATCCAAGAGAGTTCCCTATATAAGAAAATATCTCATAGCCACAAGTCACATATTCTCTAAAAACAGTCACTACAAAAACATATTCTTCAAACACAAAATCATTACATAAAAGAAAATTACAATGGGATTATTGATTATGTATCCTTTTGAAACTCATACCCAACTAAACATTCCCTATCTATTTTTCTCTCCACAAGTTCAACATAACCCCCAAACAATAATTCTTTTCTTATTGATTAACAAAGCTTAAGCAAGCCAGTCTATAGTAGCAAGTTTTTCTCCTGTGCTAAGCAGACAACACTATGTATTTACCAAGCACTATATGATCATCTATCTTACATCTTATCTTTGAGGTCTCACTCAACTACACTGGCTAATTGTCTATTATTCTTTATTCTTATGCTCATAATAGAATTCTTTATTTTTTATCCATAACCATGTCTTTTCATGGTGCATACCAAAACCTGTAGCCATATTCCTAGATCACAAGATCTAGGAACTCAGACACAACCTAGAATGAATGTTTTCTTTGATAATTAACTTGTCCCAAGCCTATTTTTATTGCTAGTGTAATTACATGCTTATAATGCATTAAAGCTCACTATACCGATTTTCTAACCTATGCAGTCCTTGCTATTTTATGAGGAAGGGGCACATTCTATTCTTGATTCCCACTTTAAACTTTCTATCAACTACCCTAACTACCCAAAATCATTTAAATCAAACTAACATGATAAAACTACTTAAATCAGGAATTCCATTAAAATATTAGTTCATCTAAACAATATTATCTTATGAAAGTTCATCTTCATATTGGTCTGAAGGAAAACTACCTAATAGAGTGGGCTGCTTCCCAGGAGGTAATCAAACAAGTCTATAGGCAGTAAGGGTCTCCCCAAGCCAAGTTGCACCACGCCAGATGTGAGGAATACAGCAATGATAAACATGAGAAGGACACATGAGTAGCAAGAAGTAGTCCTGGGATGAAACCCCTGGAGCTGTACTTCTCCAGGGATCACCTACTGTAGCTGTGTAAAACAGTGGACCATCTCCAGGAAGTTCATTTACCCACTATAACCTCTCCTGCACATCATCTGCCATCATTCATGATCTCTTAATGCCTGTGCATTGCTTAATGATTTCTGTTGTTCCCAGAAGAACATTCTTTAAAAACAAAATGGAGCACAGTGAAGAGTAAAGATCTGAAAAAGTAGAATTTGTGAATATGTTTTTTTTGGAAATTGATGTGTGTGGGGAGGAAGAAGTTGATTCTATTACGAGTGGCAGCCTAAGTAAAAGTGAGACTCCATGCCTGTCCCTGTGTGTCTTTGGCCATCACTGCTTCTCACTCCTGTGAAAACTGGCTCCACTCTACTGCCATCACTATCCAGCCAAGCCATCTCACTTCTGGAGGATCAGTACACTCAAGCTTTGAACAAGAAGGCACAAACTGGTATCAGTTATTTCATGATTACATGGCCTCACTCTTCTTCTGAAATGTGGTATGGAATGAACATTACATACAACTTACAACTCCCTTTTGATGTCTCGGGCTCTCCTTGCTGAAACTGTCCCCTCTACCTAGAATACCATTGACACACATGTCTGTGAAAGCAACTTTGGATGCCTTCTCAGTTCTACCCATTCTCAGCTGTCTTCTAGAACACATTGGGGTGTTTTGTCTCCATTCCCTTACTTAGTTTGTTGGTTTACAAGAAATCTGCCTCGTGTCCCTTGATCCAGAATCTATCAGTTATTCTTTATTTTACAGTGACCACCTGGACTCAATGTGCATTTAGTCATGGTGGACCACAAGGCCCTTGGGAATGTATGACTACAGTAAAGTTATAATTTATATTTTCTGAGAATACTCATTTTATATCAACTCATTTACCTTGACTCTATTACTGATGTAATATTGATATATTATTTAGTTCCCTTGTATAGATAGATAGATCTTGAATGTTCATTTCTACCTTGTCAACCAGACAATGGTAAGCTTAGAGACCAGTTCATGAAAGACTCTTAACTAAGGACCATGGTGTCTGGCTCACGTCACTATAAAGCTCTCCTGTGCTTATGTAATTCTTCAACCTGAATAGAAAAGAAAAAAAGAAAATACAGACACACAGAAGTCTTTCTTTATTGCCCTGAAAGTAGTTCTTCATCCCTCTTTTCAGTGAGATGAGGAGCTGATTATGTTTGTTTAGGGAGCTTATTATTATGTAAAGTACTGTTTCAACATCAAACAAGAAATGAAGGTACTGGAATTCATCACATTTGAAGTGCCCTCATAGCTGGGTAAAAATGCTTTACAATGGGAAAGGGTCTCGGAGCTGAGGAACTCTTTCATAAGATGCAGACTTAACTATATTTTCAAAAGATCCATTAATTTCCCCATGCCAAATTTGAGCATGACCTCCCAGGTATGAGGATCCCTGAAATATATTTGTATACTGCCAACCTAGCAGTCTTTGACTAAAGACTTGGCAAGACGCACTTGTTCATGTTCAAATCTCTCCAAACAGTTTTACATGGCTTTATCTGTTACCGATGATCCTTATTGTGTGACATGGGTTAGTAGCTGTCTACTTGCACAGATCTGTAACCATAGTTACAAGAAATGGACTCAACAGCCATGTGTTTCAAGGCATGCAGCCACTGTGAGAAAGCAACTCCAAAGGAGGACCCTATTGACTTTAAGAATCTTGCCCGCAGCTGAAAAGACTATTGTTTGATGAAATGGATATTCAACACTGAGGAAATAATTTGATTCAGAATGGTTGACTGTCATACACAGAGCTAAGGATCAGTCCCCAGTACCACAGAAAAAGATAAAAATAAAAGATAATTAAAGAATGAACTCCATATTCCATGTAGCTCTCCGACCTTTAATTGAATAAGAATTCATCGTTAGTTTCAATCAGTGATCCCTGGTTTGGTCATCACTTCAAGGATGTGTCAAACAAACCTTTTAATTAAATCTTAGACAAACAACCTCCTTTCCAAAGAAGTTAGGTTTAGCCGGACCCTAACACTCACATTTCCTCAAGTGGAGAATATGAACGCTTGTATGGACATAATGGTTCATCAACACCAAGTGGACCAAAAGTCTGTAAATGTTCTAAATGACTTCACAGATGTGTTAAGCTCATGCACCTGCTCTTTGGAACTTGTACTTCTGCCATCACTGCAATTTCTGATGGAGAAGAACCTTGTATTGGCTGGTTTTGTGTGTCAGCTTGATACAAACTGGAGTTATCACAGAGAAAAGAGCCTCACTTGAGGAAATGCCTCCATGAGACCTAGCTGTAAGGCATTTTCTCAACCAGTGATCAAGGAGGGAGGACCCAGTTCATTGTGAGTGGTGCGACCCGGGCCTGGTAGTCTTGGGTTCTATAAGAAAACAAACCAGTAAGTAACATCTCTCCATGGCCTCTGCATCAGCTCCTGCTTCCTGCCCTGCGAGAGCTCCAGTCCTGACTTCCTTTGGTGCTAAACAGCAATGTGAATGTGTAAGCTGAATAAACTCTTTCCTCCCCAACTTGCTTCTTGGTCATGATGTGTTGTTCAGGAATAGGAACCCTGACTAGGACAAACCAACTATGTAAACATCCCCAGCGTTGAATTTGGAACATTCTCTGCAAAAGACCCAGCTTCCCTGTAAATTACCCCAACACCTCATTCCTCCCAGCCCTAAGCAACAGGTCACTAACTTCCTATCTCTATAGATTAGCCTAGACTGTGCACTTCATAGAAGGAGTCATACAGTTCCATAATGATCTTACTGATAAATCTTTTTCAAGTAAATATAGACCTTGCTATAAATACATTTTTTTCTTGTCCTTGTTCCATTTACAGTGATGGGCACCCAATGAGATTCTAGAATAATCCTTAGTACTCTTGTCAAACATCTTAAAATGGAAATTCTGAGAATTAGGTACTTGTACTTATAAGGCATAACTTTAACAAATAAGCCATCTTCCCAGCCAAAGGGAGAATGTCCCAAGGTGCTGTATCACAAAGCAGCGGTCCATAGATGGAAGGGCTACCTCTCCTGTCACAATGGTGTCTTCTCCCTGCAGCATTTTAATTGCTACCATTTGTCTGGCTGCAGAGGAGTGAACTTTGTTTGGGAACAGGCTGGAAAGTTCCCAGGGTGAGGAGAAAATGGACTGGACTGGACTGGCCAGAGGACCTAACAGATGGGTGATTCTCTGGACAGACTGTGTGGAGGCTGAGGGCTCTGGGCGGTAGCTCAGGATGTCAGCAAAGGGAAGTTTCTCACAGCCTTTCATGAAAGAGGATTTTATCCTGCAGTCCACTGATTATTTGAATTAAGATGAAATACAATTTAGGCTCCAAAGTTAACTCTTAGATCATTCCTTTTCTAAACTAAAATAATCTATGACAGCACATAAAACCATGTGTTCCAACATGAACCAATTTAAATAGAAAGTGTGGGTTTGTTTATCCTTAGGAAATTGATTTTAACTAAATGTGAATCCATTGGAAATAAATGGATTGTATTTGTTAATATCAGAAAGCTTGATCCACACATCTTACAAAAAAATTTCCAAAATTACCCAATGATATGATTATCTTTGTCAACTTGACAAAGGAGTCCAAAGAGGGACCTGGGATAAAAGTCTCAATGAGAGATTGTCTACCTTGGGTTGTCTTGTGACCAAAGCTGTGGAGAATTGTCTTAATAAAGTTCAATGATGTGAGAAGATCCAGCCCACTGTGGGCAGCACCATCCCCTAAGTGGGCAATGCTGGATTGTAGCAAAGTGAGAAAACTGATACAGGCACAAGCGAGTAGGCATGCATGCATTTCCCCCTGCTCCCCAGGCTGGGTGTGATGTGTCCACAGGTTCAAGTTCCTATCATTATGACACCCCACAGTTGCTTCATTCAAGAGTATTTTATCACAGAAACAGATGTGAGACAAAAAGCAAATCTTATTCCAACTTTTTAAGGTTTTAATATTTTCTGCTTCTCCTTGAGAGACCTAACTAGTAAGAGTGTTAAAAGGCAGATTTCTCCAAACACAATGGATGGATTAAATCTGAGACCTGTGGTGTCTCCATTTTCCCTGTGTATACATGGGCTTGTGAGGAGTAAATACATATATGCAGAATTCTTAGACTAGTGTTTGAATACATACTTTCTGTAAGAACCAGCTGCCTGGTTGGTCTGTTCTGAATGCCAGGAGCCTCCAATCAGTCATCCCTCTCCCTATATCTTCTCTTCACTACAAAGTATATTATCATTATGCCTGATACCCAAGCTGATTAGAGTTGATCCCCACTTACCAGACACAAGGGAGATGTTACAGGCTAATGAAGATGACCTGGGTTTTATGTATGTATGTGTTTGTGAAGTGAGTGCTTGCTTGAAAAGTGGCAGAGCATGCATACTTACAAGACAGAGGTAGCATGGGCTCTGTGGGCAGTCAGTGGGAAACCTTAACCCCAAAGAACAGACATGGCTCTCAGCTTCCAGGACCCTTGCCGTAAGGCTAAGCACCAGGGACAGCCGTTCCACTCTTCCTTCTGCAGTGAACCTGAGAAGCTCTTGTCATGTTCTGGAAAGCTATCCTGTGAGTCACATTCTGGAATTGTCCAGATCCATTTTACCCTCAGCCATGGCTGTGGATCCCAGTCTCCCCTTTGCCTGAAGCTAAAGTGTGTGTGTGTATGTGTGTGTGTGTGTGTGTGTGTGTGTGTGTATTATGCATGTGTGGTATGTGTGTGTTAAGTACATTTGTATATGTGGTATGCATGTGTGGTATGTGTATGTTGAGTGTGTATGTATATGTGTTATACAAGCATGTGGTACTTATGTGTGTGTTGGGTGTATATGTATATGTGTTATACATGCATATGATGTGTATGTAAATGTGTGTTGATTATATATGAATGTGTGCTGTGTATGTGTATGGTGTGTGAGTTGAGTGCTTATGTATATGTGTTAGGCATGTGTGGTGTGTGTGTTGAGTGTGTATGTATATTTGTTACACATGCATGTGATATGTATGCGTGTGTTGAGTATATATGTATATGTGTTATACATGCATGTGGTATGTGTGTAAGTATGTGTGCATTGAATGTGTATGTATATGTGTTATACATGTGTATGGTGTATGTGTCAAGGGTGTGTGTGTCTGTGTCTGATGTTGCTCTCTCTGAGTCCCATGTACAATTGCCACATCTTGCTATCTGTAAGTCCTTGTCTCTAACAGTTCACACCATACCTAACTCAATGCTCTGTCTTTACTTGTTCTGTGCATGCCTGTGTATTATCTGTCTAAATTCTAGAATGTTCAAATTAGAATATCCCAATCTCATTTATAGTTGGCACAATTCCTTAAAATGAAACCAAATTTATATGTATTGTTTCTGAGTTTACCAAATAAGAACCTTTTCCTTAACTCCTATTTAACTACACTGGTAACACCAGGAATTAGAACATTTGCTTTCTTATCCCACTAGTCGCCAGTACAAGAAACATTATGTATTTGTATTACCTAAAACAAAGCTAGCAATTTCAGTGTAGTTTAAACTAATTGAGTAATGTACTTAATCAGTTCCTCATAGAAAAAAAGAAAGAAAAATGTTTCTCTGCCTTCCTGTCAAACAGTAGGAGGTTAGTGTTAGAAAAGAACACAGAAGATGAGAGACATGTATTAAAATCAATTAGAATATGTCAGTGCAGGTCCAAAATAGCATTAAATTGAGTGAATTGACCTTGTTCAGAGCAAAGGAAGCCTGAGGGCAGATCCTTCTTCTGTGTGTTCTGTGATGTGAGCTTCTGTCTCTGGTTCCCAGTTGGTGTCCTCTACTCTGGCTGGGTCTTGGGTTTCTTCAGAGAGTACCATACATGAGCAGAGGCTCAGGAGGAAACCTGATTCTGTATGTGTGCCTCTGCCCAAGCAAGGGTGATATTTCAGATAAATTAGGACAGCAAACACAGGTTAAATATGAGTCTGTGGGAATGGGAGCTGTGAAGAAATTCAGCACAGCTCCTGGCCGAAACATCTTTGATCACGGTTTTCAAGCAGGTGCTGTTTGTGGAAGTCCCATTGTCTCGCTTCATTATGAGAGGCAATTAAGCCCATGGTAAGTTAAGAGGTTATGTTTTGGTTTGGTTGGGGTTTTTTGTTCCTGTTTTTGTTTTTGTGTTTTCCTCACACAACTGTTGATTTGTTAGCTTTGAAAACAGATAGGAATTTCTCAAATTTGAGGATCACACCTCAAAAAATACCTGTTGTCATTCTGAGTGTTTGCAAAGCAAATGCGTCTTGGACCCAGTGCTTTTGTGTTAATAAATCTGGATCTGAGTTAGTAAGCTTAAAGAGATAGCGAGCACACTGTAGGAAAATCAGATTTCCATAATTTTCTGCTTGCTTACAGAACTCTACTATCGAGAGCATATTTCACATTTGGGAAGAGCGTTTATTAGTGTGAGATGAAATGCCACCTACAGAGCACTGCATTGTCTTCTAATTTAACTTTGCAAAATAAATTATGAGCCGATTTGTCGTGGTGACTTAGAAATCACTGTTACAATCGAAAGCAACAATTCCACAGAAGGCCACGTTTCCCTCTACATAAGAGGATTTGGCTTTACTCCACACTTCTCTCTGTGTGGTTTATGAAATGTTACTTTACATGGCAGGAACACTGGGATACACACTTCATTCCCTCATTCCATCCCTCTTCAATTCATGCCAGAACATGGGGAAGAGCAGCTGAAATGGAGGAAGTACCAAGATGGTCTTGATGTTTTGCAGGAAGAAAGGGTCTTTTAGGAGTGTGTGTGTGTGTGTGTGTGTGTGTGTGTGTGTGTGTGTGTGTGCTACATGAATGTCATGTGTGGTGTGTCCTGTTTGTAGGAATGTGTGTGTTGTGTGTGTCATATGTGTATGTATATTTGCGTGTGTGTTGTGTGTCTTATTTGTGTGTCACGTATATGTGTATATGTGTTGTGTCATGTGTGTTGTGTGTTGTGTGTGTATTGTGTACATGTGTGTGTCTGTATGCGTATATGTATGTGTTGTATGTGATGTGTGTATTGCGTGTCATATGGTTTGTTGTGTGTCATGTGGTATGTGTGTGTGCACATGTGTATATGTGTGTGTGTCTGTGTACCCTTTTCCACACAACAGAAGGTAATCAGATAGCAACCTTAGGGGAATGAAGTAATGAGGGATTCCCTCTCTCTTTCACACTGACAGGATGTTTTACTAGCTGCTGTGAATAGCAGGTGCTCCAAAGCAAGCATCTTTCAGCTGTAGGCTTGTGATCGCTGGGGAAAGAGGAGGGAGTACGGTGCCAGAGGATACGTAGGACCTTCAAATTCAATCACTAGCCTCTGGGAAATGTTTGATATTTCTGTCCTGATTCTGCCTTTTGTACTATGAGCACTATGCTTGACTAAGCTTTCTATCACTCGTTCTAAATTCTGTTTGCTCAAATTTGCCACAGTGCCTTATTTCTTGTGTCATCTGTACTTGCTTCCTGACCACAAAGAAGTTAGAAAACCAAACATAGTTGTGGTCTGACCAGGATTAGTTAGTTCCTCGTTGAGCAGAGTTCAGATGTGGTCATATTATGTATGTGGGTGTGTGATGATTCTATTCAAGTCAAACTTCCTCTATGAACTCTGTGCAAACTGTATGTTTATCCAGGGTGCAGTGAGGTAGAGTAAGCTTGGCTTTGTATCTGGTAATTGTTTCTTTTCAGCAGAGCATCAGTCTTAATCAGAGTTTCTAATTTTCATTGGTGGAAGGGTTTGTAGAAAACATGAATGATAAATATAGCTATGAATTATAGGACATTATAGAAATGAAGTCCTAGCTATGGAGTGATATTTGAGTCATAAGAACATCTGCCTTGCCACACCTTCTTAGGTCTCGAGACCTCCCAGTAAAGGAAGAATTGCTCACACCTGGTAGTCTATTGCAAAATTTCCTTCTGAGAGCTAAGACCTACTGTGTGCCAATGATGTCTCAGATACCCCAGGCTGACCTGGAACTTGCTGTGAAGCTGAAGATGACCTTCAGATGCTGACCTTTCTGATTCTACCTCAGAAGTGTCACCACATCCAGTTCATGTCATGCCCAGGGCTTCTTACGTCAGCATGAACAGTCTACCCACAGTTTGATCAGCTCTGAATTCTGCAGACCTGGCTGGTCCTCTCTGTAGGCTCATGCTCCTATTCACTCTGTTTGTTATCAGGAGGCAATTCCACCTGGTTGTGAGGCTAGAGTCCTGGTTTCCCTGTAATTGCAGACATCTGAATTAACTTTAAAATAGGGAGAGAGTATCTTTTCCTTGCATGAAAGCCTTTAAGAATAGACCTTTCCTCCATAGGTGACCAAAGTTAAAGACTAGAGGTACAGGGAACTTGTAAGAGAGACAGGGTACCATGTCCTAAGGAATACAAGTGACTCTGGAGTAAGAAGTACACCCCTTTGACAGTCAGAGGGAAATGACCCTAGTCAAATGACAACTACTAAGGAGAGCAGCTTTCTCCTTCAAAGCCTCAATTATCAGTGTCTAAGAATTACACACTCGTCTCAGATGCTTTTACAAACTGATTTATACATAAAGAAGGATGGACATAAATACTGACCCTCATACTCACAGAAACTCAAAGGTATTAATAACCTCTTTGTTTAAGTAGAAATTTGAGGTCTATTGTACTTCAGGATTTTGATATTGTTAATTATTTTATATTTAAAACGTTCTGCATGCATTTATTTAGTAAAGAAGGAGAGGCGGAAGAGAAAGAGAAAATAAGAAGAGGAAGAGGAAAGGGGAGGAGGAGTCTATAATTACAGAATTAACAAATAAAGTAAATGATTTGTTTGTGATGTGCTTTAAGAACCTACATTAAAGTTTAGCAACTGAGATGCGACAGCTAGTTCACCCCGTGCTCAACAGAAAAAAAAGTCTTCTCAGGAATAGAATATGAGTAAGAGTTTAGTTTTCCCAGCATTTTTTTCTCACCACCTAGGAAATAACCCCTGGTCTATTCCGTAGTAAAATGATTGAGAAGCAACATCCTCAGACAAACTGGCACCAAAGAAGATGTGAAAATTTCTACAAATTTTTGTGACTTTGCTTTTATTCTTAAATATCTGGAATCTATTTCCCCAATTCAGTTATGAAGATATAAAAATGGTCAGAATTTGGTATTATGGTCAGAATTTCATGTCTAAACCTTTAACACCCTTCCATGTGCAATTCAATAGAGTAGGGTGTTTCTTAAAGACTTTCCGTGTTATTGCACTTAGTAGGTTCATACAGTTTAGTGACCTACCTAGTAATGGGTAGGAACTCAAAATGCCCAGCATGAAAAGTTGTAATTAGTAATTACAGGGACCCAAAGTAAGTGTGCATGATTCTGGTGGAGCTTTCAGTCATGGACTGCTTGTCTCTGGTGGAACTTTTGATCATGGATCACCTCTCTCTCAACCTCTCAGGTTCAGTCTTTCCATACTTACCCTTTTCTTCTCATGCAATAAATCCCTGCCCAGGAACTCTCACACGGACTTCTATTTCAAGTCCTCTCCATGGCAAGACTCTCGGCCTCTGTGCTGAGACTCGACCTGTGATTTGCTTGATTTTATAAAGAGACTTTATAGTGCTTGACATTAAAGTCTTTCCTTACTTCAGCTTGTTCCTATAGGATGAAAAAAAAGGAATTTCTGTAAGGAAGTCTTAAGGAAAATACTCACAAGTATAATGACCAACGAAGGATATTAAACTAGTTAATTTGTGCATCTCATTGAACACTCTGAACCATGCCAATTTCACTGGAGCTTTCAATACATGGAGAAGCCAGCTCCATAACAATTGACATTGGTGTCATTTCTTACACACTGTGGACAGTATAACCAACTGTGTCAATGACTGGGGACTGGGACTTGTTTTAAATGTTAAATTGAATTTTTTTTAAAAAAATTTGTTGGTCTATACAAACTAGAACATTACCGACTGGAAAGCTGTTTCTGTTGTTGGTGATATTGTATTCCTAGTTCATACTTGTGGATAAAGACACTGTTTCTTTGTAAACAAATAGGTGCCATGTTGCTTAAACATTGTAAGAGATAAAAAATGCCCTGTTTTTATGAGAATAACTAAATAGTGGTTTAAATATCATAGACAACAAATAGCTTAACATCAATGGAAATTCCAACAAGATCGTTAGGAAAGGTCCAGGGTCTCTTGCACCCTTTTTATATCCTTTCAAAGAGTTAACTCAAGTACAAAAATGTAATCCCAACCTTTTTATAATGACTTGGTGAATAATCCAAAATGTCTTATTCTTTAAGGTCCTGTGAATAAACTTTCATGAAACTTTGATAATTCATTTCAAAAATTATGATTCCAAATATCGACTCTAAAGACGAGTAGGGTAAAAGTTGGTAGGAAATGAAGAATGTGTTAGAACACACATGTTTAAATTTGGCCCTGGTTTTAGGAGCAGTTACTCTTCTACACCCCTTAGAGTGGCTGTTCTAGCAGCAATTAAACCAGATTGACACACCTGGGTTCCCCTCCCCAGAATATACAGTTCTCTTAATCCTTTTGCCATTCTTCAACTTCTCACATGGTCACCTCCATCATGAATAATAGAACAAAGCTTCTCCTTGAAAACAACACACATGAAACACAACTGCATCTTCTGTGTGGGCTGCATGCACCGTGCTGACTTTGGGGATCATACATGTGCTTCAGAGACAGAAGAATCAAACAGTCAAGGCACACAGCACAGAGCTAAGATGCCTACTCTGATACAAACAAAATTCCTCCTGACAAGTGAGTACATTAAAAACCCAGAAGGAAAGCTCTTCAACTAATGCTTTTATCTGATGAGGAAAGACTTATTCCTGGTGTCATGTGTTTGAGACTCTAAAAGATCCAAGCTAAATTCAGCAGGAAGATGTAAATATGCCATATATCCACGATAGTTATTGGGGATTATTTTCAGCACTTAATGCTTCGATATAGGTTTCTACACTCTCATGATAAGCAGAACAAGCTCCCTGTGTATTTTATGGACAGATTAAAATCCTTAAAGATGCACCTGTTGGATAATTTACAAGATGGAAGTTATTTTTATCACATTAGATTTATAGATACTTTAAGATTTATTTACTAATGTTTAACATTAAGCACAACAAGGCCTGCAAACGCCCAAAACAAGATAGTGAATAGGTCAGCATGGGGGGTGCAGCAGACAAGAAATGATGCCAGACCCCAAAGCCACACGGCCCCTAGTTGCCTTCCGTCTGTGGAACTAAGGGTGGCTTCGATGAGGCCTGAGTCTCAGATGTGTTTCTCTCCTTAGATTTCTCATTTATTTGTACTTTAACAAAGGAGAATAGATTCAAAGTTGACTTCACTCTACAATTCTGATAACACAATTTGAGCTGAATGATTCCTTTTCTTCTAGTGAAGAGCATTCTATTCTGGCGACATTAAGTTCCATAAAGCCATGCACAAATCTGGTCTGTCTCCCTGCACTCAATAACAGGTACAAAAACCTTGGATACCTAGTGTGTATCCAATAAGTGCCCAGTGACTCCATAGTGTGACCACATGTTTGAAACGCTACCACTTTTGAAGGAAGATTTCCTGGTCTAAATATATAAGCACAATTTTCAAATTAGACGAAGGAAAGCATCTCTCAGCAAAACGAACCTGTGAAAAGTCATGTGGAAGGTCACAGCTTTTCTTCATGGTCTGTGAGTAAATGAACTGTGGGTAAAAGCTTACGGCAGAAGCCAGGAAGACCTGATGCAGGACGTGTAGTGGAAGGACTCCTCAATGGCATTGTAAATCGTCAGACATGAATATCCAAAAAGGCATCTCAAAGGTTCAGGATCTCAGTGCAGAAGTTTACAAAGGCAAGGCCTTCCCTTATTGTCACTAAATCCTGACTGAAATAGAAATTTCTGGTTTCTTTGGAGACTTAGTTGTGTCATGTGATGTTTTTCTGGAAACTGTCTTATGAAAGGATATTTTAATGAGGGTAGACACATGGTGTTTTTCTGGAAGCTTCCTGGAGGGGGTGGGAGCATCTGATGTTTTTGCTAGACTGGATGCTTAAGAGAACACATGATATTTGGAAAGGTTATAACAGAGAGTGGACAGTGCTGTGTGGCATTGGTTCACCTTGCCACTTTTTGCTGGTCTTCGCTGTGCTTTGCTAACTCTGGTTGTCACTGACAACGCTGTGGCATTAGTTTGCCTTGCCTTCTTTGCTGATCATTGTATGTCATGACTTCATAGAGAGAAATGTACCGAAGAGCTTCTCGTATGCAACTTCTTAGTGTTACAGCAGCTTCTTGCCGCTTCCATGGATCAAGCCGATTGGCAGAGCCTTGAGGTTTCTTTGGATATGAGTATGCATGGGAAATAATAAATAGCTGTTCTCTGTATGCCCACACGAGGAAAGGATTGAACTGCTTTTGCTGACTCATAAATGGTGTTTACAAGTGGATGGAGCTAGCACTGCTGATCCATGGCAACTGAACGCTGCTATCCCGACAAGGAAGATTGGGATCACCCCAAAAGAATTATTTCTAAACAGATCTACATCCTCATTTGCTCTATCAACCTTTCCTTTCCATTACCTCTGGTGGGTGGTGGACTAGAAGGGAGGTTAAGGCATATAAGAACCCTTATTAGTTTTTAAAAATCTAAGCCTACACCTCACCTTCATCTGTGAGTCACATGCAAGCACTGTTTTCTGCCAGAATTTAATGGACATGTACAGAAACCAGCTCCAGTTCATGGTGTAAACCATTCAGCACTGCAGGCCTTGGAATTTAATCTTCTCTTCTTTTCATCCTCTGCCTCTTTGGGGTTAGAATTGCCTAACATGACTCCTGTGTGTGTTGCCAAGTTCCCTTCCTAATCACTGTAATCTTCATTTTACAAGTCACATTACTAAGGAACCAATATTTGGAGGTTGAGGGAGAGGAGCATTTTATGGTTGAAGTCATAAAAAGCATAAGAACTGTGAGTGCCTTTAAATATTTAAGAAATACAACAGAAGACAAGACTCTCATTAGTCAGTGTTGCTTGGATAGCAGGGATTAAAAAGATGCAGTGTAAAACAGTGGGTGATGTTCTTGGAATAAAGTCTATAAGGAAAAAATAAGATTTAATTACAATTTTAAGGCTCTCATCATTATTGAGAGCATATGCCCACTAAGGACATTGTTAATGTAAACCTCCTAAGAACTAGGTGACTCAGAAGATTATCATTAGCCAATTGTCAAGGAGCAGATAATTGCTTATTTCAATTGATTGAGTTACACAAAATTAATTTACTTACTATATGTAGTACTCCATGCACTGAGGAGGAAATGAAGTTACAAACCAATGTCTATAACTAATAGTTCTATTTTTTGTCATGCAAGAGTGCTGTCTTTGTCTGTATCTCTTTTCTGTTTCCGTAATAAAACACTAAACCAAAAACAACTTAGGGAAGGAAAAGATTGGTTTGGTTTCTTCTTCCAGGTCACAGATCACCACTGAAGGAAGTTAGGACAGGAATTCAAGCAGGAACTGTGGGGAAAATTCCCAGGTTCATGCTCTGTTGCTTTCCTATGGAACAAGGGTATAGTTTTGCTCACACTATACTGGGCCCTCCTGCATCACTTAACAGTCAACAATTTAAACTGTAGCAAAGATGCACCCTAGGGCAAATCTGGTCTGAGTAACCCTTACTGAGACTCCCTTCTCAAATGACTCTAGACTGTGTAGAGCTGACCAGTTAGTTGACTCTGACTTTCTCAAAGATGAACAACTCAGGAATAATTTTGAGCCACACAGGTAGGCGACTGGACTAAATGAAATGGAGACAAAATAAAATATCTTCCAGAGCTGTGTTGCTGGGTGCTTGGGGTGGTAACCAGACTTCATTCTTTTGGAGTATCTGAAGAACCTTATGAGTTTACTTCACACCATTGTAACCATTTCTACCAACCCCTGCATACAGCTGGTTGGGATAGCAACAGCCAATGCTCTAAGCCAATGAGACTGAGGCAAGCCACAAGTGATAAACTTAGTATATTTTGAATTTTCCTTATTTACCTCTGTATGTCTCTGGTGACAAACAGAGAACAGCTATTTCATTAAGTATTTTCCATGCATATTCACTGCCAAAATCACCAGGGAAGATAAGAAGAAAACAAAGCATAAACTTTTCGTTGAGAGACAGTCAGAGCAAGATCATGAGAGATGCAACCAGGCTGTGAAGTCTTCCAGGGAAGGCACTGAGGATCACAGATGCAAGTTTGGCCTGGGAGCAAGCCAGTCAGACAGAAGATGTATGAACAGTTCTGACATAGTTGTGTGATTGCTACTTTCTCAAACTTCTATACCTTCTGCTGCAAAAAAGAGAGACCCTGCTTCAAAAAGCTTATGTCTCTCTTAGAGTCATAAGAGGGCATCATGGATTCTTCTTGTTTAAGTACCTATGCTTTTCTGCCATTAGCTAAACACTGTGCTTAGGACTAGTTTGCCCCACAACACTGGGGGCAATCTGTGTCCTCTATGGTCAGCTGAGAAAACAGGTACAGAGATGAGAGCTTGTTCCTAGCTTGCCCAGTGATAAGAATTAAAGTCTTCTTCCTCTTTTGTATATTCCAATAGAATCATGGACATGAGTAACTTTTTAATAGTTCTCCTGTGAGTGTTGTATATTTAGGATATGAGGACTTTAGAGTCAACCAAGGAGATTTGACTCTCCTGTCCAGTATGAGTGCTTTAGTGGTGACAGCCTTCCCAGCCCTGAGCTCCCAAAAGTTCTCTCTCCTATGTTTTTTGAGCATGTAGCAATGCCTCATGGAGATGTAGAAATTAAAACATCTGTCAATTTAGTTCCCTGTTATAAACTCTCAATATCACCAAGCACTTGACAAAAAGTAAATTGAATAAAATCCTTGCCTTCAAGAGACACAACCTCTCTCCTAAAGGTGGTGCATCAGGGTGGGAAGGACTGTTCAAACCATTGACAATGGGGTAGGTGGGGGGCAGCAGACACCATAGGGTGTATCTCAGGAGGATGCACAGAAGTGGAACCATGGAATCTTCCTACCTCTATGTGACCACTCAGAACTGAACCCCTACAGCCATGCCTATAAAGATAAGAGGTTGTAGCAGGTGAGCTCCTTAGAGTTCTGGAATGTTCTAACAATGGGAGCAAAAGGCATTGGAGGAGAATGTTAGTCCAAAGACAGTAATGCAACCCCAATGGAAGCTGACTGCAAAATACATGGAGAAATTTCCCATGAATCTCTAGTGCAATATGGTGGAGCAGACAGGGACCAGGCTGGAAAGATAGCTTGAGAATATGCCAGATAATCTCAGATTCCTTATAAACTGTTCAGACTGTATCACAACTTTGTCGATGACCAAAAGACACTGACAATTGTTAGAAAGTCATTAGGAAAAACTAAAAGTCTGTCTTAAGCATGAGGAGGGAGAAAATTTTAAATACATCCGAACCACAGTTTAGGTTCTCACCACCCTTCCTGGAATTTGGAAATCCAAAAGAAGATAAGGGATATTTTAAAAAGGAAAATGCTATCACAATCAAACACTAGGAAGCTCTTGATCTGATCCAGAACAACAGATGGTTTGGTTTGGAAAGTCCTAACACAAGAGGCCAAGAATGAAACATTAAGACAATGTCATCATTCAATCTCCATGTTCTATACACTATATAGTAACAGAAATAATTTCACAGCCACAAAACCCATGAGCATATAGAGAAAGAATCCTAAAAATTCCTTAAATTTGACGTCTTCTTTGCTGGTTTGAAATTTCTACCAACTCTTCCCATGGAAGCAATGAAGACACAGCTCAGTCGCAGGATGATCGGTGACCTAGGGATACAGCTAGGCTCTATTTTTTATCTCTTTAAAGCCTTCTTTTGTTTGGTTTTTATTTTCAGCAATAGGATGACTTAAAGGCCCAAACTCAAGCCTATGCACTGAAGTACTAAAGACAATTTATATTGTATTTTGTGTGTGTACATTTCACACATTGGAGACTGCTTTTCAGGCACATGTGTACACACTGAAAAGTATGCAAGGCACACTTAGACAATATTTGCAAGCCAACCTGAGATGCATACGGCTGTATAACTAGACCATGCCAATTTCAGAACTATGGCTTATGTAAAGGATTATGTAAAGCAGCCTACACTGACACTTCACACCAGAGCTAGCATGTCTACATAAATCACTTCTGGTTTGGGGGGAGTAGGGTAAACAAAAACTCAAACCTAAATGAAGGATGCTGTGGAGAAATTCAAACTCCGAGATTTTATTTTCATGACTAGCATGGATAGAAGATAGCAGAGTTTGTCTATGTTTGGTTGATTGCTTTTTAAAATTCTCTTTATCCCAAATTAGAGGTAATGGTCTTGGAGAGTTTCCTATGACTCTGAGTAGAAGAAAGCATTTGTCTACAAATGGACATATTTCTGAATGAAGGCAATGATGCAGATGAATTTGTATTTAAAACCACAGTTTAACTAAGGCTCTGGGACAGGATGACACAGCAGAGACTTTGGCAGGATGAGATTCAAGAACAGAGGTCTAACACACAGTAACCTAGAAGTTGCCAGGAGCAAGTTAGGAAGACAATTCTGTGCTCAGGAAGAGAGGAGTGGAGAGGAATGGGTGATTCCAATACAACCACTGCTGTCAGTTGTGGTATGAATCTGAATGTCTTCCACAGGTTTCTCCTCTGGGCACTTGGTCCTTTACTTTGAAGCTGTGTGTAAGGAAGGCTATGCTGATTACTTGCAGAGCTAAGTCACTAGAGGCCTTTGAAATTACACCTCATGGATTCTGTTTGGTTTCTCTGTTTTCTCATGCACTGCCATTTGGATACTTTCCACCACAATCTCACCAAGTGTTGAGCCTGGCCCCTTCAGCCCCTCCCCCACCATGACCTGAGCCCCTCCCTGACCATGAGCTGAGCCCAGGCCTTTTTTACCATGGTGAATCATAACCCCTTCTGGCCCAGATGAACCCTCCTCTTTTAAGTTGTCCACAGAGACACAAAAGTACTGATACTGAGGATTTCTATAAGAAAAAAATGTTTGCCACCTATGTAGACATTTTGAAAACAAAAATCTGAAATACTGGGAGTTTTTCCTATGACCCGAGGCCCTTAATATAAGAAAAATATACCAACATGAACTTGTCAACTTAATTCCTTCTACACTAGAGGAGGCTGTTGGAATCAGTGGCCTTGTGTCTTCTTGCATTAGCTTGTTAGGTACCAGAGGATCCCTCTGTGGAAAGGATTGTAGATTAGGTTATGCTCTGCCAAATTAAAGGTTGTGTGGCATAAAGTGCCACATGGCATGTGAATCTCTTACATGCCCAAGAGTACTACGATAGTGTGCGGAGTGCAGAGCACTCTAAAACTTTGACTGTCTTTAGCTCTGTTTCACAGGCATTGTACTGCAGGTACGTGGTCCCCTAACACCAATATTTAGAAGATCTCACAGTGCAGGATATACACGACTGACCCTGGAGGTTACTCACTGGGCCACAGATGTGAGGTTGAGTGTGAGAAGGCCTGGCTTAGCCAAGTGTGTGGTGCACAGGTGTCCTCAAAACTCTAGATATGCCTGCATCCTGGTGGTGTGAAGGGGAGATATTAAGACAGGAGAAAGTCATCCTTTGAGGAAGCTCTCTTCAGTGAGACCGAGTTATACTGTCCGGATGACTACCAAATGGTACATGATTTCTCTATGTCTAATGTATTCTCTACTCTGGGTACCCATCAATAATTCTCCTTTGCGTGAGACCTAATTGGGTGCAAATTGTTCAATTCCCACTCAAGTGTAAGTTCCTCAGGAATTCTTAAGTTGAGGCCAGTTTTGTCTTGCAGAAGCAGAATTCATATGACTTAAGTAATCCTACCTAAGGTTGCAAGAGGAATCTTAATTATCCATTCAAAACTAGTTGAGTAAGTTAAGAAGATTGCCTAGGTAGGTAATTCATATTGGACAGAAACTAAATATTTTACCGTGACATTTGCTCCTTCCTAAAAACTAGAGCAATACAAGGAGAATTTGCCAAGGCTGAAAACAGCACAAAGCAGCCAGTGTGATTGGCAGTGACCATTGGAATCAGACTCAGCCAAAGTGATTGGGAGTGATCACTGGAATCAGAAAGTGCGGGATGAGCTAGAACCTGGGTCACATTTTGTATCTGCAACCAGGAGAGACCCCAGGTCCACCATGTAAGCCAGGCACTTCCCTCCCCATCTGAAGAGTAGCCAGCCTGGGGTAGCTCTCTGAAAACCCCAGGTGCTGGTATCTATGGCAAGCAGGGACTCTACAGCAGAAATGGCCACACTTGCAGTATGGAGAGATGACTATCTAGGCTAATGGAACCTATTTAAAATAAAATCTAAAGAATTTACAAAAATCAAACACAGGAAGTTGCTGGATTTTTAAAGATTTTTTTAGAGAAGAGTCTTGTTAAATCACTAGTTTAACCCATGTAGGTTAGGAATGAAGTAAATGTACTCGTTCTGTGGAAGTGGGATGAGCTGAGAAGAAAGACTGATGGGGACAGGAGGTGGTATTTGGTATTTAATGTGGAGGAGGGTTTAAGGGTGCAGGCTTAGTTCTGAAGCCTCTGCACATGTTGTGGGGTGATAGAACAGCCCATGTATTCAGAAGAAAAGCCTGAGTGGCAGGCACTCGGTGTGTGTCTGAGTCAGCTCTAACCAGAAAACAGAGGCCTATGATCCTGAATACAGCTTCACTTTAAAGAGCCTGGGTCCTTATGCTCAAGAGAAAAAAAAGAGAAGTGAGAGGGGGTGTGGGCTTCCCCCAGGAGCACTGGAAATCCCAAAGGTTTTAAGTTAAAGTTGCCTTGGGCTCTTGCTCCCTGCAGTAAATTTGTCAACTGCAAAGTCATCAAATGATCATTTTTAATGGATCAACCTGTTCAGTGACTTCTCAGTCGAATCAGAGCCCTTCCCACAGCCCAGCTCAGCCTCCGATGAACTGATCTCCTCAGCAAGCCGCAGAGCCCTTTACAAAGTCAGAGAAGCCCTGCCTGGGTGATCCAACAGAATTAGCGCTGGTTGACCTCTTTTACAGTAATACCTCTTATGACATGCAAGGGTTTCTTCCTGTGTCATGTCTTGTGAGATCTGCTGAAGACAGTCTGACCAGCAGGAGTCTGTGTAAGACAAAGCCTGGGTGTCCTCTCAGATGTGTCCAATAAGCCTCTGCCCTCATTATTAGCAATACTGGGTATGTTCTATGCAGACATTTTAAGGTCAATGAGCAACGGCAGTAAGCCTTATTCTTTATTATTTTATTTATTTCTTGTGTGTGTGTGTGTGTGTGTGTGTGTGTGCATGTGCACACGCATGCAGTATAAGTGAACACTCACATTTCACAAATCAAGTGTGGAGATCAGAGTACAATTTCCAGAAGTCGGTTCTCTACCTCTGCTATGTGGGTCCCAGAGACTAAACTCAGGTTCTCAGCCTTGGCAGCAAGAGCTTTTACTCTGAGCCATCTCACCAGTGCCAGAAAAATCTATTCTTGAAGGAGAGAATCAAGACTACTTATCTTTGTCTGCATGTTGCTTTTTGTGCTTCAATCCCAGCAGCAACAGCAAAAGAAGCAGAGGCAGAGGCAGAGGCAGAGAGGCAGAGAGGCAGAGAGGCAGAGAGGTAGAGGCAGAGAGGCAGAGGCAGAGAGGCAGAAAAGCAGAGGCAGAGGCAGAGAGACAGAGAGACAGAGAGGCAGAGGCAGAGGCAGAGGCAGAGGCAGAGAGGCAGAGGCAGAGGCAGAGAGATTCTGGGCTTGCCCTGAGGTGCAAATTGTGAGCATGTGCAGTTAGGAATGAGGACCTCGCAGTCCTTGGCTAACTGTCCTTCATTTTTACCTTTCTGGTGGTAACTATTATGGATGAGAAGGCAGTTAGCCACTGTTTTACACTGGAGAGGATTGTGCTATGGTTTCATTCACAAGTAAAGTAACACATGCATTGCTATGTGGCATCAAAAGTGTTTAAAATGATATTGTTTTAATTGTAAACTAGATAATTTAAAAATACGATTGGTGATAGCTTGCCATGTTTCAGAAAAAAGGTGATGTTGAGTCGAAGGTGAGATGTGGCTTTGGGAAGAAAAGGACATTATGAATAGATGGCAAACTAGAAGCTGATGTGGGAGTGTGGAAAATTAAGAAGTAACCACAGGACCAGGACTACAGCACTTACCGTTATATTCTCGTCACTTAATATTTTCTTTGATGCCCAGTTCCATAAAAACTTACTGGATTAACAAAGAGAAGCACGCTCGTTTATGGTCCAGGACATAAGCTTGCGTCCTGCTTCAGAAGAGAGCCAAATTTGTAAGACAAAAGTACACATTGAAACGGCAATTTCTTCATTTAATTGAATTGTTCCCTTGAGCATTTCTTGGGCATCTGTTATGTGCCTGGACTTTGTTTCAGGCAACAGAAACATAAATGAAATATGAATGGTGCTAGAAATAAATATATGAACACATATTTGCAATGTAGTGTAGTAGTGGGACTGCAGAGGATTGTAGATGATGCTACACAGAAGGGTTAGTCAGAAAGGAATGCTGTGATGCCTCCTGAGGTCATGCATGCTCTGTGTGGATTCTTTCTTAATGTGTAACAGTGACAGAGTGACTTGCTTTTATTCTGTGCCGTTAACTCTGCTCCAAACTTTGTCTCTATATCTCCTCCTATGAATATTTTGTTCCCCCTTTAAGAAGGACTGAAGCATCCATACTTTGGTTGTCCTTCTTGAACTTCATGTAGCCTGTGAATTGTATCTTGGGTAATTCAAGCTTTTGGGCTAATATCCACTTATCAGTGAGTGCATACCATGTCTGTTTTTTGTGATTGGGTTACCTCAATCAGGATGACACTTTCTAGTTTCATCCATTTGCGTATGAATTTCATGAAGTCATTTTTTTTGATAGCTGAGTAGTACTCCATTGTATAGATGTGCCACATTTTCAGTATCCATTCCTCTGTTGAAGGGCATCTGGGTTATTTACAGATTCTGGCTATTATAAATAAGGCTGCTATGAACGTAGTGGAGTATGTGTCTTTGTTGTAGGTTGGTGGATCTTTTGGGTATATGCCCAGGAGTGGTATAACTGAGTCCTGAGGTAGTACTATGTCCAATATTCTGGGGAACTGCCAGACTGATTTCCAGAATGGTTGGACCAGCTTGCAATCCCAGCAACAATGGAGGAATGTTCCTCTTTCTCCACATCCTCACCAGCATCTGTTGTCACCTGAGTTTTTGATCTTAGCCATTGTGACTGGTGTGAGGTGAAATCTCAAGGTTGTTTTGATTTGCATTTCCCAAATGACTAAGGATGTTGAACATTTCTTTAGGTGCTTCTCAGCCATTGGATATTCCTCAACTGAGAATTCTTTGTTTAGCTCTGTACCCCATTTTTAATGGGGTTATTTGCCTCTCTGGAGTCTAACTTCTTGAGTTCTTTGTAGATTTTGGATATTAGCCCTCTATCAGATGTAGGATGTAAAGATCTTTTCCCAATCTGTTGATTGCCACTTTGTCCTAACAACAGTGTCCTTTGCCTTACAGAAGCTTTACAGTTTTATGAGGTCCCATTTGTCAATTCTTGATCTTAGAGCATAGGCCATTAGTGTTTTGTTCAGGAAAATTTCCCTGGTGCCCATGTGTTCGAGGCTCTTCCCCACTTTTTCTTCTATTAGTTTGAGTGTATCTGGTTTATGTGGAGGTCATTGATCCACTTGGTCTTGAGCTTTGTATAAGGCAATAAGAATGGATCGATTTGCATGCTTCTACCTGCTGACCTCCAGTTGAACCAGCACCATTTGCTGAAAATGGGGTAGGGGACAGTGTGAGGGAGGACAGCTATCAGGATATAAATTGAATTTAAAAAGTTGCAGCTCCAACAATGGGGTTCACTGTGTATCCCCTCCCGCCCCCATGGAGGGGCCAGTATCTCCCTCATCCCGTACTATTTCTTACAAGTAGAACATAATTATTGCTCTTGTTCCATGGTGACCTAGTCCTTTATGAAGCTTTAGTTCAAACTGTTCTGCCGGTGATTCAAATTCAGAGTCATAGACACTGTTCCTGGATTTTAGTTGTAGACTTAGGCATGAAATGTGTGTCTTTATTACAGGATTCAATGTCAACAAGAACATAGGGCTTGAAATGCAGATTTCATTAGCAGGAGGTAGTTAGTAGCAAGCTAGCAGGCATGTTGTTCTTGCTATTATAGTGTGATGAACAACCATCAGTCCCAACCCAGTGTGAATACTGGTGATGCTCAGTTTCAGGACAGCATGATCCATGCAGCCCTCAGCAACAACCTTACCTACCAAGAGCTGCAGGGGATCTGCTTGGCAGGCGATGGCCGTGCCCTAAGCCTGGTGACTCTTCGGGGATTCTGTGTGTTAAGCTATGCCTTCTAATATATCCATGCAGCCTATGCATTCCTAATATATATGTTCACCAGCACTAAGCTACACATTCACTTGTACTAAGCTCTCATCAAGATGTGAACTTTTTCCATTACAAGTCCCGTTGTTGCGTGCATGGAGCTGCAGTTTCAATCCAGCCCCTTCAGCCCAGCAAGGCTGATCTACATCTGAGACTCCAGCATTTTGCATGTAGTCTCTTTCCTAACACTTCTCCCATGCTATTTACTGCATCAAAGAGTAGTTCCCAGTAATAAAACTTTGTAAAACCAACTCTGTCCTGTCCAGGCCACTTCATATGATAATTTTTCTATCAGTAGAATTTGCATGTTAAACTCTGGTGTTGTGTGGTATTGTGATGTCTTCACACATATAAAGGAAAAATCTACTTTTGTTTGTTTTTTTGTTTTTCCAGCATTTGATATAGTGTTTGGCTATCCAACGAAAGCTTCGCAAATATATGCATAAGTGACTATTGCCTTTGAATACAAATAATTATAGTACACATAGGAGGAGTAACAGTATCCCTGGATACTCACCTCCACTTTACAACACAGCTCTGCCAGGTGGATTTTGTCATTGCTCTTTTACCCTTGAGAAAACTGACCTCAAGAGGTTAATCCCAAGAGTCCAGATAAGCCTAACCATTTCTGCCCCCAGCACCACCCCAATTGTTAAGATGCGAACAGTATTTGACTGACTCCCTTCCGTTCCTTTCCAGCTCCAAGCACAGCCCAGTATGGAATTACTGGGAGCGCCTGTGACCTCTTCTCCTGCTGGAGCCTTGCGTTGACACTATCTTCTGTCATCAGCATATTCTACCTGAAGAATGCCATCCTACAATGAATCTAAAGACCCATGAAAGGCTTTCAAGGAGTCTCTGGGAGTGCTGACGGCTGGATCCAATCTGGTGCAGTTAGGTTGAAGCAGCGTGGGATACAATCGGCCGTCTGTACGAGGGTGACACCTTTTGTCTGTGGAATCGCTGGTTGTGTAAATACTTTCATTCTCCTCTCCTTTTGATTAGACACACGACCTTGTGAAGCACTGCACATTGTCCCTTTTTTTAAGATGTGAAAGGTCTGAACTTACTTTTAGAGGATATTAATTGTGATTTCATGTTTGTAATCTACAACTTTTCAAGAGCATTCAGTCGTGGTCTGCTAGGCTTCCGGCTGTAGTTTACATAACAAATATTGCAGTGAACCCATGATTCTTTAAGGCTGCAATACAAGAGTTCCATGCCCTGTTTCAATAAGAGTCAACCCACATTTACAAAGATGCATTTTTTTCTTTTTTGATAAAAATTCAAATAATATTGCCTTCAGATCATTTCTTCAAAATATAACACATATCTAGATGTCCCTGCTCGCATGACATCCAGGTTTTGGAAATGAGCCTTGTAATATAACTCGCTATGCTTCTCCTTCTAATTTCAGCATGGGTGTGCCTTCATAAAAAATAATCTCTTTGTCTCTGACAAATACTTAATGTTTTCCTAAACCTTGCAATTTGGAAGCAAAAAAAGAAAAAAGTAAATTACACCAACAAGCTAAACTCCACCCCATTTTGGGTGGTCAAGAAGCTGTTAGGGTGTGTCTAGTCATTTCCCATGAGGCCTGAGAACTTTGCCCACAGCATCTCAGTTTTCTTGATAAAACAATTTAATAACATGATTGAAGTTCGGGTTGAATATTAGTGCCACTGTTGGAAAGTATAACCCATCACAGGGCAGCACAACCCGTTGTAGAGACACCTCATAAAGCAACTGTCTCCCGCATTATTCAAGTTGATGCCCTAAGACAGCTTCTCTGCATGGACCGCAGCCCTGTCACCCAAGAGCTGTGAGGCCATGAGTGCTCAGATTAGGCTGTGACATCAGTAAGTTACCCTGACAGAAACCCTGCAGACTTTCCATCTGATTTTCTGTGATTTGGTTGACAGAAATGCGTCTTATGTTCTTTAAAATCCCAAAATGTGTTTTAACAAATACTGTGCGTGCATCCAGGCACAACAGATCAGCCCTGAAGTAACTAATTCCTCACCAAAATCTTGCTAGTCACTACCACTCGAACTGATGCCAAAACTGAAGACTCACCATGCTTCCCTGCATCTTACAAGACACATATGAGACGCAACCAAATGGACACACCAGAAGGAGGGCATCATGGGATATGTTAATCACTAAATGATTGTGAATATTACATTTTTTCTATTTAAAGAACAAAACTACATTTTTGAAGGAAAATGCTGTTAGTCTAACTACTATATTACAGGAATAGGCTTGTGGTCTTCCTTTTGACCAAAGAAAGACCAGAGCCTTGAAAGCCATTTTTCAGGTCTGATGAAGTTGCCAATTTCAGCACGCCTAGGTTTCTACAGTGACCTTCTTCACACCCTAACTAAAGACCTACTCTCAAAACTACACACAAGGACTTTTACAGTGATTATTTTAGATAGTTCATGTCTTGCCCTAAAAGGATGGCTTTAAATTTTTTATTTTTTCCTAAACAAATTTTAGACCCCCAAAAAAACCATAAATCTGTTTTAATTAGGAAAATGAATCATAAGTGAGGAGACATAAATACATAGTCTTCCCATGAAATGGCAATAATGTGGCATAATGCTATGAAATTTACTAGCTGTAATAAATTTATGTCATTTTGATTGATGTATTAAAAGGGAATTTTGAAAATATGGCATTTAAATTTCTAGGTGATTTGCTACAAAAAAAATGTTCTTTGTGGAATTAGTGAGCAAACAACAGAACTTTTTTCTTTGTATTGCAGCTTTAAAGTAGCACACTCCACAGTAACCTACTTACTAGAGATAGCGGTGCTACCCTGGAGTGTTGGCCACCTGAACCGCTGTTTGGGGAGAGAAGCAGTTGGAGAATGCGTATTCTACAGTGACCGTTTCCCTAGAGTTAAAAATGCCTCCTCTGTGTAAGGTGTGTAGGGTACATGTGAGGTAAACTGAGGTATAAAATACAGATGAACCAAATAATTAGTTCTAAGTGTTGTCATGATTCCGAATTCGTGGAGTCCGGTGTTTTTCCATAGAGTGTGACCAAGGACAGTCATAGCTCAGTAGCTACATGTGTTTGCCTTTACGTTACAAGAGACTTTTCTTGAGTGACATTTTAATAGAGGAGGCATCCGCTATGTTTTCCTGTACTACAGCAGCATAGTCCTTAGGCGCCTGGACAGAGTGAAACCATGAGTATTTATGAGTTCAGTGTTGTTCAAATAAGGCTACAGTATTTGCTTTTTTGTGTGAATGTATTGCATATAATGTTCAAGTAGGTGATTTTACATTGACGGGCATCTGAAATGTCTGATTGCTCCATTTTATCAGTCCTGACTGTACAAGATTGTTGCAATTTCAGAATAGCAGTCTTATGAAGTTAATTTATCTTTTGATTTACAACAATTTCTTTTGCCGTTCATTTCAGCACTATGTTTTCCACAATATCCATTTGTGGGATTCCTTTTGTTGCCCCTAAATTTTAAAGAAAGAGAAAAGAAAGCGATGGTAGAGAAAGGGGAATGAGAAAAACGGAGAAAAGAAAAAAAGAGTATGGGGGATAAACAGAAACGACTGAAGGAAGTGAAGAGATTAGGAGGGAGAGTGGGGGGATCTGGAATCTTCTGCTGATGAGCCTTATTGGGCTGCAATCTTGGTTTAACTGCAAATGGCCTAATTTTTTCCCAATGATCTTATTCTAAAACTAAGTCCTGCTATGCCCTGTGGTCCTGCTGGGCAGAATTGATAGAATGATTGGCACTGCCCAGGCCCAGTACTGAGTGCTTTTTGCAGACACTGAGATTTGAGAAAGAGCATTTCAAACATAAAGTCACTTTGGGGTTCACAGCTTCACTGAAAAATTATCTTCTCATAACATGTATGCTATATCTAGAAAGTAGACTGGAAAGCTAAGAATCACTCGGATAATTCAGGACAAAACTGCACACATATAGAGAAGGACCCCAATCTGTGAAGTCTGAACACTCTGAGCAACTGAACTATCAAAGTCAATCAATGGTATTGATCAAATTACTGAATAATTGTTAATTTACCCATTGTGCTTAGCTTTGTAACACAGCTGAAAGTTACCTATTTAATCTTTTCAATAAAAGTTGTTTTTTTGAAATCCAGAAATGATTTTAAAAAGAGGTCAGGTTTCTAACTATTTATTGAAGTGTGTGGGTGTACAGTATTTCAATAGATATGAATATGGATAAATGGTATTGCCTTAAGATCCTCTGAAATGTACTTACTTTAAAGACTGGAAAACTCCCTTCCCGTCTTTAGTAAAACATCCATATTTCATAATCTGATGTAAAATATGTTGTACTGTTTCCAATAGGTGAATATAAAGTCAGTTTATCAATTAAAGTATGTATTTGACTCATTTTAAACTCTTTTAGTCCGAGAAGCAAAGACATGGCAGCTTAGGCCTGCTCTCCCATTGTCTCCTGTCTCTCTGCACGGCAACATAGTGTGAGAACTTGAACTCCAGGGCTCTCAAGGACTCCAAACTGGATCCGTTATGGTTCCCTAAAGGTCTGACAATATGCACAACATTTGTCCAAAATTAACTTTTTGGAGATACATATTCTTTTGAGTGTTTACTTGAAGTGGGACACGTCTCTGGTAGAGCCTGAGGGGTAAAATCCAGTGATCAGGCAAACTGGCCAGCCAAATGCCTATCCAAGTCAACGGCTTCTTAAAAGAAATGGGGATAAAGCAACGAAGAATATGCACACCTGCTCAGGGCATCTAAATTCAGTTTCTCTTCCACATCTTACTTTCTAGGCAAAGCCTGCTCTGCAAATACTACAATGTATAAATGAGTCTATTCCACAAGAGTGATTGATTTACTCCCTCTTATCTAAGTCTGCCTATCTGTGATTATACCAACACTAATCAGAATGTTGGGGCTGGAGAGGTGGGGAGGTTGGGGCTGGAGAGAGAGAGACATCCCAGCATTCTCCAGGTGACACTCTTACAGAGGATCCAAGCTGGATTTCCAGCACACAAATAGATGTTTCACAACTGACTGTATGTAACTCCAGCTTCAAGGTATCTGATGTCATCTTCTGTCCTCTACAGACATTGCATTCATGTGCAGTTACACACACACACACACACACACACACACACACTCATAAAAACATACTCATATATATTATATATACATATATATTCATATACACACATACTCATTCATACACAGATAGACAAACACATACACATTCATATACCCAGACACACACACAGAAACACATAGACACACGTACACTCACACATACACATAGACACACACACAGAAACACACACTCATAAACACACACAGTCATTCATACACACAGACATGTACTCACACACATAGACACACAGACACACATGCACTCACACACAGAGACACATACACAGACACATCAAAAATACATATTAAAAATGAAAGCTAAATTGGAACTATATAAAAGGTCAAACAAAACATCAAATTGGTTTAATAGGCTACTTATAAACATGGGTGTAACTGCAGTTCTGGGGAAGCATACACCAAACTTCTCCTCTCACAAAAAGTGAAACACACTAAGATGTCTGATCCTTATCTAATTCATCTTCCTGTCCTTTGGATGTCTGTCCTGAATTCAATTGCATAATGGAAACAGAATCAGCATATACCAAGCCTGGGACCAAAGCATGAAGAATACAACAGATCGGAACCCAGGCACCTCAATATTACCTGCATATGTGAGGGAATAAAAAGTCATGTGGACTATTGAGAAGAAATGTGAGGACCCAAGTATAGTACATTTAAGATGTCCAAATACCAGATGGGATGCCCTTCGTCTGGCCTCCACTCTTACAGACACTTTCACCAGATAACACCAAGTTTAGAGAAAGGATTTAGGAATCCACATACCAAACTGGTAAGCAAACCAAAGGTGTCTGTGGACAAAAATTGGGGTCTATGCTGCCTCTAGGAGCACCACCTGATGCAAGAACAAGAGAGTCTCCTACCTCAGGACAGTCTCACTAGCCTAACATTTCACCTTATATTCTACCTTGTCAGAACTGAGACCCTTACTTCACAGTAAGAGCTCTAGACACTCAGTGGTCTAATCGGGGGAGTTGATTTTAACATTCTGCATGGTTGGGCACCAGCTCTGAAAAGCCCCAATCACAACACTCAGTCTGCTCCCTCTTCCCTTGGCTGAGTACTTGAGGTAGGTACCATCTTCCTGCTCCCTCGGTATCCGTAGCCCCCAATCCGAACTCCCATCCTGCATTCGTGTTTACACTTTGCCTAGTTCCATAGTTCATATAACTCAAAGCCTCAATTAGTATGTATTCTGGAGCTCTAGATTCTTCCTTTTTTTCCTGAGATACCTCATAACTCACATAGCAGACTGTAATTCTCATCCCTAAGATAGACTGGAAGTGCCAGGCAATCAATGGCTCGAAAAAGAGGTAACTGGGCTTCCTGCTTACTTGAAATTAGTTTTTAATTAGATTATTTTTTATTTACATTCCAAATGTTGCCCCCCTTTTAAGTCCACCCTCCCAGAGTTCTTCACTCCATCCTCCCTCCTATTTGCCTTGGAATGTGCTCCCCCAGACACCCATCCCCCTTCACACATACACACCCTCACCCATCTTCAGCATCCTCCTTCCCCGAGGCATCAAGTCTCTACAAGATGAGGCACATCCTCTCCCACTAAGGCCAGACAAGCCAGTCCTCTGCTACATATGAGCTGCGGTCACAGACCAGCCCATGCATGCTCTTTGATTGGTGGCTTAGCCTCTGGGAGCTCTGAGAGGTCCACTTCGTTGATACTGTTGTACTTCCTGTGGGGTTCCAATCTCATTCAATTCCTTCAATCCTTCACCTAACTTTTCCTTAGGGGTCTCTGACCTCAGTCCATAGTTGTTAAGTATCTGCATCTGTTTCAGTCAACTGCTGGTAGAGTCTCTCAAAGGACAACCATGTTAGGCTCCTGTCTGCTAGCCCAACATGGCATCATTAATAGCTTCTGAGTTTGGTGTCTGTGCATGCAGTGGTTCCCAAGTAGTTACCTGGTATTTTTGGTGAGCTTTAAGTGCATCCAAAGCATATTGAAATGAACCATGATGCTCCATTTCTTACAAAGGCATTCACTGGATTTCAATGCCTTGGTTTTGAGTGTTGTAAAACAATCTAAGGTAGAAAACACCACTATAGTTTCATGTTGTCAGAAATACTATCTACTAAATGGAGCATTGGAGCCACATGTGGAGTGCACACCCCTCCAGTGTGTGTTGCTTCCCAATAGACTCAGAGCAGGAAGTATATGTATCAGACATCTAGGCATATATCCCCATTTGTACACCAACATATAGATTTTTTGTGTATGCATATATTTATTGACATAAGCTACCCTTTTATTTTCCAATGCCCCCATGAAATATGAGGCTTAAATGCATCCTATATGCAAAATAGAGAATATATTTATATTTTGTCCTCAAATGTGATACAAATCTTACACGTGTTACTTTGGTTCAGAAGGCATAGAAAACATGACTTTGTGTGTGTATGGTAAGAGAACATTAATTCCCAATTGAAGGAAATAGAAAAAAAGTATTATAGTTAGAAAACAGGACAGTCCAAAACCACATACCTCCCTAGTAAGAACACTGAAATTAATAAGCCAATGCTTCTGGGGTAAAGGGAATCCAACTGAATGGTGCCAGATCTGTAAGGGTGGCTGCTTCTGCATCTAACAAAGGTTCACCACCTTTTATACAGAACTTGGATGAATTCAAATTCCAGGAAAGGTTCAGAGACCGTGTATGTCCAGGTCTGGTGGTAGGAGCTGATGGTCACTAAATAACACAGACGTATTCACTGTAGCAAAATTTGCCCTAAAGCGATGTGATGTAAGACATTCTAAAGCGGCTGGGTGAGGTGGTATGTGCCTTTCTCCCTTGCCCTCAGGGGGCAGAGGCAGGTGTAGTTCTGTGAGTCCAAAGCCGGAGTGGTCTACGTAGTGAGACTCTGGCACAAACAGCAGTCAAATTAAATAAATTAACAATATTGGAGCTTTGATAATATAATCTCTTTCAGTAGCTGACGAACAAAAGTCTAGGTCATCTACATATCTAATATTCTACAGTCTCTCTACTCTCTACTCTAACAATTCTAGCTTGTTTATCTCACAAACCGCCACTCAATAGTCTGGGAAACATGGAAAAAGTTTAAAAAACACTGCGAGGACTACATCACTTCATGGGTCTGCTCTGTTTAAAAAAAATACATGCAATTGGGGATATTTGTTTAAAAAAACTTGAGGAAAGTCTTTGGACTGTACGCTGGGAACATTTACTATTAGTGGAATAGGTATTTAGCATCAACAACAAGAAAGACGAACGGATGAGGACAAGACTTCTCCACCCACCTTCCAGTGTGATGATGTAAAATGGTGAGCCTCCCTTGCAGTAGATGACTCTGACTGGCTGCTCAGACTGGGGAGTCCATGGAGATGTGAGGTCCACCCAGACACTTCAGTCCTTTCTTTCAAGTGGGTTGCTAAAAGCATGAGGGAGTTCTTGGTGAAAAGGGGTATTTTCTAGCTTCATTAATTTTGACCTTTTTAACGCTCAAAATGTTAACTTCACACTAACCAAGGCCTATTCACACTTCCTGCAGCTCAGAATTGTGTTTAAAACAAGCACTGCAAGCCCAGGGGGATGCCTAAGAGTGTGGGGATTTAATTTAGAAAAAGGGTCTTAGAAAATAATCCTCGAAGACTGCAACAGGGTAGCAATAGAGAACAAAGGTCTCCTGATTGTTCTAAAAACCCTAACAGAGCCATAGACCGAAAATGCCTGTGTAGCTTTCTAAGTAGCTTGGTTGATAGAGACAGTGGTTGCCTAGAAACACCACATCTGCCTGCAACACAGTTTGACAGGTGACCTGGCAAAAACAGGGCCAATAGCTCATTTTTAACAGACTCCTTAAGAAATGGTTAGTGGAGACTTGAAACTGTTTCATGCTGTTGTCCTTTACAAAACAAAATTCACACACACACACACACACACACACACACACACACACACACACACCAAGTCCCACTGTAGTCCGTGGTCTGGAAGACACGCTTACAAGCTGGACATGTGGTATTCTGAGTAATTTCAAGTAAATAAATAAATACAAGAAATTACATCCATGCAAACCCGCCATTTCTGTTTCTATTTCCTTTGCTCAGATTTTAGCATGAGGAACATCTTGTGATTTAATTAATCAGAAGGCAGCACCTGCTCTCTGTGCTGACATGAAGAAAAACAGACTTTCTTGGGTTTTTTTTTTGAACCAAATTTGTTTCTGGAAATACATCTTTCCTGTTGGTAGACAACTGGCTCATGTTTTGGACATCTTCAGTCAAATTCTTCAGAATGTTGACAAGAAGGAAGACAGTTTTGTGTTTCCATTACATTTTGAGTGAGGTCTTTTTTTCCCCCTTTTAAAAAAAAATCTTTTCTGGAATTGTATATATCTACATTACAATGAGGCAGTATGTGTACTCAAAAATTCTTGTTTGCATATGAAAAACACAAGGTGTCCTGTAAGGGCTCGTTTGTCTAGGTGAACTCATTCCCAGACCAGTAGCATTTCAGAAACTCTCTCCCATGTATTGGAAATTCTTTTAAAAGACTGTAGGATGCCTATTCTTGATTGTCAACATGATTACACCTGGAATTAAGCAAGACCCAAGCAGCTGGATACACCTACAAGGGAATTTTTTTTAATTGAAAATAATTCTTCTCATACAATACATCCTAACCACAGTTTCTCCTCCCTCCAGTTCTTCCAGCTCCCCTACCCCCCACCCTATTACTCCCCTGACCCACTCTCCCTTCATTTCCCTTAATCTGGATCTTTTGAGATGAAATGACCTACTTTTAATCCACTTTTGATGTGGGAAGGTCCACCTTTAGTCTGGGCTCACCTTCTGTTGGCAGCCTCTGTAAAGAACAAGGAAGAATGAAGCTCTGTTTTTTGCCTACTTGTCCTCATTCTCCTTACTGGCAAGTTCATTTCTTCATTGGCATTAGAACCTACTTTAGGATTCTGGCATACACTGAAGACCAACTAAGACATCAGCCTCATAGACTGAACAACTACTGGATTCTTAGATTTTCTATTGGTAGGCAACTTTGTTGAACTAGCTGGACCACAGCCTATAAGCCACTATAATAAATCCACTTTAGATAGACATTCAGATAAATTCTATCAGTTCAGTTCCTCTAGAGAACGCTGACATAGACTGGAAATGGACTTAACTTCTGTCATATACCTTGGAATGTTCTCATGGCAATCATTCATTCACTCACAAGGCAATCAAGTCTGATTTAGAGGCCCGAAAAGATCCAATTAGAAAGAGTCTTCTTGAGTTATCAGGATGTGATCTTTATCACATTGAGACAAAAACATTGCTTCTCTAATGCAAATTATGTTGACTGTCTTGCTTTGATAGAAAGGTATCCTGAGACTCAGGAGCCCAGAAACCATACAGCTCTGAGATGGGACAATGTCCCAATGGAATGGCATCCTGAGATAGAAGAGCCTAAGAACCATATGGTTCTAGAGAGGAAACCTCCTTGGCATAGGACTTGCAGCCATGAGGGAGGGTATCTCTGGCTGATCTGGAGTTCGACATTCTAACAGCTCTGCAGTTCCCAGGGGAGGGTATCCCCAGCTGAGCTCAGGAGCTCAGGAGAGGCTTCTTCCCCTCTTCAGTTCTTTGCTTCTTGACTTCCTGGATTCTTCAAATGAGAGAATCATATCAGGCAGTAAATCTCATAAAAGAGATTTATTAGGTGTGGAGGGACAAATCCAGGGAAATAAGAGAGACAGGCTGAGGAGAGCAGGTGGAGGAGATAAAGCTGGGACTGGACTAGGAAAGAGAGAGAAAAGCAAGAGGAAGAGAAGGAGAGAAGGAAGGAGAAGAGTGTATGTGGCCTGGCTCTGAGTAATCAAAAGCAATGGCTTCTTTTTGCAAAGTGGCTTTAATTTCCACATTTACTATCAATAAACACAGTTACATAAATAAAAACTGTTCATCACTATTTTACATTTTGTCTCCCCTCCTCTCCATAAAAGTTTGGTGAGTCATATGAAATTACATCTTGACAAGATGGTCATTGCACCTCTTTCTCACAGACATATGGTGATGGTTCATTGTGTCACACACAAAAATGCTAAAGATCAAAATTCCGTTTCTCTATTTCTTCAATGGAGTTTAGAGATAGAATAGTAGACCTTTATAACTAGAAGATACACAAACATTTCCAGAAAATGTCTGCACATGTTAATATTTAGCTACTCACAACATATCATCCCTGAAAGCACATGGATATGCAGTAGATAGAACACAGAAATTCACTACATGTTTGCTTCTCTGATCATTTAGTAAAAGTTTTCTAAACTGTAGTTGGAGGAAAGAATTCATTGATGTCTATAAGCTTAGTGCCTTTACATCCAAGTTCTTTGACTGCTAATAAAATAAATACATGGAACATTTCAGCCCAATGTTACAATTTATGTGATGTAAACTTGAAAACAAAATTGATAGATGATAGATAGCATAAATGAGTGATAGATAGATAGCTGATAAATAGCTGTTAGGTAGGTAGATGATAGATGGCAATATATAAATATAAAGATATAGAGTGATGATAGACAATAAATATAGATAGATATCAATATGTAGATGCATAGCTAGATATAGATAGATATCTGACCGATAGAAATAGATACATAGGTTTAGATAGTTGATAGATGATAGATATATAGTAAATATAAATAGATGATAGATACATGATAAATAAATGATAGCTAGCACTGTATATAGATACATAGATAGATTTTTATAGATGATAGATACATTAGATGATAGCTAAGTAGATGATAGATAGCAATAGATATATAGATTTAGATAGATGATAGGTAGATAGATATTAATAGATATATAAGTAGATGATGGAGACAGATAGATGATGTATAACAGACAGAATGAACATAGTATTAAAAAAGAGAGTTTTCGTCCTACTTTTTGTGTATATAGGTATTGCCTGTTTTCTGTGCATCTCATATGTCACTGTACCCATGGAGGCCAGAAGAGGGCATTGGGTCCTCAGGAGCTGGAATGACAGGTATTTGTGAACCTCCACATGGGGGCTGGGAACTGAAACCCTAGATCTTCTGCAGGAGCAGCCAGAGCTTTAAGCACTGAGTCTTCTCTCAGACCCTGGAAGGGCATTTCTTCAGGGCAGTTGGCATTTAGGTTAGAAAGGGTTCCATAAATTTAATAACTTAATTTTATTAGAGCCATTTGTACATCTAACAAAATCACATGCAAGAAAAAAGTCACATTCAACTTTCCAGTTAACATTAAAAACTAATCACCCTTAGTAGCATTGTATTCCTAATCAATTGTCTTTTCAAAGTGAAGGTACAAGATATGTTAGTTGGAATACTGAGACACTCTGGAGCACAGAAATCTATGAAGCTTGTATGAGCTGAATTTCAGATCTCAGTGCCTTCATCTAGATTCTCTGCTCTTCTGTATGGTAGGGCAGTGTGGACAAATACTACAATGAGAAGGAGACAGTCGTGGACTTGGTCAAGAAATGCCAGGATTGGCTGGATGGTAGCTTTCATGAAAAGGACAATATGAGGCTACATTTTTAAAAACAGGCCTTGGGGTTGGGGATTTAGCTTGCAAGGTCCTGGGTTTGGTCTTCAGCTCCAGAAAAAATAAATAAATAAATAAAATAAAACGAAAATGAAAATAGGCCTCACTATTTCCTCAAGTCTCAGGATTTTTATCTTGGAAAAGTTAAATGAGGGTTTAACCACATTTACCTGTCATCCATGAGTGTTGCCCCATGTCATTTAGACCAATTTGAAATATGAGGCTCATGGTCTTATTGTAGCTTTGTCTATGCCTTATTTGTTTGATGTCCCTGGGAAGCCAGCTCTTCTCTGAAGGGAGGAGGAAGAGGGAAGATGGATCTGGGAGAGAGGGGGCAGAGAAGTTGGGGAATGGGGAGGGGAAACTGCGGTAGGAATATAATAAATGACAGAAGAGTTTAAAAAAAAAACATTTTTACAAAAATGAGGTTTGTCCATTCCTTCCATTGCCAAGCTTTTGTGAAATTCACACTGTAGGCCACTGGGATGATGAGGGGGCTCTCAGTGAATAATCAGAGGGAAATAAGCATAAATAAATAAAGATTCCAGCACCAAGCAGTTCTGGAAATGTGTGTATGGAGTGTTGAGGACAAAGAACAATGATCAACCCACCCAGAGGAGGTAGCATCAATTGCTAGATCTTGTGATGTAGCAGTTTCCTGCCCACTGTAAATTGTAATAAATACTTGGCAAACATGATCTGGAGTCTCCATTTAGATCAATATATGTCAAGAGAATGATTCATTTTAATTTATGACCCGGACACCATCCTTTGTGTCATCAAATGCAAAGCTGTCTCGGGCCCCACCTCCACCACAACCACCTACTATTTCTTTCTCTTTCCTCATCCCCACTGAATCCACTACAGTCCGGTTCCCAACATCATTCCTTCTCAGGCTTTCTTCTACCAGTTGGCAGTGGAAAGTCACCAAAAGCTCACACTCTCCTGGAGCCCTCTATCTGGCCTCTGTGACGCCTTCATGCCTATCTCTTGGATTGTTTCTTTTCACATTGTTTCTTTGTTTCTTAATACCTCCTACTTTTTCTCCGAATAAGGACATAACATAGTACACTCCTTGGAATGTAAATACCCTAGCACTTTGTTCTCAGGCTGTGGTTCCAGCTAGAGAGTGGACACACAGAGAGCCAACCTGGAGGTTAACAGGTAGATGTCAGTGTTCTTTCTACAGAAGATGTCCTCAGTTCTCAGGCTGCCATCTGCAAAGTCTTACCCAGTTGAGCCTCATCCATCACTCGTTTCATTTATATTTATATCTCTAATTAGCATTGTTTAATGAAAAAATTACACAGACATCAGTGTTGATCTTGCACTTACTGCAGTCATTTCTACAACCCTGTGCTTTTGCCCTATCTTGGTATTTTTGAAGCATTGCAACAGAGTATCAGACAATGGAAAACCTCGATGATACTACATGTTACTCCTCACTGCCCTACCTCAGTCAAGGCTGATATGGTTTGCTTCACACACATTTTTCACTGTGACTTCTCATGAAGAACTCAGAAAACACAGGATGCTTGGTGTTCCCACTATATGGATGCAAGTGGAGAAGGCTTCTCCCTCTGAGCAAATCAACTACCCATGTCCTGCATCACACACAATTACTTTGGGCATTAGGTCTACAACATACAAATTAGTAGTCTATAACCTTTAGATCACAGCACACTGAGCCATAAAAATTATCTTTCCAATAATAGTTATACCATTGAAGAAAATCGTTATGTGGAAAACACAATGAAAGTATCACAGTTTCAAATACGGTATCAACTAAAATCAGTAGTAAACTATGATGGATTCCTTAAACCTTAAAATTAAGGGATTCTGGGCTTGGAAATAGGGCTTAGTGGTTAAGAATAGTTACTTCTCTGTCAACGGTCCTAGGATTGATTCCTAGCACTTCAGGCTCCAGCTCCAGGGGATCTGATACCTCCAGGATCCTCAGGTAACCCACACGGAGACATACACACTTAAGAACAATTAGAAAACAATTTTAATTTTTTTAAATATCTTTCCCTTTAAAAGCTATGTTGAGCAATGTGTTTTTAGCTGCCAGAGGTTAAAAGCATATAGACGCTGACATCTTGGTGGCTGTTCTCAGTTGGTGTGTCTGTCACAAAAACACTTCATCACAGATGGAGGAATCCAGGACCCTGAGATAAAGCTCTGACTTCTTCAAAACTTGTGTGGAAGCTGCAGTCGTCGAACTGCCAAATCAAAGAGAAATCAGAGAAAGCAGCACGAAGCTTTTAATGTATAAAACTGAGGCATGGCCTGAGGCCTGTTTCTGTCCCGTGGGAGTGCACTCTCAGCAATAACTGCTTCCAAATAAGGCAGCAAGCTGGGGGTTGAGGAGAAGGGCAGATTTGGTTGGACTTACCTGGTCTGTTCAGTCAGTAGCAGCCGCGTCCCTTTGTTCTTATGGGTGGAACTTGTTTCTCTGCACTAAAGTCCTTTCTGGTAACTGTACTCAGATGTGAGTTCAGTGTCTTAAAAGATGCAAAACGTCCCCATTAAATTCAATGGTGGCTCCAACGCCTCTACACACCCACAGCCAGCACCGGCTACTCTCGGCACCCTCAGCTTGCAGATCGCACAGCAACAGAACAACCACAGTGAGGAGAAGCCTCACTAGCTACGCCATTTTCTCTTGTTGCAGACAGGTGGTAGTGGGGGCCATGTACTTTTTCTTCCTTCTGTCACTCCTTCGATCTTGGGATTGAGGCCTGTGTGTGAAATACCTCTCTTCCTTCAAAGCCTGTGGGCTGGGCGCCAGACATTAGTCATGTGAGCGAAGCTTGACTATGAACCCGGTGATTTTCAGCTGCAACAACTGAACCTGAAAGATTATTATGGACCACGGTTGAATTTAGGCTTAATATTTGGCGACAGAGAAGAAAATGATGTCAAGAAGACTTTGAAATATGACGTAATGAGAACTGTCCTCACTGCCAGAGGCAACACAGAAAAAAAATAGCACCTCTGAAGGGACGGGAATAACTCATTGCGCCCTATGTTTTTGCAATGAGTTCTGTGTGTAAATGCTTCTTCATGTTTGCCACAACAAACCCGAAAATCAGATTTCTTTTTCTATGATGTTATTATCCATGATGTTATTATCCATGATGTTAATATCACAATTTCTATTGTGGTAAATGTTCAGGAAAATGAGAATAAACAGGGATGTGCAGATAATTAATGTTTAAGAAATGAGCTAGTTCATCAGAGCACAGAGTCAACTGTGCTCCATGTGGAGATGACTCAGCAGTAAAAATAATACTTTCTATGGCAACGTTTGCCTTCTTCAATGAAAGTATAAAGCCAGTGAGTAAAGCTGTCTTCCGTTTTCATGTAAATCACTGGAATTCAAACTTCTCCCTACAGATGTCTCAAGAGCAGTCTGAGAAGGAGGCAGAGACGCTGGGTGTTAGACTCCTCGCACACATTCCAACATTGAATGTTCTAGCTTTTAGAGTCTCATAGCATCTTAACTGGAAAGATGACCAGGACAAGTTAAAAAGTGAGTGCGTTTCCTGGAGACTCTTACTATACACATGCAGCTCCTTCATTTTTATTAAAGGAAAATAAAGAGCAGGGAGTGTCTTCAAAGTTCTCTCTTTTCCCCTGGTCCATAAGGTGGGTGGTGGTATGGGGAGTGTGAGTGTGTGTGTGTGTGTGTGTGTGTTTTTATGTGTGTACGTGTGTGTGTCTGTATGTGTACATGTGTGTATGTGTGTGTCTGTATATATGTGTATGTGTCTGTGTGTATATGTGTGTGTACATGTGTATGTATGTGTATATGTGTGCCTGTATATCTGTGTGTGTGTATCTCTGTGTGTGTATGTGTGTGTACATGTGTGTGTCTGTATGTGTACATGTGTGTATGTGTGTGTCTGTATATATGTGTATGTGTCTGTGTGTGTATATGTGTGTATATGTGTGTGTACATGTGTGTATGTGTATATTTGTGTCTGTATATCTGTGTTTGTGTATCTCTGTATGTGTATGTGTGTGTACATGTGTGTGTCTGTATGTGTACATGTGTGTATGTGTGTGTCTGTATATATGTGTATGTGTATGTGTGTGTACATGTGTGTGTACGTGTGTGTACTGTGTGTATGTGTATATGTGTGTCTGTATATCTGTGTGTGTGTATCTCTGTGTGTGTGTGTGTGTGTGTGTGTGTGTGTGTGTGTGTGTGTGTGTGTTTAACTCAAGTGATGGTCCTCCCTCTGCACCTACCCCAGGCCTGGAGATGAAAGCTCCTGCCACTGTGCCCAGCTATTCACATGGACTCTAGGAATCCGAACTTGAGGTGTCAGGCTTTAACAGCATGTGCTTGCTGACTGAGTGGCCTCCCTAACCCTCCTGAATTCTTCAGTGGAGGCTCTCCAGGACAAATCCATGACAACTGACTGAGACTTGACCATGAGTCTTTAAAGGAATGGCTCAGACCCTGCAGCTGTGACCTCTGTCACAGGTGACCTGAGTCAGGCTGGGTGATGGCTTTGTAGTGAATCGCCTTCCTGGCTCAGCCTGTGGACGCCAGCGCCATGTTTCAGGAATCTGAGGGTAAAGAGTCAGCACACTCCACCTTCTTTCTTTATTCAAAACCATATTTTCTTTTAATTTTATCCGAATAACAAAAGCTAGTTCTTTTTAAAAACTGTATATTTATACTGCCAATTTATAATTTCTTCAACAAAGTCTCATCACCAAGTTACAAATTTGATAATATGCCAATCTGTCTTAGTTGTCCTTTCTGAAAAGGAGGGAAGTAAAGTTTTATTTCTTCTTGGTATACATAGACTTGGAAACTGGAGATTGATTCCTTCCTCTTTAGAATTAGTTTACCTCCCATCAACCATTTATTAACTTATGTTTTGCATATGGATATGGCATATATACATGTGAATGTGTGCATGTTCCCATGTGTGCATACCCATGTGTATGCAAGTTTAATACTGTGTGTGGTTGCACATTGTGTATCATGTACATATGTATATGTACAATATGACAGAAGTTCACTTTAGCTGTCATCATCCCCATTGCTCTCTATGCTCTGTATAAAGACAGAGTCTCCAGTTCCACAAACCTAGCTCTGGGAATGCCATGTTTCTGCCTATAGAGGGCTGGGACTGCAGGAGGGCCACTCTGCCTGTCGGTTGTACAAGGGTGCTGGTGTCTGAACTCCAGCAGAGCAAGCATTTTACCTAATTATTCATTTCCCATCCAAGTCTATTTTATTTTATCTTCATTATGCATTTTATTTTCACTAGTTACCACAGACTTTTTGGTTTTAAATACATAATTCTGTCAGCCAGAACATTCGCAATAAGCATTTTTCACTTTGATTATGGCGTGGAAAGTCTTTGGAGAATTACACAGAGACCCTGCTATTCATTTTTAAATTCATCTTTCCAAACTAATGGTTCCTATTAATTAGACAACAAAAAGTGAGAACAGGAAAAAAAAAAGAAAAGTACAATGTTTTCATCTGAAGGTGAACTACTGGAAAAGATGTTAAACAGTTGGGCCAGATTTTAATGACTTTGGGATGGGTCTTAATTAGGGTTGATGTGTGAACTGAATAGCCTGGTAGTTCCCTACACATGGAGGTTCTTTTAAAAACTAATACCTAGAGTTATTCTATGTAATTAGTCCTCAAAATGAAAGGGTGCAAATGGAATGTTTCTGGTGCCAGAAGAATGTATTAATCTAGGTTCTGCATGTCATGTTGCCACTGTCTGCCAAGCTACTTCACTGATGTCAATGCCAGGGCATCTGACAGACAGCAGGAAGGAGGAAGATACATCTGCTTTGTGTTATTGCTCATGAACTTCCAACTGACCACGTTTCTGAACTTATGTGATTGCTTTTCTCTGATGTCCACGTGTTCCTACTGACAGATCCATCGCCACAGGGCTTTGCTCAATTTAACAGACATGGACATTGTGAGCGGTATGAAAGGCAATCACACCAACATCAAAGGAGTCATCCTTGGTGAACATGTAAATACTTGAGTAGAGCATGAAGGTGGGATTTTGAATTGATGTGAAAGAGAAAGAAATTATGTTGATTTAAAATACCCTCTAAAAACAACACTGAGTAGAAGTAACAACTGTGTCCAAGCGCTGACACTAATTTGTTGATGAAAAGGAAAATACAGATGAGTTGTTTTAATTCAAATTGAGACCAACAACCAGACTATTCACAGAGAAACACATATTGTCGAGGTTCTAAATTATCTTCTAGTTGACTTTTTGTTGAAGGAAAAGGTGATGTGGAAGTTTTCCCCTCAACAGAAGACTGCAGAATGGATAAATACATCACCATAACCAGCACTTCCCAGTATGAGCATGAACTGTATCTGCTCATTATTTATAAATATACCAACTCAAGTACAGTACTAGAAAAACATTAGGCAAGCTTTAGTATCCAAGAGGAGGTGAAGGGGTGTCCAGAAGGAAGAGCTGGAACAATCATGGAGACAGCCTGCTTTTTTACATTGTAAACTGACATGCAGGAAACCACGTCCTATTTAATATTGGAAAACACTACAGATGAAGTAAAATGGTAAGCGGGGGCTAGCAATCATTTATCATAAATTCTTTTGCAGAATTTCAAAATGGAATACCAAATGTATAGAAGATGAACCACAAAACCCAAGCAAACTATTGCAGTTGTGGCTTCTCATCAATTGTTAAGCACCTATGTCAAGCTTGGGCACAATTTCTGGTGACTTTGCTCATTTGTCACATCTTTATCCATCTAAGAGTTTCAGGTACATCATGGTAAACAGGACCTGTATGTAGCTTCTGACCTATGAAGAAAAAAATATAACCATGCTTTAGGAAGTATCACATACGTTATTATAAAACCTCTCCGTGACTAAAAACCCTGTCATGGAAACTCACAGGCAGCCACAGGTGACTTCATGGTGATCCATAACTTTCTCTCCCCCATCATGATTCTACTGAGGTGTCTCTCCAGAGAAGTTCAACATGGGCACCGAAGAAGAATGGGCACCTCCCACATCTTTTCTTTGTCTGACTATTCATGATGGCGTCCTCTCCAGAGAGCAGTTTGAAGAGCGCAACGCAACTCAGCATCCTGTGTGAGACGTCGGAAGCTGCAGCTCCGTGCAGACAGACAGCCCATCCTTTTCCAACTGCGTGCCTGGTGTTCTGCTGGCAAGAACTTGTCATATATTCTTTACAGATTATTATGAGAAGATAATGAACTGATCCTGCAACATTAAAAAAAAATCTTCATTGTAAACTTGAGAGTGGCCTTGTTACTTGATCAAAAAAGACAAGGAAGAGGATGGGTCTGTCGCAGAGAAACACCTGGAATGGGGGGGGGGGGCTCTCTGGAAGCACAAGTGTGATGGTTGTTTTAATTTCAATGCAGACACAGTCTAGAATCACCTGGAAGAAAATTCATTGTGAGATTGTCTTGATTAGGTTGTCCTGTGGGTGTGTTTGTGGGTGTGTCTCTGAGCGATTCGTCTTGGTTGTGTTAAGTGGGAAGATCCGCCAGGATGCAAACACAACATCATGGAGTCTATACTGGAATACATTGTGGAGAAAATGAGCTTTGTGAATGACTCTTCGTGGTGGGTGTGGTGTGACTAGCTGCTTCAAGTTCCTACCTTGACCTCCTGAACGATGGGCTGACCCTGGAATTGTAAGCCAGATGGACCCTGCCTTTTCTAAATTGTCTGAGTGTTTGCCACAGGAACAGAAAGGAAATTATGACCACTGATGAAAGAAAATGGTGATTTTACTACATTTGAACAAGCCTCAGGGCATTCTGGACTCAGGGATGACCCCATGCCACGACTCCCTCTGGTTCCCTGATGTCGTCCTCTGCTTAGGGCACATATTCGCAAATGTCCACAGCACATAGAGGCTCACACTGGGTCTCACTTTCCTGTCAGATGCAGTTCTAACTGTGAAAATACTTGCACCTGACATCAAAATGACACCAATTGTACTATTATACTCAACTTCTGAAAGCAGATACCTTTTAAATTTATATTACATAAAAGGAAAAGCTGGCTTCAGTCAGAGTTTAGTAAATTGACGTTTTTGAACTCGTTTAATGCATCTATTTTGTTTACGAAGTTTAAGAACATCTTGTCTCTTTGTCTACTTTTAACAACAAAATCATGGTTGTTGTTCTTCTTTCTTCTTGGGGTTTTCTGCCTCAACACTGGTGTCTTAAAATAATGGCTACTTCTGGCTTGTGGGTGTCTATAGTTGAAATAAACTCTACAGTGTTTTCTCCTTTAGCATAAGTTTTACTAATATCTGACAATACTAAACCTTCAGAATATGGGAATAGTAACTAATGCTTTGGGGGGTGGGGCCCTTATAAAGCACAGGCAATTTTCTTTCACTTTTCCTCACAATCTCCTAAGAGTGGTCCTATGAAATAAAGACTTTAAGGTTCAGGTAGGTGAGCCAATCCCTGGGACCAGTTTAAAGCAGGCAAAACTATTCACCATTCCCCGTTTTATGCCTTATTCTTAAGAGATGTTTTCAAGTCCTACCATTTCTAAGATAATCATGTGGCTGATCCAATTCACATCAACATGCTGAGGGGGACATCGCAGCCACAGGTTGGTGTGAATTATCACTTTTTGGTCACCCATGAACTTACTGTGATGGACAAACTATTCATTCAAGTGTGGAAAGGGCAGTACTAGATCTTGCTGGCCTTTGTACAAATCTCAACCTGCCACTTCACTATGTCCCCTGGAGGCCTTTGTCAGCAAGTTCACCTTCTGAGGAGGGCCTGACACTTAAGAGAGTCATCCACTCTGCTCTCTGGTAGAATTTCTCATAGATGTCAGGAAGCATATACACATGAAGCTTTCAGTAAGATGACGAGGTACTTGTCATATGTATCTTTTCAGGTTCGAGGTTATAGAGGAGACCAGAGGTAAAGAGAGGAGCTTGCATTCACAAGATGTCGGATTGCAGCAGGTTCTACATTGACTCAATCTACAGTAGCAAATCTAAAACTGTTCTGAATTTGTACCCATAGTACCATTGTCCAACTTCTGAATCTTTGAAACTCCGCCTGATCATGATGTACTGTTAAAATTTAAAGCAAGATATTTTGTAAAAGTACTGTTAAAATTTAAGGCAAGATACTACCAGCCCATTTCCTTTATGTTCTTACTTTAATGCTGTCTAGAATCTAATAACTTCTCCCCTCCCCCCAACCCCCAGGACTGTCAGGGAGAATCTCCAAGGAGAAACAGCCCTAAGTCAGCCCAGTGAAAATCAATTGTCACTTCAGATCACTATAACTATTTAAAAAGAAGGAAGGAAGGAAGGAAGGAAGGAAGGAAGGAAGGAAGGAAGGAAGGAAAGGAGGGAGGGAGGAAGGAAGGAAGGAGGAGGAAGGAAGGAAGGAAGGAAGGAAGGAAGGAAGGAAGGAAGGAAAAAGGAAGGAAGGAAAGAAAGAAAAGAAAAACCTTCATCATTTACACAACCCCACCCACAGCAGTCAATGTGAAATAGCCACTATAAACAACCACATAAGGTCTGATAACCAAATGTACCTCCAATTCTGCTCCACATATATCACATACAGAACCAAAGAGAGCAAAGGCAAGGCATGGGAGGGAGAGGGGAATGTACAAGTCTTCACACTTGGGGATATTTTTGATGAACTCTTAAGTTTATTTTTGTTTCCTCCATCTACTTCTTGAATTCTAAGTAATATGTGATCTTAAGAGAGAACTTTAAAGCTAAACAGGCTTTAAAAATTAAAGTTAATGAATGCTTCCTTCAGATTAACTAACTACACAAATGGAGAGCAGGGAGCGGACCACTGTGAGCTCCCCCAGGATGCCATGAAAGAAGGAAAAGCTTACTGCTGCTTCCCTTAGGACGAGATACGATTCTGCTTTTCTCCTTCTGTTCAGTTTGTAATACTTAAGAACCCAGCCACCATTGTGTCTGAGTAATAACTTGACGAGCTACCTGGAAACTCTATAATGGGAAACTCTGATAAATTAAACCAATATCTATTGGAATTAGAGTTTAGGAAAAATGTCCCATGTGATAATTGCAAAACAAGCTGTTGCTAGCAGTAAAGTGCCCTGGTTCCGTTGTGAGGTGATTTAGCAGTCCTGTTGAAATCATTTCATTGCTATAAAATGTAATTGCATTTTTAACCCAATACAAACCTTTTCACAAATGAAAGAGTAAATACAGAATGCTGTTTTCCTCCATTGTCTCCAGCCAAGGGATGAGACAATTAGTAATTGTACATCGTCTGATTAAGAAGCCATCACATTTTTCACATTAATGCAGCAAACTTTTGTTGATATCAGGTACTTTGTTTAACAAGAACATGATGTCTAAAATAAAAATGATGTTTGCACAGGCCGCATAGTTTAGACTTCATGAGCAAACTTTTGAAAGAAATTAGAACAATTTTGTGTGTGTATGTGTGTGTGTGCCGTATTTCAAAGCAGTACCATTAGCTGAATGGTATCTGTGAAAATTCAAGACTAAATTATCATTCCAGCAAATCACAATCATCTTTTAAAAATAACAAACAAAGCTGGACATGGTTCATGCCTGCAATCCCATTCCTGGGAAGGCAGAAACAGGCAGACCCCCTGGGGCTCCGTAACTGGTAAATAACTCCTGAAGTATTGCATTCAATTTTGTCCTCTGACCTCCAAAACACACACACACACACACACACACACACACACACACACACACAATCATCCAACTGTAAATAGAATATAGATATAGAATGATAAGTTAGATACAAATTACCAAATGAAAGAAGTCAATCTCAAAGGATCATGTGTTAATGAATCCTGACAAATGACCTCCAGAAGGACCCCCCCCACAAAGGTGCTGAAGTTCCAGAAGTTGGGGGGTAACAAGCAGAGGGAAGAGCCCCAGAGCAGGAACAGTCTTTGGTATGTTGCTACACGTTGGGTATAGGTCACCATGACCTTTCCAAAACCCACTGTCACTGTAGCAGATGACCCACTATGGTGCGAACATGGAGGGAAAGAACCAAGGGGCTAAATTTATGGCCACTCCCCACACCAAATCTGAGTACCTCTTCTCCACTCCACGACCTCTCTGTGAAATTGCTGTCCTTCAGCTATCAAGGCAAAAAAGGTAGAACCTTCCAACACCTGGGCTACAGTCTGGCTGAGGCCATTACATTCCTGTGTGTGGTCCATCATTATCTAGGGGACATTATGTGACCTTTTTCAGTTATTTCAAATGATGACCTTCCCATTGAGTTTGGCAGAACAACACTTAAATTAGTTACTTGTTTTTAAAATCTTTGAAACCTTTAATAAGCTGACTTATTTATCATTTTGGTAATGGGTACAGGTTTCCAACATTGTTCCTTATTAGTGAGTTATTTCTTGGGGGATTTTAAGTAAACTTAGAAGGCCTTAGACATCATTTATTTAATGTATTAAACACTTTCACAACACAAAATTATTTAAATGTATTCTAATTTAAATCTTGATGAATGAGCCATTATTTAACTGATGTTAATTGCTCATGCCCGAGTAAGGCAGTTTCCTCTGTGGTTCAGGCTGTAGTGCCTCTAAGGATCTGTTTATATGGTGCACTTGGTGGCATTTCCTCCTATTAAATTATATAAGATCAAAGCAACACTGTGCACCTCAGTGAGAAATGGCTCCTCAGAGTGCCACAGGCACAAGGAACATGAATGGCCATACTCTGAGAAAACATTTATTTAGCACATTCCAATCTCCCTCAAATATCATGCTGTTGCTTGGCATCAATGTCAAATAGTTTTATAGGATAGAAAAATATTAAAATTGGTAGTTTTTCATATTATTATTTTTAATTTATTTATTTTATTGGATATTTTATATATTTACATTTCAAATGTTATCACCTAACCCCCCTTCTCCCATACCCCATCTTCCCTGCTTCTATGAAGATGCTCCCACTGCCATCCACCCACTCTTACCTCCACGCCCTGGCATTCCCCTACACTGGGGAAACGAGCCCTCACAGGACCAAGGGCCTCTCCTATTGATGCCAGACAATGCCATCCTCTGCTACATGTGACTGGAGTCATGGATCCCTCAATGTGAACTCATGGTTGTTGGTTTAGTCCTTGGGAGCTCTGGGGTGTCTGCTTGGTTGATATTGTTGTTCTTCCTATGGGGCTGCAAACCCCTTGAGCTCCTTCAATCCTTTCTCTAACTCTTCCATTGGGGTCCCCTTGTTCAGTCCAATGGTTAGATGCAACCATCCTCATCTGTATCAGTAGGGCTCTGGTAGAGCCTCTCAGGAAACATCCATTTCAGGGTCCTGTCAGCAAGCATTTCTTGGCATCAGCAATAGTGACTGGGTTTGGTGTCTGCATGTGGGATAAATCCTCATGTGGGGCAGTCTCTGAGTGACCTTTCCTCCAGTCCCTGCTCCACTCTTTGTCCCTGTATTTCCTCCTGTGAGTATTTTTTTATAAGATATCAAATATCATGCTGTTGCTTAGCATCAATGTCAAATAGTTTTATAGGATCGTAAAATATTAAAACTGGTTTTTTTAAAAATCAATTTGCTAATGCTCAAAATTACTATTGCTAAACCCTTCACACTAACTAGTTTATATCCTCATCAACAGGCCTGAGAATGTCCTTTTGTCCTCATCCTTCTCAGCATGTGTTGCCACCATTTGTTTTCTTAATCAGCTGTGGTGTGACCCAACCATGCATAATACACTCTAAGTCAATGAGCCATGGGAGTATTTGCTTTTTTACAGAGGATAAGATGTAGAACCAACTCCGATGCCCATCAATGAAGGGATGGATAAGAAAATACAGGATCTACACAATGGGATGTTTGTCAGCCTTAAAGACTAATCAGGTCTCATCATTTTCCATAGGATGGATGCGCCTGGAGATATTAAGTAACTGCACTATTAGAAACATAAATGTCACATGTTTTCTCTCATTTGTGGATCCTAGATTTTATACAGTTACATAAAACTTAAGATGAAACCTTTCTGTATTATATGTGTACACAGACATATAATAGACTAAAGGGAAATTATCATTTATAATGTTCAAGCTAAAGGGAGCGTAAGGTTGAAAATTTGTTCACCTCCATGACCAATGAGCCAGTGAAAAAGTGAGGGCTGTGCTGAGCATCAACAACCGTAGTCATGACAGCACCCAACAGTGTGAGCATCAACAACCATAGTCATGACAGCACCCAACAGTGTGAGCATCAACAACTGTACCAATGACAGCACCCAACAATGTGAGCATCAACAACCATAGTCATGACAGCACCCAACAATGTGAGCATCAACAACCATAGTCATGACAGCACCCAACAGTGTGAGCATCAACAACCATAGCCATGACAGCACCCAACAGTGTGAGCATCAACAACCATAGCCATGACAGCACCAACAGTGTGAGCATCAACAACCATAGCCATGACAGCACCCAACAGTGTGAGCATCAACAACCATAGCCATGACAGCACCCAACAGTGTGAGCATCAACAACCATAGCAATGACAGCACCCAACAGTGTGAGCATCAACAACCATAGCCATGACAGCACCCAACAGTGTGAGCATCAACAACCATAGCCATGACAGCACCCAACAGTGTGAGCATCAACAACCATAGCAATGACAGCACCCAACAATGTGAGCATCAACAACCATAGCAATGACAGCAACCAACACTGTGTGCATCAACAACCATAGCAATGACACCACCCAACAGTGTGAGCATCAACAACCATAGCAATGACAGCACACAACAGTGTGAGCATCAACAACTGTACCAATGACAGCACACAACATAGTATGTATCAACAATCATAATAATGATGGCACCCAATACTATCTCAGCAGAGACAAAAGTGTTTTTTTGACAGAATCTAAATTATTCCTTGACCAGATTGAGCAGCCTTCTCTGGTGCTGACACCAGATTTCAGTGTCCTTCTCACATGCAGATAACAAAGGGAAGCAAATACTGTGTTTAATCCAGCTCATTGATGAAGCAAATGCATGGGCTGCAGAGCCGACATAAGACAACAGATAATTGTTTTACAGATTCTTTTCTGCCATCCGCTTAGCTCAATGTTTTCTTTTCAGTTAGAAAACATCCCCCCTTAACAGCAACACTGGATAACTCAGGTACAAATAGGTAAAAAACAGTAGGATGTGGCTCCTCACCACACGAGGTTGTTCTAGGCTGCAGGAATGACATCATCATTAGCACACAGACTGCCCCACAGTCATGAGTCATGGCTTATGATGTTATCCCTGTTTCTTATCATAGTGTTTCAGTAGGGATCAGTTGGTGGAAGAGCGTCTAATGGATTGCGTATTCTCACCAATCTGACTTGTTTTTTTTATTTTTGAAAACAAGAAATATAGCATTTTACCAAAGAGTGTCATTGAGAAATCAAGTAACCCTTGTAAAAGTTGTTAACTGGAATTATTTGATCCAGTCTCAGTCTTGACCATTCTATGTATGCCCAATCAGGAAAGGAGAGGAAAACGATATTTTTCAGATCCCTGGTATTAGGTTCTGGAAACTGTTTCCCGTGATCTTCACCACAACCCTGCAAGGGTGATGCCACAGGCATGGAGCCTCAACAATGAGTGAGGAAGAGAGGGCTGCCCCAGAGTGGGGCTCAAGGTTACGTTCTGCACTTCCAATCATCACCCTGCGGTAAATTCTACCCAAAGTTAACTAGGTGGAGACGATGAACTACACTTGATAGCTCACATTTTTACCATGGCAACAGCTTGCATAAAGCCAGCCAGCTAGGGTTTCAGTGTAGACAACCCTGACACTTCCACCAGACTATGAATAGAAAGTTCCAGAATAGTCAATGTTTGGCATTAGATTAGTTCTTCTCAAACTGTCTGTAGTGAAGAACTTTCTCTTTCTGTCTCTCTGTGTGTGTCTCTATCTCTGTCTCTTTCTCTGTGTCTCTCTCTTCATTTCCAATACTCTGTTTGGAACAGGATAAATATAACTTGTTACAAAATGAAATGAAAATGCAAAGCAAGATATGCAGAAGACAAGCTCAATTATTTTAATTATTCAAATATTCAATTACAAAAATATTTAAAATCTTTTCAGTGACAAATAAAGCCCAATGATCATGTTTAGATGTTGCCACACAGTCCAGGTGCTGTGGCTGCCCACATTTGACTTCTGTCTTCATCTTATTAAGAATGATGAAAAGTATTTCTCAGGACAGCTGAGGTTCAGAGGCCACACTGAATGAAGACCTATAGGGGCCACTGCCATCACCACCATCACTACCACTACCAACCGCAGTTGTAGTACTTCTATGGGCTCTGCTTTCTAGACCCTTCTCCAGCAATGCCCAGGCTCATGAGAACCCCTTATCCTGAGCTGTTATGCTTGAAAGTGTTGGAAATTTACTGTTTTTCAGAACCACTGGTGTTTGAAGGTGAGCAGGGACATTGCTGTGATTCTACACTAACACAGCCTACACCCTATGACAGGGAGCCAAGCCTTCTTTGTTCCTACCCTCCTTCCTCCCCAGTTTCTTAAGTTGTTCTTTAGAAAAGAGTTTCTTTGGTTGATTGGAGCAATGGACAGTCTACTCCTGGTGGTTTAAATTTCTAAATGAACCATTATGTGCTTCTTTGTCTTAAAATTAAGTTTTAGAAGCCAAGAGCTCTGAATGTGGACTATACGCTTGCTATTTGGAGCTGACTTCTGGAAAATAATACAGAATTTCCTGCCAACACACACACTCAGTTCCACTCTTCTAAGCTGCCACTGTGTGTTCTGTGTGTAATTTTCTATTAGCATTTAAGAAAAACTAACACAATGGAAATATGATGCAATAAATGCCACATAAATACCATGTAATTATAACATTACATATTCATACATATAATTTTAAGACCCATGGTCTTCTTTTATAAACCTGACTTAGAATTGACATAAAACTTACATTTGCATGAAAATGCCTTCATAACTGTAGTAAAATTTTCACCGTTGTGAGCAACTACGAGAAGACAAAATAAATAGCAGTCAGCTCGCAGGCTATTCTTTCCTCTTTCAGGAGCATTGCTAGAGGGGGATGAACATGTGGCACTTAGAGTGACATGCTTTCCTCTTTGTTGTGTCTTAAGATATACAGGGAAATAAGTCAACGAGCAAAATTAAAATGTAAATTCTTGGAATTTAAATGAAATTTAAATGTTACCATTTCCTGAGCACCAAGGCATATCCTAGATCACCTCACCCCCACCCCAAACTCTCAAAGCAAACTTCTATTGTTTTAAATTAGATAGAAGAAAACTAAACCATTTCACCTTTGAACAATGACCATCGGCTCATGACATGAATTAAGAGCGTAAGGGGGTCATTATTATTACTAAAAAGTGGTCACTAATAAAACAGTGTGCTATAAACTGATATTGATACCTGTTACATTTTTATGTTTCAATTATAATGTTAATTTTCATGACTTCCATTGTGAAAATCAAGTTTGAATTGAGCACCCTAAATAGATTGATTAATTACCACATTAAGACAATAAAAACATTCGTTCTGCAGAATTCTCACAGATGTCCAGGGGAGACTGGTCTTGAATTAACAGTAGGTTTTTCTTATTTTTTTTTTAAGAACACAAAATGAAAACTGCTTGGAGTCTTAGCTAATGAGATAATCACAAGCATTTCATCATTTGTAAACGAAGTAGCGTTTTCACGTTTCTTGTCATTAGCAGAATGACTTTTTAATGGATATTGCAATAGCTTATATCAGATAACCAGACTGAGATTCAGTCTTTCCTGCCAAGTACAAAATTAAACAGCATGTTCCCATCTTATGGAAATAGCTGCTGCACTTCCTTAAAGAGCCAAGAAAGAAAGTTATCATTTTTCCCCGCAGATACATTTACTATAGGAAACTCCTTTTCTTGTCACTGTGACCCACACATTTTCCCAAGTCACACCACAGAAACAAGGAGGTTTATACTTTACTCAATATAAAATTTTATTTCTTCCAAAATGATATTCACTTAAGCAGAAACATGGAATTGTCGTGAGGATTTTTAAAGAAAGACTTATCAAGAAGGTAGTAACTTAGAAGTGTCCTCTGTGAGATTTGTCTGGCAATGACAGAAACAGAAATGTTGGACGACATCTATTCACTCCAAACATGGCGCCAGTGGCGATTCTTGGACAGCCAGTGAGCTTATTTGGGTTTCTTATAGGAACAAATTGTGACATTTTATAAAAGCTGCAACCCTGGGCACCCTGTTCACCTAACAGGCAGCTCCACCAGAGACTCTCCTCTCCCCACAATCACTTACTAGGTTCTCTCTGTGGGAGGGCTCTTGTGAATCTGTAACTTCATGAACTTCTGGAGATTTCACGTTCACTGGTTTCCAGCACCATGTGCGTTCCCTTCTCCCTCCAGGAGGGAGTGTTTCCACTCAGAATGAGTATCCGTGTTGTGCCAAGGAGAGTGGAAAGGAAGAGCCAAGAATCAAGAATTAAGTGATAGGGTTGGGGATTTAGCTCAGTGGTAGAGCGCTTGCCTAGGAAGCGCAAGGCCCTGGGTTCGGTCCCCAGCTCCGAAAAAAAGAACCAAAAAAAAAAAAAAAGAACCAAAGAATTAAGTGATAGTGAAGACAAAGACCAGAGGAAACCCTCTGGAGCCCCAACCCCAGCTCCCTAGGTTGGGAACCTGGACTCACAGGTATAGAGGCCATGAGGACTGAGGCCTACAAGAAGGTAGTGAATCAAGAGGGCTCTTGCAGACCTTGAAACCCTTGATGCACAAGTCACAAGACAGAAGCACAGTGAATTAACTCATACAAAAGTTCATGATTTGACTAGTGAATCAAAGACTAATTTTTAAAATTAGCATTATTATTTGTGGGGAGGGTTTGAGGAAGGGTCACCCACTTCAATCAGGCTGGATTGAGTGCTGAGATGAGCCGCCATACCTGCTGACACCTTTTTGCATGAGAAACGTTTTATGTCTAGGGTGGGATAGCTTTGCTGAGTTTGGACAGCAAGAGTCAAGATTATTATCTGAGGGCACACTTACTTTGTCATAGCTATGTTTACATCTCTCTACATCGACCTTTCTGAACTCAGGACCACAGCCACACGACAAACAATGGAAACAGCTTTCTGTCTATAGACTCTGTTCATAATTAGTAAGCCTCTTTGCCGTGCCCAATATGTAGTATACCATATTAGTAGTGTAGAGATAGGCCATGTTTTCTTCTAATCAGACATTAAACTGTACCAAGCCTTGTAAAGAACTTCGAAGCATTATTCTAGGCATGGACCTTGGTTTTAATCATCAGTTTTACAGCAAATATGAACCTTCTAAGACAGGATTCTGTCAGAAGTGCACGTGCTCCATGCTCTCCTCTGCTGACACACCCCCTGACTCTGATTGTGTATACAGTTACAGTAGTTCGATGGCTACTGAACAAGACTCCTGTGAATCCTTAGTTTGTCCAGCTCAGGCACAAAGATTTAAAATGCCAAGACCTTGAAAGTCAACAACAAAGACGATGGCATCTTCACAACAAAGAAGCTGCTGTCTTAAAAGGAACTGCCTTAAGACTTTGCTTCATTCATGTATTACAGATTATGGGCCTTTGGTTGGCTAAAGTCTCTACTAAATACTGATACTCGTGTGAGAGGACATTGTCTATTCCTGAAATGCCATTTTATAGTCTGTCAAAATCCCCATTGCTGCATATAAATAAGTTTTCTCATATAAACTACTGTAAATTAGTTCCAAAAGCCTTCTTATGTTGACTAAGACTCAGAAATGTTCAATATTCCTAATGGAACATCATTTTTAAGAAACCATTTCGGTAATTAGGATTATTTTGTGGAATATTTCTTTCACTAAATGTTAAAAATGGTGTAGTTTGGATTTTGACATAAACAGTGCTACACAGAAGAGAGGAGCGAGCTCCAAGCCATCTGCTTCACATCCACAAATACACTTCCAGTAGCAACCCCTTCTGGGGATGTTGTGTCCGAGAAATTGTTCAAAACCAGAATAATAGTTGCCTATATGATAATCGCATTTGTCAGACGTTTTTAATACTTTTAAAATAGTAGGTTTGACTTTTCTGAATAATTTTTAGAATCTACAGGCATGTCATCTTTTGCCTTGCATTATTTTTAAATAATCCTTGTATTTAATTAAAAGTGAAGCTTCAAAGAGAATGTATAAAAAGAAAGAATAAACACAGCAAGTTTTCAGATTTCTCCAACCAAACCACTGCCCTACCTCCAAGGCAGAGACCTTTGGAAACACTATAGGATTCTTGTCCCCCAAAGTCTCCTTATGGTGAGTGCAGACTACAGAAACAGACTGTGGCTTTCTTCCAATCAGGGACTACATGGAAAACCGTCACACAAAGGACTTCCAAGTGTTTCTTGAGCTGTGGGTGTTGATCTGTTTCTTGTTCCATTCTGACACCTTGGTCACAGTTATTCAGCACTATAGTGGGCCGTTCCTCCTGGTTTTGAACATCGTAGAGGAATATGAAGTCATGGAAACCTGAAATGCCTTCATCTCTCACCAATGAGCTATGCCCAGACTTCTCATATCAAAAACTCAACTCAAATTCTTTTCAGATTCACTACAAGAACAGGAGCATTGAGGGGAAACAGAAATGTTCAGGGATCAAAAGCCAAACATTTGTGTTAATCTGTTCGGCTGAGACCTTCTGCACTTACTGTGAGCACCACTCAAGTAAGACAACAGCCAACTGTGAACAATGCTATGTCTCACCACTGAACACTGAGGTCTTGGAAAGAGGTCACATGAAACAATTGAGAACAATGAAAAACAGATTAAAGGAAGAAGAGGATGGTAGCTGGGGTGTGTGCCTTACAGGTACTACCTGTAAGAGTCAGGTCCTCGTTGAAGCTTGAGTCTCCTCAAGGAAGAGGCTAAAGAATGAAATCTGAGTTATCATTAGTGGTAGAGCAAAAGGAGATCAAGCAAAGAAGTCACTTATGATATAGACATATGAGGCTTCTTTTGTGGTAGCATTTGAGCCTTATAATGGTAACAAAATACTTTCAGTGAAACAAAATCTCTGAGAATCCCAAACCAAAAGCTTTGTATCTCCATCCTAATTAGAGATAAAAGAGAAAATTTAGTTATATAGCCATGCTGTAAATTCATATATTTCTGCCAATCTCAATCTTTTTCACTAATTTAGAGAATAACACTCACTCAAACAATGACAATTCTGACCATGTCAAAGATGTCTACATGTAAAGATTTTCTTTATTTAAAGATCTTCAGCTTATTTGACTTGTGCCTTAGTTAATCTGCTGTTGTTGTAATGAATTACCAGGATTAACTTAAAAGTAAAGGGTGAAATTGGGCTGTGGTTCCAGAGAGTTGGAGTCCATGTTGATAGAGTGAATATGGTAGTAGGAACAGCTGAAGCTCACCACTCAGTGCAAGCAGCAGCAGGCAGGAAGAACTCACTAGAAATGGGGTGGGCTTTTCAAGCCTCAAAGCCAGCAGCCAGTAGCATACTTCCTCCAAAAAGACCACACCTCCTAATCCTTCCCAAACAGTTCCACAACCTAGAAACCAAGCATTCAAACGTAGGATCCTAAGGGGGTTTCAAATCACCAAGACTTTCCAGTTTTTCTTAATTATTAGAATAAAGTAATTCTAGATAGAGAATTTAACATTTGCTTTTCTTTTTTTTTGTTGTTTTTTTGTTTTGTTTTGTTTTGTTTTTTGTTTTGATTTTTTAGCATTTGCTTTTCTTAGATGGCCAACTAGTTTAACAATCCACTTTGAGAATTTCATTAATTTTTTCTTTTTTTAATTGGGTTTTTATATTTACATTTCAAATGTTAACCCTTTTCCTGATTTCCCTTCCATATACCCCCATCCCATCCCTCTTCCCCTTCTTCTATGAGGGTGTTTCCCCACCCATCTATCCACCCCTTCCCACTTCCCCAGCCTGACATTCCCCTATACTGGGGTGTCCAGCCTTGGCAGGACCAAGGAATTCTCCTCCCATTGGTGCCAAACAAGGTCCATCCTCTGCTACATATGCAGCTGGAGCCGTGGGTCTGTCCATGTGTACTATTTGGATGGTGTTTTAGTCCCTGGGAGCTCTGGTTGTTTGATGTTGTTGTTCTTCCTATGGTGTTGCGAACCGCTTCAACTCCTTCAATCTAACTCCTCCATTGGGGACCCAGTTCTCAGGTCAATGGTTGGCTAAGAGTATCCACATCTGTATTTGACAGGCTCTGGCAGAGCTTCTCAGGAGACAGTTATATCAGGCTCCTGTCAGCATGAACTTCTTGGCATCAGCAATGTTGTCTGAGTTTGGTAGCTGTATATATACGGGCTGGACCCTCAGGTGGGGCAGTCTCTGGATGGCCTTTCCTTCAGTCTCTGCAAAAACTTTGTCTTCAAATTTCCTCCTATGAATATTTTTGTTCTCCCTTTTAAGAGATCCTGAAGCATCCACACCTCAGTTGTCCTTCTTCTTGAGCTTCATGTGGTCTATGGATTGTATCTTGGGTAAATCGAGCTTTTGGGTTAATATCCACTTCTAAGTGAGTTCATACCATGTGCATTCTTTTGTGATTAGTTTTCCTCACTCAAAAATTTTGTCTATGAATTTCATGAAGTCATTGTTTTTGATAGCTGAGTAGTACTCCATGTGTAAATGTACATTTTCCATATTCATTCATCTGTTGAAGGGCATCTGGGTTCTTTCCAGCTTCTGGCTATTATAAATAAGGCTGCTATGATCATAGTGGAGCATGTGTCCTTGTTATATGTTGGAGCATCTTTTGGGAATATGCCCAGGAGTGGTTTAGCTGGGTCCTCAGGTAGTACTATGTCCAATTTTCTGAGGAACCTCCAGACTGATTTCCAGAGTAGTTGTACAAGCTTACAATCCCATCAAAATGGAGAAATGTTCCTCTTTCTCCACATCCTCACCAGTATCTGTTGTCACCTGAATTTTTGATCTTAGCCATTCTGACTGGTGCAAGGTGCAATCGCAGGGTTGTTCTGATTTGCATTTCCCTAATGACTAAGGATGTTGAACATTTCTTTAGGTGCTTCTCAGCCATTGGATATTCCTCAGTTGAGAATTCTTTGCTTAGCTCTGTACCCCATTTTTAATGGGGTTATTTGCCTCTCTGGAGTCTAACTTCTTGAGTTCTTTGTGTATTTTGGATATTAGCCCTTTATCAGATGTAGGATTGGTAAATATTTTTTCCCAATCTGTTGGTTGCTGTTTTGTCCTAAAGACAGTGTCCTTTGCTTTACAGAAGCTTTGCAATTTTATGAAGTCCCATTTGTCGATTCTTGATCTTAGAGCATAAGCCATTGGTGTTCTGTTCAGGAAATTTTCCCCAGTGGCCATGTCCATCCTTATTGCCCTGTACAAAGCTCAAGTCCAAGTGGATTAAGGACCTCCACATAAAACCAGATACACTCAAACTAATAGATAATGTTTTAAACATTCTTCTAAGATATGAGGATATGTACCTAAGATTTTGAATTAGAAGGCTATTTAAGGGACTCCCTAGTTAGTAAAATCCTCTGGTAGAAAATGCTCATCACTGAGTGAAAATTTATGTCTTTAGGATATTAAGCTACTGTGAGACAATTGCCAACTTCTAGATACACAGATTAGTAGCCTCCTAGTGATCTCCACAAGGTTAAGCTGCTGGGGCCACCTGATTGCTGCATATTAGCACCTGACCAACTCCAGAATATTTTCAAAAAAAATAACTGCAATGTTTTAATAAATCTCTCTCTCTCTCTCTCTCTCTCTCTCTCTCTCTCTCTCTCTGTGTGTGTGTGTGTGTGTGTGTGTGTGTGTGTGTGTGTGTGTGTGTGTGTGTTGCAAGGGACACAGGACAACACAGGGAATCTTTCTCAAATGTTCTTCACTTTTTTTGAGGCAGAGTCTTTCACTGGGCCTGGAGCTCACCTATTGGCTAGACTGACTACCCATGAAGCCCCACGAATCCTCCTTCCTTTGTGTCCCAGTGTTGGGATGAGGAGGCTGTCTATTTAAGGTTTCTATTGGTATATTAAGAGGCCATTAACATCAACTTAGCAAGGAAGACTTACTTTGCTTACAGTTCCACAGCACAGTTTATTACAGAAGGAAGTTATCAAGGTAAGAACTCAAGTCAGAAACCTGGAGGCAGGAACTTAAGCAAAATCCAGCTTACTACTTACTGGCTTGCTCCTCATGGCTTAGTCACAGACTAATTCTATAGAGATATTTTCTCAATCGAGGTTCCTTCTTCACAGATGACTCCAGTTTGTATCATAGTTGACTAGAGAACTAGGTGGTCCAGGGACACATGTCACTACACCTAGCTTTTACATAGCTGAGGATCTGAACCACTCTCCACCCTACAAGAACCTTTTGTATATCTATAGTGCCTAACACAATCCCAAGCTGGATAAGCCAGTTTTCTTTCTGTACCAAGGCTCTGAAGTAGTGTATGGATAATTAACATCAGCATTTATACTCTCCAAAATTACAGAGAGACGATTTCAAACCAAATAGCTTGAATGTATTATGTCACTTAACAAAACAAAATTCAAAGAACTGGTCAGCTACAGTCTTTCAAAGATCTGTAAAGACCTGGTTACCAGAATAATTCTGGTGTTCAAGAAACTAAACACACACACACACACACACACACACACACACACACACACACACCATCAAAATAGAGAAAACTGTTAAGAAGCAAACAGCAGATACAAAGTAGAGTAATCAATCTTATTCATGAACAGGATAAAAATATCTGTGCGGGGTATCCTAAGAAATAGAGACATGTTTTAAAACTCTCTAAAATTTCTTTTAGAATAATAAAACACTAGAAAATCTTGTTCCAAATAATAGAAATACTAATTATAACTTACACAGTCTCTCCATTGCTCCAGAGGACCTCAGTGTTCAGTGAGTAGAAACTTAAATGTGCATAGCATTTGCTTTTGTATATTTAAATTGTGTGGCCTTTCCATGACATGAGTTTACAATTTAATTGCACCACAGCACTGGCAGGGCTGTACCAGGAACATTCAGAAGTGAAATGCACACACAGCCGAATGCTCCACACCCAAGGCAAGGCCAACCCCGCACTTCAGAACTCCTCCATCATTTGAGAAATGATCCAATACAAATACAATGTCTAAGATCAGAAGTTCTTGCTGCTGTTTGGGTTTGGCTTCTTGTTTGTTGCAAAAGAATAATTAAAAGTGATTTTCTTATCCATACTTGATTTTAAAAATGAGGATGATTAGGGAAGAAAAGGTCTTAGAAGTTTCTGAAGATGGAATATCATTAGAGATCTTCGCTGAGGCCAGTGAGTAGCACCTGGTTCAGAAGTAGGAAATTCATAGTTTGTTATGAATATGCAATCGGGAATATTAAAGGAAAAATACCATAAAGGGAGGAATGTGTGACCTGTGCACTCTGGCAAAGCAGCTTAATTATACCTGCTACAATAGGCCCTTCCTTTTGAATAAAGTCCAGCTTTAATTAAATCTCCCGTTCCATCCGATGGGGGTGCAGATGAGATTAGCCTAAACTATCCATTGTTCTTATTCAGTTCTTGCAGGGTGTCTTAGCAGCAAGAGACAGACAAAAGACTAGCACTGCACTAACTCTTCAAAGAGTCCTTTATAAGTCTGAACTTAATTAATTAGATTAGCTGCATCGTCCCCTTCCACCCTGTCCACACCCTCATCTGTGATGACCAAATTCAGAATCAAAAAGCTGCATTTAACTCTTCCTGGTCATCCTATCAGTAAAGCAGCGGATACTTCATATCAAGTGATCCCCACTGCTTTCCTTCACAGATGCAAGCATAGCAACCATTGGGGTATCTAATTCCCATGCAGACAAGAAGATCCAATCACCTGACCTTCGGAAAATTCACCTGAAGTAATGAAGTTTAATCTCAAATAAAACCTGTGGCTCTCTAGTCTTTGGAAAACAAAACATGATTTTACACTTCTCTGACTTTCTTCCTACAGACAAAATGGACCTAGAATAATCCATTATAAACCACATATCTCTATGACTAAAAGTAATTCAATTCCTCAGAAGAAATGTAAGTGTCACCCTAAGACCAGACAGGCATGGGCAACACATGTGTTTATTCAGCTACACCAATGGCTAAAGCAGGAGGATCATAAGTTTAAGGCCAGCCCAGGCTACCTACCAGACTACCTTAAAGAAATTAAGTAAATAAATCTTCTAAGGCCCCACATGAATCTCTCTCCATGTTAACTGAGACACAGTATACTATACATGTATACATGTGACATCATGTATGGGGAACATGTGAGAATATGGACAGAGAACATGTGAGATCATGTATGGGGAGCATTTGAGAACATGCATGGCGAACATGTGAGAATATGCATAAGGAATATGTGAGAATGTACACGGGGAGCATATGAGGATATGCATAGGGAACGTGTGAGAATGTGTGTGGGGAACATGTGAGATTGTGTGTGGGGAACACGTAAGAATGTGTGTGGGGGACATGTGAGAATATGCATGGGGATCATGTGAGAATATGCATGGAGAACATGTGAGATCATGTATGGGGAGCATTTGAAAACACACATGGGGAACATGTGAGAATGTGCATAAGGAACATGAGAGAATGCATGAGGAACATGTGAGAATGCTCATGGGGAGCATATGAGGATGTGCTTAGGGAACATGTGAGAATGCATGGGGAACATGTGAGAATGTGCATAAGGAACATGTGAGAATGTTCATGGGGAGCATGTGAGAATATGCATGGAGAACATGTGAGATCATGTATGGGGAGCATTTGAAAACACACATGGGGAGCATGTGAAAATATGCACAGCTTTGAGGAGTCTGCGTGGGCACTCAGCAGTCAGAAGAAAACACACAGGCTATTAGAGAACAGGGTGCCTACCTTGCAGTTTCAGCAATTTCAGCAAAGCTCACCTCGTCTCTAATGTTGGAAGAGCATGTGTCTGAGAATTAAGTGAGGGGGTGGAATCTGGTCAGATGTTTTCTTTGCTGTTAATAGAAGCTGACAAGAGAGAATTGAGGATGCTAAAGAATGTGCAATGGCTTTGAATTTTTGTCTCTCCACGTAACGAATAATGATAGTTAGGAAATGGTTTCTTGACTGTGGGATCAAATTTCAGGAGCACTATCAAAGAAAATGGAAGAATGAAGAGAGGAAGATGAGGAGACTAGAAGACAGATTGAAGAGGGGAAGAAAAGGACAATATTTAATGAAGCTCAGGTTGCCAGACGGGGCAACTCAAGCCTATTCTGGTCTGGGGATGTAGAGTCAAGGCCTTCCTGGCTGCACAATAGGTTCTAAACCAGCCTGAATTATGTAGCCCATACTTCATACAAAGAGGGCCAACACGCCACGTTCTAGAATTCTAGAAGCCACCTTACATCTACACAAGACATTCTTTAATGCTGAGGTTTCCCCAGTTTTGTGATGCTGCAACTAAAGGCCGCAACTACTTCTCAGCAAACACCAGTTATTTACTTTTTTTGTCTATCCATTCATTATATGTTTTAAGCAACCCACGTACTAACTTTTGGAGTTCATACAGATAGATAAACTAGACACGGATATGCTAGTATGGAGCTAACTTTTACCCAAATAATTAGAAACAAAACAAAATGGATTTAAGTCATGGTAAACTGAAATTAAAAAAAACAAAAGTGAGAATATAAAATGGCTTGCAAAACTTCTGAGATATTTGAGTGATGGAAGATGTTTAATCAGAATGTCCCAGAGATTTAGGACAACAGAATTCCTAGGCAGTTTATCATTTCTCATGTAGCCCAGGTTGGTCTCTTTATTAGCCCTTAAATTGATCCTCCTGTCTCTACTCTCAAGGGCTGAGATTAAGGCATGACTCAGCATAGTTGACTTTCTTTTTCCTTCTTTGCCTTCTTTCCTTATTTTTTTGTTTGTTTGTAGTTTGTTTGATCAGCATAAAATTTTACTTATTTACAATATGTAATATGACATTTCACTGCATGTTCATGGGTGAGAAATTATTATGTCAGGGTGTTAGCATAATCCTTCTTAAATGTGTATGGTGTATTTATAGAGAAACATTGCAAGTCTTCTCTTCTAACACGTTTAATAAATTGTATCCGCAAATCTCATTCCTAACCCCCAGAGGCATTGTGAAGAACCGCAGAACATTTTTCCTTCATGCACTGTCTGCTCTAGAAAAAAATGGGGGGGGGGGGAGCCTGTTAATGCAAAGTTTATCTAGGCACAGTCCTTGGAGACAGGCTTCAAGCATATTTACATTTTGGGAGACTGGGTGGTATTGATTGGCGGACAGTAGCTCAGCTGGAAATTTCTCTTCATAAAACTTTCTTTCTTTATCTTAATAATTGTCAGGGGGGGAAATGACATGATTTCAGATCTTGAACACGCCATCCATTTAAAAACAAACCGCACTCCTGCAAGGCGCAAAAGAGGTCAAATGGAGAGCACTGAAGTCATGCTGCCACCTCCCTCTACTGCTTGAATATTTAGGCCATTATTTTTAATTGCATCTCGAGATACAAAGAGGGTCAACATGCCACGTTTTCAAAGTGGTGCTTAACACTTGAAGGGATGTACTGAGTGAACCATGTGCAATTTATAAGGTCCAAACTCGAAGCAACATACAGCTTTTTATAAACATGTATTTTCAGGAGCAAATAATGTGGCATTAGATCAGACACTGCTGATCTCCAAATCCAATGGCTACCATGAGCATGTAAGTAGACTTTACTGTATTTTCAAATTATTTATTAAAGTGTATAAAAGTATGCTCTAGAATAAAAATTACTCAATTTATATAAGAAACACATTTTTGTTGCATTTTATGACATATATCCCGGTAAGGTATAATACCTTGGAAACATTTCTTCTACATCCTGAAAATAACGCACATATTTGAAAATCAATATTTAACATTTGCTACTAAAAGTGCTGCTTTTATAAAGTAATATTTTTAAAAGTAACATAGATCAGACTGGAGAGATGGCACAGGAGTTGAATGCCTTCTGGTCTTCCAGAAGACAGAATTCTAGTCCCAGGACCCATGTCAGTGATTCACAAGCACCTGTAACCCCAGGTCCTTGGAATCTGATAACCTCTTCTGACCTCTACAAGTTCTGCATTCAAGTGCATATATCCATATACAGACACACATACACATAAATAATCATTTTTAAAAATAAATCTTTTTTAAGAAGGCAGAATAGATTCAAACACATAGAAACCAATATGTAAAAGCAACTTTTATTCTCCTGATATACTGTGATCTCAGAGTCTTACTGCTGAATAAGCTTCTCTTTTCTTTCTAGCTGTCTGGGTCACTCAAGTCTTCTGACCAAACTTCTCTCCACGCTGACTGATTCTATCTGGCTTCTCTCAGCTTCTCACTAAATTGCTCTGCTTGACCTCAAACTTACCCTGTCATTTATTCTAATCTTCTGGCTCCTTATTCTCTGACTTTAATTGCACTGAACTGCATGAGCTCACAATTGAACTCAACCCCACTGTACTCCATGCACTGCACTGACCCCAACTGACTGACTCTTGATCTAGGCTGCCCTTAACTAGCATTCTCTTCTCTCTTTCCTATGCTGTTCTCTTGAGAACTGACTCCCTACTCTGTAAGATTCCATCTAATAATCCAGCAGCTATATTGCTGGATTAAAATTCCCCTTCATCAACGAGTATTAGATGGACACCCAGAAGGACAAAAATAGAGTGAACTTTTTGTAGTGTGTGTGTGTGTGTGTGTGTGTGTGTGTGTGTACATGCATGTGAGTTCCCAAAGAGACCAAAACAGGACATTAGATGACATTCAGTTTGAGTGCTGGGATCTGAAGGCCCCATCCTCGAACTCATCTCTATAACCCTGAGATGAATGTTAATGTTTGACAAAAATGGGCTTGCAGCTCAACTGGACTTAAATGCAGCATTCAGTAACTGGAAGGTATTTGAAAAAAATAGTTTAATTGCCATTCATTGAATACACAGAATAAATTTTTAGGATGGTTTTATGAAGGCAGACATGGCCAAGCTAAACTATTTCCCAGAATTCCTTCTTTGTAGATACCATCCAAGGATTGTAGAGAGAAGGAAGGCAATGCATTGCTTCCTGAAGCCAGAGGACACGGTGAGTTAGGCCCATCTGTGGCCCCTGCTCTTCTTCCCAATCACTAACCAGCCTAACAAGCAAGGGCAACATTAGAGACGCCCCTCAAAACACACGGGATGGCCCCTCCATCCTTAGCACTAGAACTCTGTGGAGGGATGACTGTCGTATCTCCTTTAGGACATCCTGACCCATAGGCTGGCAGCTTGGTGACACAGCAAAGCCAATGCCAACTAGGGAGGGATGAGAGCAGATGAAAGATTGCTTCTTAATGCAAATTTCACCTGTCCCTGCCTCTCTTCTCCTTTTGCTCTCCCCACCCTCCCCCTCTGCCCAACTCCCATCTTCCCTCCATAACTGCCCTGACTTTAGACTCAGGTTTAGTCTATTTTGTCAGGCCCCAAAACAACAAAGATAAGGTCCCTAAATGAACCCTTTACTGTATCACTCTTAGTGACATTGCTTCTCTGGCTTCTCCAACTGATATACAACCTTAATATGAAACCAAAGCCATAAAACTCACAGAGGGTTATAGGGAGGCTATCATGATTTCAAGAGAGAAAACTTTTTAAATGACACAAAGCCATAGAAAAGTTATGGATACATTTAATAACTTTATCATTTTTAAACTTTTATGAGTCAAAAGACAACATTTAAAGATGAAAAGCCAGCCACAGACCTGGAAGACATATTTACCACACGATATGACATAAAACAAATTATTATCAGATTATTTTTATAAAACATACCAACATACCCACTCAATTAAAAATGGAGTATAAAAATAGGATATTTGCCAAGAAATTCTCTCAGATGATTTACCTCAGTGATCACTACAGAATACTAGCCTAATGTCTAATAGCACAAACTGGGTGCTTGTTAAGTTGGCAAAACTAAGCATATAAAATTGCTGACATAAGGAGGAAATGGGTACTTAGAAGATACTGTCCTTCATATATAAATGACACCATATAAAACAATATTTATGTCTCCTGAGTATTTAAGGAGCTGTTCATAGACTGAAATGTGAATGTATGAAAATGGTAACTTTTAAATTCAGGATAGAGACTATCTTGGTAGTAGACAGAGTGTACCACAGAGGACCCACACAGGAAACTTTAATACCATCTATAATTCCTTATATTGGCTTAATCTCAGCCAATTAACCAAGGTGTTGCTGCCACCACAGCAGGCCCCATAACGACTGCTGTAGATACACAGTGCCTCAGTGCAAGATGTCGTGGGTATCTGGAGCCCTGAGGTCAGGAAGTCAAGTCACCAACACAGCAGTTGGTTCCTGTATGCTGACACTGAAGCTTCAACCTCTTCCAGCAAGGGTCTGGCTTGTGCCTTTCCCTCAGAGCTCACTTCTGATCTATGGTGGTTTGAATGGGAACGGACCCCATGAGCTCATGTCTGAATACTTAGTCCCAGTTGCTGGAACTGTTTGAGAAGAATTAGGGTGTGGCTGTGTTGGAGCAGGGGCATCACTGGGGGAGGGGCAGGTGTGCTCTCCGCTCCAACTTCCAGTTGAGATGGGAGCTCAGAGTTGCTCCTGTTCTGTCCCTTTACTCTGCTGTCTTAGAATCTAACCCCCTGGAACTTGCCGTGGTCATGGTGTTTTATCACAGCAATAGAAAAGCAACCAAAGCAGAACCCAAGCATCACACGGGTGCAGCTAGTGGGGTCTGCCCTGAAAGAAAGTCTATAAAATGTGCCTGTGCTTTCCTTGCGAGAAAATAGAGACTGTGGGAACCCATGTACTGACTGACCTCCAGTGCTTCACCCTGACTTCTTAAAGTCGCAGATATTTATTCTTCTCTTTAGAACAGCTTCACAGCCTACCACTGAACCCTTGCTATGCCACTGTTTCCAATGAACGATTCGCAGTGTTTGCAGAATATCAGAACTGTGACGTCTGTTCTCAGCTCTGCGGTATGGACACCTTTCCCTAGATTTGTAATCAGCTGACAACTTGTCTCTAAAACCCAGGTAAAAACACCATCTTGAATAGCGGTCAGTACAGATCCCATTGGATACCCATTGCATTTAAGATCCACCCTGGTGTCTGGATCGAGGACACAGAGGTTGAAAGCATTTCTTGCTCTCGTGGATAACCTTGGCTCATGTCTCAATACCAACTCACACGGTATCACACCTATAAAACATCCAGGGAACCTGATGCCCTCTAACTTACCTGGGTATCTACATGTACGCAATGCATGTAAACTCACACAGGCATACATGTATACACACAGTAACTAAATAATAAGCGAAGAAAACCGCATAAATCTTTTAAAAGCCTCTGGATTAACTGAGAACAACTTCCCTTCTGCTTGTCTTATCAGCCTTTGAACTCACATTTCAGCAGAATTTTTTTCTAACCCATTGATTGTTTGTGAATGAGAATGAGACAGAGCCCAGTGTCCCTGAAAACTAGACATTCTACATCCCTTCTTTCTCCAGATCCTCACCGTGTAAAATAACTTCTCATGTGAGAACCGAGGGCTGAATAGTGTGGTATTTTCTGGGGTCCTAGTCTTCAGTGGTAAATCAATATCATAGCTGACATTTTTTTTAATACAGTAGAAGATAATTACACAGCAACTAGAAATCTGGCTGGACATTGTGGAAATTAGAGGGTATTGAGAAGGCTGCCTGTGTAAGCCCAGCAGGAAGGAAAACAAGCTTCATTTCCTATCTATTATTCAATATGCTAGTAAGATGCACTGTGGCTTTAAAGGATCCATGCTTCAGGGCAGAACAAATGGCTGACATGAAGGACCTAAGCTAGCAGATACGATAGACAATAAAAACAAACCTGAAAAGCAACAAAACATGTTTAGAAGAAGAAGCAGCTCCCTGAATCGTGTGGCTATTAATAAAGTTGGACTATGTGAACATTAATATGTTAATTCTTAGGAGGCAGAAGGGAGTTTCTGGTGGGGGTTTGGGGGGGTTGGGGAATTGGGGGAGCTGGGCTGAGAGGATGAGTCCCCAGAGATGGAGGCTCTGTTCAGTGCATCCGGATTAACAAAGAATGGCCTCAGGTGATTACACGACAATGAACTGCAAGCATCTGACAAGACTAAAAGGAATCAACCCAGTTTCCCCGTCTTTTCCCATTGAGCCCAATACCCGTGGCATTGTACAGAAAGAAAATAACCACGCTGCTTAGAGTGCCATTTAACTCCTAGAGAATTCCGTTATAATAGGCTTTCCATGTTTGTGCATCAGTCACCACCATGGTCGGAGCTAAGAAACAACCCAACCCCTTGCCATCATGGCTGACTGGCCCCTTTCTTATAGTAGCTTGGGTTGCAACACCCCTTACCCCCCAGTATAGTAATGTTGGGTTCTCTCCACTGCACATTCTAAAGAGGCATCCAGGGTCCAGAGTGTCCCACCAAAGCACCGGATGAGACAGTTTATTGTGGCTGTTGTTGGTGTCTAATGAAAAGACCAGGGGATCAACACATTTTAGACCCTGACTCCATGCCTGTCGAGGAGGTTGTCTTCAGCCAGGTGAGTTCTCAGAAAAGATGGAAAAGAAGCAGAATAACACAGGGGTTGTTGTGGAGGACCAAAGACAAGACGCTTCCCTGCAGGGCTCGAGCGTGCTGTGAGGCTCAGCAGCCATAAGCAAACAAACCCAAGCCTTGGAAGTCGATCTAGAGTTGTCAGTAGTGAGAATTAAACCTATTTTCTTTTGTCAAAAGTGAAAATATGTTTATGATAAAGTATTTCAGCAGGAAAAACAGACAGACGGAAGTTATAATCTCACACGATTTTGACAAGAAAATTACTTCACTTGTAGCTTTTGGCGTAGAACAAAGGGTTTGTTTTTTTTATTTTGTTTGTTTTTAACTTGAGTTCTGCTCACAGTGCCTAGAAAATGTGAAGCCTCAGCAAACACTTGAAGAGTGAAAAAGTTAAGTGAAAACGTGCTAGCATGTGCAAGCACTAAGGCTAGCACTAAGGGTGTCCAGTCAAAGGAGCACCCTCTGAAAAGCTGCAGTGTGCAGAGGCAGGTGTAGGAACTTTGAAAAAGTGAGGGCTGTGTTGACACACAAAAGGTCACTGTGGCCTTCATCTCAGCCATTTACCCCCTTTGCCCTTGGCCTGGCCACCTCTAAGCTCCTCCCTTAACAACCTGACCCAGGTATGAGAACATGGAAACCCTGAAGTTTAACAGGAAACTCATGAGTTCCTGGCCCTGCCAGCCTGGGCTTCATGCCAAGAATCTTCTTTTAAAACATGAAATAAGAGTCTGGAAAGACAGGCTGGCTGTTAGGAGCATGCACTGCTCTTGCAAAGGACCTGGGTTTGTTTTCTGACACCCAGCGTAGGCCATGTACTCCAGTTCCAAGGAATCTGATGCCCTCCTCTGGCTTCTGTGGGTACTGCACTCACGTGCACATACACGCAACCGTGGACATACATAATTAAAAATAAAAATGTTTAAAAATTAAGTAAAGAGATAAGAATAGGAAAGAAGAAAAGTTAAAGAGGGGAGGAAAGGAAATAAAAGGAAAAGAGAGATTGCAAAAACACATTTTATAGAATGTCTCATTAAAATACCATTTTAAAAAAAAGTACACTTTCTAAGAATTCCTTCCATTGTGCCTCCTTGAACTGGAGAAGGGAAAGACGGCTCTTATCAGGAATGGGAGATCCTTGAAGACACTGAAATCAGCTCAGTTGTAGTGAAAGCAATTAGCAATGTCAGTGACTGACATTCCTTTCCTTGTTATTAACAAGAAATGATACACCTAATTCTGTACATCTCCTAGGGTCTTCTGCACTTGCTAAGGAGGCTCTTATTTAAGATCACTGTAGAGAACCCACTGGGCCTTAGCCCTCCTTTTAGACAATGTAACTCTCTCCACGGCTTTGTCATCACCAGTTACATTGTACACTCATTCACATTCAGGGGAGAAACTTCTGAACGTTTTTGATTGATTCCTATCAGGCTGCTCTCCCGCATCTTTAGGATCCTTTGTTTCAGATTTGCTTGCATTGTACTGATGATAACAGCTATACTTTTTGGTAATTAATCGATTCAGATAACTCACTAACAACACTTTAATTAAAATAAAAGGCAGAAAATGTTAATAAACTCTGCTTCGATGCAGTTCGAAAACCAGCTAAAGCGTCATTTGCAGGAAAAGCAAAGCGAAGCCACTCATAGGCTAGCTACAGGAGGGAAATGAATGTGGCCTTTTCCTTTGTTTATCAAGTTAGAACAAGGAATGTATCCTTCCTTGGCCCAGCCTGCTTTCCTCCCTACTGTGTGCCTGATAGAACAGGAAACACACAGCATGGGGTTGTTTCCTGAAAACTAAGGAAGGTGAAAATGAAGGAGAGAATGGGATTTCTGTAGATGTTATGGGGTAAAGAATGTGTGTAGAACATGGGCGTCCTAGACTCCCTCCCTGTGATCCTCAGACGCACAGTGTGTGGGCTGGGGTAACCATGGAGCTGTGGAGAGTTGGCCTAGAGCAAGAGTGGGGTCCAGGCATGTCCAAATCTCAAAAATCTCTGCAGGAGCAGGATCAACGCCTCCCCAAGCCCCAACCTAGCACCCACCCAACTCCCGCCCTGCCCTGGGGCCTGTAAGAAGATCCTGCCTTCACCTTTGCCCCTCTAGAGGAGGTCAGGCAGCCCCGTAGCTAGGTTAAACTTCCTTTTCCCTTATAAGGTCATGTCCAGCAAGCACCCAGAAAATTCCTCTTAATCCAAATCAGGCATGCAAAGCACATTCCAAACAATGACGTACATTTACCCCCGAAAGCCTCTGTGTGGGTCTGGACGTGCAGAATAAAACTTCAAGTCTCTGAAGAAAGAAATTGAAGAAGGTATCAGAAGATGGAAATATCTATCCCCATGCTCATAGGTAGCATTAACATAGTAAAACCGACCAATCTACCAAAATCCAGCTACAGGCTCAATGCAATCCCTATCAAAACGCCACCACAATTCTTTATAGGCCTTGAAGGGAAAATTTTCAACTTCGTATGGAAACACACACACACACACACACACACACACACACACACACCTGTGAGAGGAATCAGTAACCCTGATCTCATGTTATACTACAACCTACAGAAATAAAAACATGATACAGGCATGAAAAGAAAAAAAAAACACACACACACGACATGTTGATCAACGGAATCTAATTGAAGACTCATACATAAACTCAACACCTATGGACACCTGATTTTTGATAAAGAAGCCAGAAGTAAACATTGGGGGGTGGTGTCTTCAGCATACTGTGCTGGTCTAACTATATCTGTAGGTTGATGTCATTATGCAGGGGAAGGCAGACAAGATAAAATGAGGCCTGTCATTGGACGAGAAGGAAGGGAGGTGGGAATAAGTTTTAGAAGGAGGAAGAGAAGGAAAAGGATCTGGGAGAACATGGCAGCAGATGTTAAGATTCTTCTCTGCGCACAGATACAGGTTACTATGAATATTTTAAGGGGTGGGTATGTACAGGATTTTGTGCTGTTTACATAGGCAAATTATATCTTATCAATTGGATCAGAGATTGTTTTGTCACGGTGTGTTCTTTCATGTGGCGACTTGAGTTCAAGAGAAGACAGGGTGGTGGGATGCACCAAGCCTGCTATGGAATTGGGATGTGTATGCCTGGTGTGGAAACAACCTGCCAAGGGGACTGTGAGTTAAAGCAAAGCAGCAAAGCAAAGTGCCATGCTGGAATGGCTCACAGACCACCTGGGTCTGAGGGAACCTGGGAGAGAAAGCATGGAGCAGTATGTACACCAGAACCAATCATGCCATTTTTTATTTTTACTGTAACATATATCTTCATGTAGAAGAATCCAAATAGACCTATACCTGCTCAAAACTCAACTCCGAATGGATCAAAGACCACAACATAAAACTAGATACACTGAATTTTATGAGAAAGTGGGGAATGGTTTTGAACTCACTGACACAGGAGAATACTTTCAGAACAGAACGCAGATAGACTACGCAATTGATAAATCAGTAATTGATAAATGGGACCTCATAAAACTAGAAACCTTCTGTGTGGCAAAGAACATTGTCATTCAAACAAATCAGCAGCTTACAGAATGTAAAAAATGTTTTGTTTGTTTGTTTTGTTTTGTTTTACCAACACCCATCTAATACAGGGCTAATATCCAAATTATATAAAGAACTTAGGAAATTTGATATAAAAAACAAATAACCCCATTTAAAACAAAGAATTCTCAATAGAAAAAACTCGAATGGCTGGAAATACTTTTAAAATATTCAATGTCCTTAGCTATCAAGGAAATGCAAATCAAAGCTACTTGTGAAATTTTGTTTGCACCCATCATTGTGGTTAAGATCAATAATACAGGTGACGGCTCCTGCTGATGAAGATGTGGAGCAAGCGAAACACTCACCCATTGCTGGTAGGATGCAAACTTGTACAGCCATTATGGAAATCAGCAAGATGGACTCGATCTACCTCAAGACCCAGCTATATCACTCTTGGGTGTATACCCAAAGGCCACTTCATCTGCTACAGGAACACTTGCCCAACCCTATTCTGTCTATTGCTGCTGTATTCATAATAACCAGAATAACTAGATGTCCCTCATTCAAAGAATTGATAAAGAAAATGTGGCACATTTATACAATAGGTTATTACTCAGCTCTTTTTAAAAAATTATATCATAAACTTTGCAGGTAAATGGATGGAATTAGAAAAAAAATCATCCTGAGAAAGATAAAACAAACCCAGAAAACTAAATATACAGTGTAGTTGCTTGTATCTGGATATTAGCTATTAAATAAATAACCAAGCTGCAATCCATAGATCCAGCAAAGTTAAGCATAGAGGATGGGACTGGGGGGACACATGGATCTCCCTGGGAAGGGAATAGATTAGATTTTGTGGGTAAAGTATAGGGGGGATGAGAATGGGAGACTCCATTGGGAAGAGAGGAGGGATGGGATCAAAAGAAGAAATTGAAGAGGGAAAGGGAGAGGGAGAGAGGGAGAGAGGGAGAGAGGGAGAGAGGGAGAGAGGGAGAGAGAGTGAGAACTGAAGGACATTTGAGAGGCAGTGTAGAAACCTTGTGGTATGGAAACTTCCTATATGATTATTATCCTAATAAAGTCTCTAAATAATGAGGAAGAGAAACCCCAACTGGCCATCTCTGGTCACCAAAGGAAGCTTCCAGTACTAGGACTGGGTTTCATCCAATTGAGTCATTGGCCATCAAATACTTCCCTTCAGAGCTCGACAGCCCCATGGAAGAGGAGGCAGAAGATGTGTAAGAAACAGAGAGGATAGAGGACACCAGAAGAGGAAGGCCCTCTAAAACTGAGCAAAGCTCATATCAACATGCAGAGCCTGAAGCAGTCTCCACGAGGTCTTCTGCAAACATACTATAGCTTTCAGTTTAGTACTCTCACGGGCTTCCTGAATGTATGAACCAGCGGGTCTATGATTTTTGTGCCTTCTTTTATTTTTCTGCTGGTTTGGCTTGTTCAACTTCGATATGATGGGCTTTTTTTGTTTGTTTGTTTTATCTTACTATATGATGTTTTGTTACATTTTATCGTTATCTCTTAGCCTGTTCTTTTCTAATGAGCAACAGAAAGGGGGTGGGTCTGGATGGGAGTGGAAGAGAATGGGAACTAGAAGGAGCAGACAGAGGGGAAACCATTCAGATTGTATTATATGAGAAAAGAATCTGTGTTTAATAGAAAGGAAATGTTAGAGTTCACAGCAACAGAACTAAAATCTAAAACTGCCGGAGAGTTGGCACTCAGACAAGAGCCTCATGGGTCAGCCTTGCAAAGGTGCCCATGGGCTCCTGGAGAAATACCAACACCTAAGTAAAGCATATCACCTTGCCCCTGGCAGGAGGAGGCTGTGTTTCTGGTGGCCGTCTGTCTGACCCTCGCCAAGCTCCCTTTGCCCTTCCTCATGACATTGTCTCCTTTCTAGGGTTGGAGCCTCTGAGCACCCAGCCTCTCTGAACTCAGAATCCTCAGCATCATTTCCAGGATAAGTGGGTGCCTGTCGTTTCTTCTCTCAGCTTCTCCCAGCAAAATCCTTCTCTTTGTTCCCTAAGATTTCACTTTCCAGTTAAAAGAACTCAAAAACGTGGCTAAGGTACATCCTAACAGTCTGCCAGGAATGCTGTATTACCCAGGTTTGGAGCTGGTGTCAATCAATCCTTAAACAATAAAAGATCTAGTAGTCTAGTGTTTCCCCAGTCAATTCCAAGATTCCTTTTGATGTTAGCTCTTAGGTTGAGAAAATGACTAATTACTCTGCTGTCAGAGTCCAAAGCTTGAAGAGAGATATTTCCCCCAAATAGGAGTGCCATGAGCTTTGAAAAGGCAAGCTGATCCTTGCACCTGCAGGTATCACAAGCCAGTGATACTTTCCCCAGATTAAGTGTTCCAAATGGTCTCTGTTTCTAGGAAGTGCACAAATGGGGTGCAAATTTGAGATCAACGTGAGGGAATGAAGAGGAAACAGACCTAGAGTAGAGACTCCGAGATGCCAAGTTGACACAGCTTCTCAGATTTGCCTGTCGAGGGTGACCTGACTCAGGGTGGAGATGCATGAAATCCTGGGCACAGGCTACCTTAGAGAGACAGGTGACTTTCTTCAGGCTACTCCCTCTACAGAAGCACTGGAGGTGGTCCTCTGTGGAGAGCCTGAGTAGATTAACTAGTGACAGACAGCAAAAGGATGAAATCTGTGCACTATTCCAATCTACAGAATTGTGGTCACTATATTTTGTGGTATGTTCCTGATTGAACTTAATATACATATAGTGTTTCTCTGGAGCTTCTGAATTAGGGGGATATGTGTATAGTTACATTTTAGAAGTACTGTAGATAATTAAATAGCTATTGCACCAATAAAACAGCACCTGAAGCAGTTCTATTTATCTGTTTATTTTGAGCTGTTTTTTCTATTAAACAGAGATGCTAACTTATCTTCTTTCCTCTAACAATGACAGAATTAACTCTTATTCCCTAATGTAAACTCCATCCCTCTTCTTGGTCCTGCCCCACAGATTTTGTCTCCCTCGTAGTCTAACCTCCATCACTTCCCTTGTCTTTCCCAAGCATGCTTTATCTGTGATCTAACCTCTATCCCTCCTTTTGTCTCCCCTCCCTTCTGCCCTAGAGACTTTGTCTCTCTTGTGGTCTAACCTCTTTTCCTTTCCTTGTCTCTCCTTCCTTCTTTTTACTCCTTCTAAAGTTTTGGTCAAAATTAACAAGATTTGAGCATTAAGAGCTGATTCCTCATCTATATCTTTACCCAACATATGCTGAGCCAACATAATTAAAACAATATGGGTGTCTTGCCACACAAGTCTGCCAACCTAAGTTTGATCCCAAAAAGCCACAAGAATAAACTCTACAAGTCCTTTAATGCCCCACCATCACCACACACAAGCAATGACACACTTATCTCCAGACACATTTACATATACAAACGATAAGAAATAAAAATAAATTTTAAAGAAAACCTTACTTTCTACATTGTATTGAGTATTGGACTAGGAGCTCAATTGTGCAGTCTGAAGTCCTCATGCATTTCAAGGAGCTCTGGATGGGGATTCTGGTATAAAATACCCCAACCATAGATAGCCCTCATTTCTGTCCTGGTCATCAGCAGGGATGGTAGCTGCCCTCCTTGACCATGGGATGGGGATGAGAGTTTTCTGAGATCTGGACAGTGCAGACCTTTGTAATGCAGCACAGCCAGAACTGGCACAAACAACTCTCTACTGTCTGTCTTAGCCCCCTGGAACAGAGCTGCTGATACTTGTAATGCTGAATAACAGCTTCCATATTGCTTGCTCTGTGCTCCCAGCACTAGCCTGGAGGAACTTTCAGACAAAGTATATAGAACAGTTATAACTGTATTCAAAAAACAGACAAAGATTGATAAAATGTGGGTGCCAATGCAAGTATGAGAACAGAACTCACTAAAGCTGAACTGAGATAATGCTTGAATCAAAAGTCAATAAGCCAAACACAAACTTTGGCAGAAAGCTATCCCAGTAGAAGGATCATGTGGAAAGCAGGGTATAGCACCAGGAGGACAAAGTCAAGAAATGAATAATTCAGAAAAGATCAATAACAGAAAATTTCATGAAGAGAACATGAAAAAGCTTTGGGAGACAATGACAAGGCCCAATCTTTTGATTATTCCCTTAAAAGAAGGGGAAGAATTGATGAATAAAAGGCATCAAATAAGTTTTCAGTGAAATCATAGAAGAAGAGTATCTATACCTAAAAAAATGCTCACCTGGTATACTAAGTATATGAACTTTAATAGATGTGAATTCTTTACTGTTTGTGTGTAATGTCCGGCAATGAAAGTCCCTGTGATGTATTATAATTTAAAGACTTCAGAAGGGCTGAATAGAGGATATCAAAAGCTGCAACCAAGAATAGTCAAGTCACTTAAAAAGGCAAGTGCATTAAAGATACCTGATTATTTCACAGAAACCTTTAAAACCAGATGGGTCCAGGGAGATAATAACTGTAACCCTGACTATTATACCCAGCAAAACTACCTTTTAATTGAGGGAGAAATGATAACCTCTCATGGTAAAAACAGATTGAAGATACTTGTGACCCTTAGTCTGTTCTACAGTTCAATCTGAGGAGAAGGATGAATATACCCACAAGGTCACAGAAAACAAATAAATAATGCCAGGAGTCCACCAAAAGTAGTCTAAGAAAACACTACAAAGTTAATAAAAATGATAAAAGTTAACACATAACTAATTACAACTCAATATTTATGGGCTAAATTCTCAATGAAACTAATAGACTAATACAACTGACCAAAAACAGAATCCATCTTTTCGCTGCCTCCAAAAGAATATTCCTTACTATAAATAGTAGATTCCACCTTAGTAAAAAGATAGAAAAGTATTTTCCAACCAAACAGAGTCAATGAAAATGCAACAATAGCTATCTAATATCTAGAAAATTTACTTCAAGTCAAAAACAGTCAAAAGAGATAAGAAGTAATTCACTTCATGTTTGTTTACAAGAATAATATTCAAAGAGGATACGTATCAAATACAGACAAACCCAAATTCATTGAAAATTTTCTATTAGAGGAAAAATCACACAGACAAATCCCAATGTGGTTATAATGGGTTCCTTTAGTACCCCATTCCCTCCAATAGACAAGTCACCTGGACAGAAGCTGAACAGAAGTGCTGGAGTCAAATAATGTCATAAAACAATTATACCCAGCAGCCATATGCAGGGCATTATGAACAAACACTAAAGAATACACATCCTCACAGCCTATGGAACTTTCTCCAAAGTTGATTGCATATTAGAGCACAAAGCAATTCTCAAGAAATATGGGAAATTAAAAGAGCATCTCATCTTCTGCCTGGCTAGAGTGGAACCAAGCAGATATCAACATCAATAAAACCTACGGGAAGAACATACATGCATGAAAGGAATCAAGAAGGAAGTTTTTAAAATTCCTGGAGTTGATGAGAGTGTGTACAGAAGTCTGTGAGCACAATGAAGGGAGCTAGAGAGGAAAGTTCACAGAGCTGAGTAAAAGTAGTGGGAATTATAGAAGATGCCAAAGGAATCAGAAAGTCGCAGGACATTTTAAAAAGTTGTGTTCTGTGACCTAGGAAATCTAACAGAAATGGGGTAGTTTATATATATATATATATATATATATATATATGTATATATATATATATATATATACACAATGTGCCAAAATTAAACCAAGATAAAATAAATTATTTAAACAGTTTCATAGTCAGCAGTCAGACTAAAGTAGTGATAAAAGACCTCCCAACTAAGTAAGAACAAAAGCTCAGGATGAGATGGGCTCTGTGGATTCTACAGGAACTTCAAAGGATTAACATCAATACTCCTCACATTATCTTATTGAGTAGAAAGAGAAGAAAAACCTTCAAACTTGTGTCATGAAGCCAATAGATAGATGGATAGATACATGACATAGACAGACAGAGAGACAGAAAGACAGATAGACGTAATTTTAAAAAAATTCAATACTTACTATTCTGGTCATATGACTTTATTTAAACAAAAAGTGTGGAAACTAAGAATTAGATGGATACCCGTTCTTTCCCCCAGAATTCTGATTTCTCCTTTATGATTCTCAAGATCACTATCTATAATAAATCTGAAACAATAAGTCAGCAAGATACTTTTGATTGTAAGCAACATTCCAATATCAGTAGCATTAAGCTACAGAATGATGCAGCTCCTGGGGGTCAAATGAAGATACTACAGTAAAAGATAATTCCACCACCCTCTTACGTCTGACACAGCTAGTGAGACCTCAGTTCAGAATTTTCTAGAAGCTGAACACATTAGTGCCCAAAACGCTCACTCTTCTGTCTCCTTCATCTCTGACAAATATAGATGGTGTTAATTTATTTCGTGTTCTATTTCCATCTTGTCTACTTCAGTCATAAACAGAACATAACTTGCAGCGTTTTTAATTGTGTTTTAGCTAGATGCAAATAATTGAAAAACATCCCTTTTTCTTGTCCTGTTGTCATTTTCTTCAAAACAGCAGATGGAATAAAAGTATCCAACTATCAAGAAAGTACTTTTCTTTTTTTTTTTTCTTTTCTTTTTTTTCGGAGCTGGGGACCGAACCCAGGGCCTTGCGCTTACTAGGCAAGCGCTCTACCACTGAGCTAAATCCCCACCCCAGTACTTTTCTTTTTTGTCTGCTCACTGTTCAAAACTTCCCAGTGTAAGCTTTAGGGCTGGGGAAAGGTGATGACCCAGGGTTACAGCTGGCTTTGATGCAAAGGCAGAGAGACAGGTATGCTTCATACATACACTGCAAATACAAACATGCACATACACTCATGTGCATACATGCACACACACATACATACATACATACTCTTGCATGTATGCATGCACACACTCCACTAACACACATATGCCTGCATTGCTTCCCTAACAGGAGGTTATGAAGACTGGTTCTTTTCCTTTTCAGTGTTTTCTGGGTGCTGTGCTTCAGCGGATCAGGGGTCGCTAGAAGAAATCATCCAGAAAAAAAATCCATATCCAACTCAGAGGTTCCTTAGTCCCTGTTTTTGTTGTTCTGTTGCTTTTGGTTTGTGTATCATGTGTATCAAGTGAACCCAGAACCTACTATGTACTATACCAGCTGCAGCTACTCCTGGGATGGGTAACAGTTCACCAGAGAGTTGAAGTACAAAGCAGATAGAGGGCTTCTCTGACACTAGGTTCTTGGACTTGCAGTTCCTGTGCTCGCCTCTTGTGCATCTTTGCAGATCTAGGACAAGTTGCCCAGACTCAGTAGTTACCTTCCCTCAACAGCACTCAGAAGACTACCTAAGGGTCTGGCTGTGCGTGGGAATCGTGTGGAAGACTCAAGAGCCCTGGAATTGACAATGACTGAGACAGACATTATCTGGGCTAAGCAATCTAACTGGTAGATTGGCAGCTTGCAAAACCCTGTCATCTGACAGAGTATTGGAGAGAGGGTTTTTCAGAAAGTGTGCATTTAAATATTAACATCTTCGGAGCATATATTCCCAGAGATAAGCGTAAGCCTTGAATTGTCCTTTAATTCCTGGGCTGTCTTCTCCATGCCTCATCCACATTCCGACTTAACTTTTGCCATCGAAGGACTGAGGTTCAGGCTCAAGGTCACTGAAAAGGCTGTGATTGTATTAATGTGCTCACTGGATATGCAGCAGAAATGTAATTTAAGGCATTAATATGTACGTACTAAATAAAAACATGCAGACCATGGGAAAAGTTATTTATCCGCCAGTGATAGAAATAAATAATATAACGTGTGTCTCTGGAAACAATGCGAGCTTGACTTACTCAGCATAAGCTGTGAGGGAGGGCCAAGCAAGCCTGCTACTCTGTGAGAAAAGGTCATTTCTCTGGTGACAGCTCTTCATAATTTTATAATTTAGAAAGCAAATAATTTTCCCTTATTCTTCATTTTATTACTGCCCTGGGTGGCGCTGCTCACTAGTGTTTCCTTAGGAGACATTTTTCTTTCCCACACAGAGGTTACTGGGGGCAGACCTGGTTGAAACTGAGATTACAACTCCTCTACATCTCTCCTAGGGACACAGGTGCTAGTGCAACGTAATCTAGGGACACAATTTCAGCCAGGAATAACCATTTCAATTTCTATTGGAATTTGTTTAGGCTTAGCTCCTATACCCTGCCCTGACAAACTATTCTAAACTATCTTTAGACTCACTCAGAAGTCAAAATCATGCCTCTGCTTCTCTTATGCCTTTGTCTAATAATCATGAAAGCGACAAGGAGCAGTTGGCACAAATGCCCCCGAAATCTCCAAATACATCACCACCCAACAGCCACGTTCTAACGACCTAGTTAAACAACTAAGACTTCTGCTTTCTTACACATTTCTGGGGCAATGCTCCTTAAAGTCCTAGGGGCCTCCTCTGTAATGATCCAAGTCTAAGCCCCATCACCCTGCCCACACCTGCATGATTCTGGCCACGTGGGAGGCCCTTTCTGACCCTGGGTTTACAAGTCTGTCTGACAGAAGTTTCAGGAAGTAGGTGTGGTCGGCATAAAAGTAGCAAAACAAAGGTTGTGAGGTGAAACCACGCGCCGGGTCTATCCAAGATGCCCCGTGTCTGTCAAACCTGTTCATTTTCTGTGAGCATCTGAATGTGAGTTTGTGCTGCCATGGCGACGGGGAAACAGGCCAAGTGGTCAAGCCTCTGGAGGAAGGCAAGCTCTTTCTAGTGAAGGTAGGCAGATGTTATGATGTATAAAGAATTGTAAAAATCATCCTGAATGAAACCAGGCGTCAGAGGGCCACACCTGTACTGAGTGCGAAGAGCAGCAGTTCTCAACCTATGGATCGTGACCCCACCTTGAGGGCCATGTTTCATATCCTGCACATCAGACGTGTACGTTGCGATTCACAACAGTAGCGAAGATACAGTTGTGAAGTATCACTGAAATAATTTTGTGGTGGGGGGTCACCACAACATGAAGAACTGCATTAAAGTTCTACAGCGATAGGATGGTTGAGAACCACTGAAGGAGAACAAGCGTGCTGAGAGAACAAACGATGCTGGAATTGGAGTCTTGACTGTTCATTGATTAGCTATAAACAAAGCTGGCATCCAGTGTCCCAGTGCGTGGGGCTGAGTATGGTCCTCAGTGGCAGTTCTCCCTAGCAAAAGTGAGGCCCAGGTCCTGCAAAGCAGAAATCCACCTGATAGATGATTTTTTTGTGTGTGCATAAAAGCAAGCAACTTCATGCCACTTTGTATGTTGCTTGTGTTCTATGGATGGGTGATGGACAGGATGCTGCAACTTCTCCCAAACATACTTGGTCCCCTCTTAATGCTTTTTTGTGTCATTTTACAACTATTAAGTAATGTTTATTAACCGTGGTCTAGATTTGAAGCAATTACCATTTATTAAGTAAATATTTGCTAGCATCCATTTATGTGGCTGCTATCTCTGCTTATTTTTAAATACTTATTCCTGCATCTTCTATGTTTTTTAAAGTTTTACTTTTATTATTTGTGTGTGTGTGTGTGTGTGTGTGTGTGTGTGTGTGTGTGTGTATGACATTGCAGATGCCTGTAGAGGTCAGAAGAGGGCATCAGATGCCCTGGAACTAGAGTTACAGGAGATTGTGTATCACTATGGTTTTCCTTGGAACTAAATCTGGATCTTCTGCATGTGCAACAAGTGTTCTTAACTGCAGAGCCATCTCTTCCTGTGTTTTCATTTTCTTTGTGATGAGCTGCTGCCTGCCATGTGCACTGTATACGGAAAGGGGGACTTTCTCCATTCTTCTCTGCAGACATAGCCCAGAGACTGAACAGGATGGAGAAACTACCTGTTCTTGTTCAGTCTTATGATGCTGGGAAATTACTGTTTGTTATATTGAAGTGCGAGCTGGGTCTCAAGGAAGTCAAAATATCCAGAAATCACAAAACACCGTCTCAGCGTGTAGCTACCCAGGGGAGAGCGTGGGGATTGGTGAGACCCTCTCCAGTTGTACAGCCCATCACATCCTCCTGGGCATGAGCTGTTGAAGGCCCCATCTTGACTCTGTTCTTGCCCTGCTTAGTCTGCTGATCTCTGCTCTCAGCCTGAGTTCTGCGGAAATGTCTCTTAAACAGACGCCTTCTTAGTTTTCTGCCATTCTAATAATAACCAAAGACACTATGGGTCCTCTGCACTTAGAGACAGACAAGTTGTTAAGTGTATATTAAACTTAGACTAAAAATGTTGTGATTCCGTGAAGACAATTTTTAAGACACTGACACGATTTTTAAAATGGGATTTGCATTTTGCATTTCAAATTGATATTCTTGAGGTATTATTAAATGCATAGGAATTCATTTAGGATTGGTAGAGACTTCTAAAAATATTAAAAGAAGAATTGACTCAGAATTTGGTCTCAAAGCATGTATAGTCTAGGAAAAAAGATAAACCAGGTTCACCTTAACTGTTGGGCCTAAAGAGAAGAACAAACACTTGTTAGGAAAGAGTCAAGACTCCCAAAGAGCCACAGGACACGTGGCTTCAGAGGGAGCTTTGAAAAATGACAGCTAGGTCTGATCTCACTAAGAGAAAAGGGTATCATGCAGAAGCACATGGCCCACCTGCAAGGGGCACACTGGGGAGCAGCAGCAAGCTGGTAGCCAGCACACGGGTTTGCCAGGCTATCATGAGTCAGAGCAGAAAACGCAAGCTACAGTGGAGAGAGGACTGCTTCAGTCATCTAGTCTGACATGATGGAGTGTGTTACAAAGACAATATGTCAAACTTCCATCAGCTCCACAGAGCTCAAGTCACCATTAGAAACAGTATTTACGGTGAAGTCCGGAATACATACTCTGCACATCACCATGAAGAAGCTGGCTTGCCTGAGAGGGTACACGTGAATTTGCATATTCTCAAGTCCAGACCAATAGTGGTTTTTGATGATTTGTGTAAGGTAGAAAAGCAGGAAATGCAAACTGTGAGCACCATGGTGATGGTGGCCTGGAGAGACACAGCCTTTAACTGGCGCTGTCCTAAAGAAGGCATTCAAACAACTGAGGTGATCGAATGCTCTGGGTGCATGCTGTTGATGCGTATCTGCTGCATTTACAATAACACTTGGGAATCTAGATGATCCCTCTGAGTGAGAGGACCTCAATCAGGCACTATTAATGAAGCCACATGGGCGGCAGTCAGCACCTATGGTGTCTGGGTCTGCTTTGTCCTACCTTCCCAGAATCCTCTCTGTGTCTCAAGGAGTTGTGTGCAACAGGCTTCTGTGCTTGCTGGTTCCTGGCTGGGGATCTTAAAGGGTAGAATGAGAATGAATCAGGATAGCTGTGGTTGTTGCTGCTGCTGCTGCTGCTGCTGTTGGATTTTTGTTTTTGTTTATGATTTTGGATATTTTTTATTTACATTTCAAATGTTAGCACCTTTTCCAGTTTCCCATCCATAACCCCCTACCCCATCCTCCCTCCCCTTGCTTCTATAAGGGTGTTCCCCTACCCACCAACCCACTCCTTTCTGCCTCCCTACCCTGACATTCCCCTACACTGGGCATCGAGCCTTGGCAGGATCAAGGGCTTCTCCTATTGATGCCCGACAAAGTCCATCCTCTGCTACATATGCAGCTGGAGTCATGGGTCTGTCCATGTGTACTCTTTGGATGATGATTAAGTCCCTGGAAGCTCTAGTTGGTTGGTATTGTTGTTCTTATGGGGTTGAAACCCCTTCGGCTCCTTCAATCCTTTCTCTAACTCCTCCACTGGGGAACCGGTTGTAGGGAGCCGTATTGGATTTGGGCCTGGCCGCTTTGTGACTGTATGGCTCAAAGTGGCTAGGTGACTCTGGGCTGCATGGCCACAGATACTCACCCCTAAGATGACTGCCATAAAGTCTTGAGATTGTTGGACAAAAGCCTCTCCCATGAATTTACAGCACAGGAAGATAACAATCACGGAATGCTTCAGCCTGAGCAAATACCAGATGTCTCCTGAGCAAACACGAGGTGTCTCCACCGCATGATCTCTTCACCTCCTGCTATCAGAGTACCCTTGTCCCTCCTTCCTTTGTGTTTCACAAAGGTCACACCCCCTACCTGAAAGCCTTAGAAGCTGTAACACTCACCCCAATAAACGAGAACTTGACAATAGAACCTTGCTTGGTCTCCTTTTCTCCCCCCGTTGACACTCAGGTAGAGCCTCTTCGGGACCCTGAATAACTGGACCTGCTGGACGGGTCACCCGTTCTCAGTCCAACGGTTGGCTGTGAACATCCACCTCTGTATTTGTCATGCTTTGGCAGAGCCTCTCTCTTCTTTGTCTTCTTTCCGAAGCAGCAGTCATAGACAGGACACCCCTGGACATACTTTCTATTGTTCTGGGGAAATTCAAAACGTGGACTCCTCTCTATCCTGTGTGAACCAGACTACACAATCCACAAAGTTTTAGGAACATTCCCTGTGGCTCCTTAGCTCTTCCATTACACTGCAGAACACTCTCTGAACTCGACTCCCTGTACAATGCACTCCTGTAATTATGCACTACTCAGTGGTTTCTCTTTTGGGCCCAACCTTTGTAATATAAAAGGGATTTTTACATCCTATTTAATCCTTACAAGCTCCCTGCAAGATAGTAATCATTACTTCTGTTTTATAGATTAAAAAAAAAAAAGAAAAAACCCAAAGTCAGCGAATTTAAGGTCTTTGCTCAAAGTCATAGGACTAATAAGTAGTCAAACTGTGGTTCAAATTTAGTTTCAAAGTCACCTTTAGAAAGCTCTGCCTTGGGGGAAACTTTAAGGCCAGAGAAACAAGGGGAGGTCTAGGGGAGGTAATGACCAACCTGAACCCCTCACTCTGTGGCCTCCTGCCCACACCAAAATGTCACAAATGGAGGCAAAGTTCAGTGAGAAACTTAGACACCTCAGACCGAGGAGCAGGGGAGAACTAGGTGTCTACAAGTGGCTTCTACTCACCTTTGCGCCAAAAATATGCATCATTGCTGTCCTTCTGACTTCACATGTACTGATAAAGGGATATAACGCTGATTGTTAACTCCACATACTCATGCATTTAATTGATTTCTGTTTTTTAAAAAGTGTCACATTAGCGACCTGCTCTGCTTATGTTACTGAATTCTAAATGGCACTTTTGAATAAGACAGTAAGAAAGGTTTGGACTATCCTTTGTGGATCAGCATGATGATTTATGCTGCACACCTGTGGGGCCTCAGGAACACTGCTAACTGTGAAGTCATTGTTTATGGTTCTGATCAGCTGGTGCCTGTTCTGTTATTAATCAGTTTTGTAAATGTTCATGCAGATAAATGTACCTTGTAGATGTTGCCATGAGCTAATCACAAGGATATGTGTGTGTGCTCAACCCCAGGGCTCTGAAGCTGGTGGATAAGAAGCAACAAGGGTCCTTAAAACACCAATGAACACAAAATGAGAGCCCCTCTCCCTGCAGCAACAGAGATGAATCTGAAATGGAAGAACAATGTTCTCTAGAGTTTTAAATGCTGTGTTTTACCAATCTCTTGGTTCCTCTAAATATACCCTCCATTGCTCTGTCCTCTCTCATCCACTTGGGGGCTGAGGACAGGCAACCCCTCAATTGCTACATTTCCTTCTGCAGAAAGAACTGGAAGTCAAGAAGCCTTTTCTAACCATTGTCTGCCATCTCAACTAAGCAGTTAACCCCTAGAAGCCCAATGAGGCAGCTAGAACCCTTAGAGCCAAATGAACAATGTGACATCATGAGGCAATAAGGAACTATCAAGTTCAGCCTTTCTTCTCCCAATGCCAGCACTGAATCCAGATAGAAACCTTAAGCACGGTGACATTTATTCACAGACATGTGTTTGCTATTGAATGCCTTCAAAGAGCAAAATAGCACTGCCAGAATTATCCAGTTCAGTCCTTGAAATGCCATAGAAAATGCAGTGTTTATTTTCAACCCCAAAGGTGAAAGAATTCAAATTCAAAAGGAGTCCAAACTTTAAAAATTCAGGCCAAAATCTTCACTTACAAGACTTTTGCTAAAGGCAGCCACTGACTGGCAATTTCTTCTTTACACTATTTGGGTGGGCTGTAATTATCATTTTCAAACGAATTATTTATGCTTCTGCCTAAAAATGTTCTTTATTAAGTCGATAGAGAAGTTAAAAAAAATCGCTGTATGATCCACACATCATTCAACAAACAATGGACTCACTTCGCATCAACAATATTGGCAAGACCTGGGAACAGAGATAATGAGGTTGGTCTGACTTTGGAAGTGAAAGTGCATCTCCTCATATGTAGGAGACACCCTATGGTTACATATGTAACCAGAATGGTGGGTCCTTAACTGTTTATCATCACAAACACTAGTGAACAGAGGACTCAAATCTTGAAGCTGTGTTTATTCAGAAAGGCTGAGCTATGATAAGGTGCGAAGGTTATCACACTAGGAAAACCAAGTCACAGTTGTCTCATTTCCAGTCAGAATGTTATGCAGGGAAGGGCACAAAAGCAGTCAATCATTCCAGAATGTTCTTGAGACTCATGATATTGTGTGTCTTTCCTCATCACCCCCCCCCACACACACACACACATACACACACACACACACACATACCACCCTCAAGTCCATTACTCTGGACAAATTCTGGTTGGGGTCACCTGGTCTAACAGAGCAAGTAAGAGCTTCTACTCTACGGTAGTACACACCAAGCTCTTAGTAACATAGGTGTGGAGGTTCCTTCCTACAATATGAACTCCAAGCAGCCCTGTCTACCTACCGAATACGTTAAAACTACATATATGCACTTAAAACTGAGAGGGGGTAATCAGTTTTCTTTTAAACTTTATTTTCAGTTTGGTGCCTGTGTGTTGGTAGGTGTGTGTGTGTGTGTGTGTGTGTGTAGGTGCCCACAGAGTCTAGAAGAGGGTGTTGCGTCCCCTGAAGTGGAGGGTGCCAAACTTTCCCATTCTTGTGGAGATCTTCCCACTGAAAACTAGAGCTAATAATACCTGAGTAGAAGCCACAACCTTCTAATGAAGCGAGGGCAAAGTCTGAATAGAAATTTTAAACAGACCCCTGACTCCCCCCACCCCCCAACAACACACAGGAAAGGAGAAGTGGAACCGGAAGTGAGTGAATGCTTCCTTTGAGAGTTTCGCGAAGGCGGGCTACAGAACCTTCTAGGTTAACATCCGACCACAGGTAATGAATTGTAGCACTGCACTACCAAACCCAACTCTCACCAGGATTGATGAATGGAGGCAGGGAGGAGGGGGGAATAAGCAAACAACCTAATCAGCCCCTCATCGGGACCCAGGGCTTGGAGGAAAAGCTCAGACATAAATGTGGACTCATCATCTAGTGTTGTTTTCTGTGCCAAGGATCTCGTGTTTCTCAAGTTTTTCGGCAAGGTAAATGAGGATCCGGCTTCTTTGAAGACAGGCCCGGCTTGAGCTAAGACTATTACTTAAGAAAGCTAACAGGGAAAGCCTCTCCGACAGTCACGCTTTTCATTCTTGCAAGTAATAGTGTAACGAGATCCCTGTGCGGGATGTGCTATCAGAGAAAATAAGAAACAACAACAACAAAGAAAAAAAAGGCACCCGGATAAAGTAAACAAGTCCGAGAGGCTCGTTTTTCATTTGTTAACGAGCCTCTGCACAGCTGTTGGCTGTGACAGCGAATGATTTAATGAGTCCAATTTAAAATGGGCTCGTCTGGGTAAGATCGATGTCTTAGAAAATACTTCTAAAATCTTGCAGCTCTAGCAAAAGCAGCTTCAGTAAAGCCCGAGAAAAATTCGTACGCACTTCCATTTTCTGAATTTTCTACAGGCCAAATGTCGAGCCTCCTGTCCCATTGCCCCTCCTGTCCCATTGTAGCAGCAATGGCTGGCTAGGTGTTTCTGAAACACCAGGTGGGAAACTGATTAGTCAACGAGTCTCTCTGGATCTGCGACAGTTTGAATGAGAATGAGCCCCGTATGGAGTTTCCATATTTGGACTCCAGTTGGTAGAACTGTTTGTGAAGGATTAGGAAGCATGGCCTTGTTTGAGAAGGTGCATTATTCTCTGAGGTTTTAAAAGAGCGTACCTGGCCCAGTGGTTTTGGTGTGTGCTCTGCCTCCAACTTGCTGAGCTCTCGGCTCCAGCTCCAGTGTCTTGCCTACCTACTCTCCACCCTGATGATCACAGACTATCCCTCTGAACCTGTAAGCAAGCCTCCAATTGAACACTTTTTAAATAAGCTGCTTTGGTCATTGGTGTTTTCTCACACCAGTAGAAAAGTAACTAAAACAAGACTTTGGGCTCTTCTGTCTCTGTCACTTAAATGGTCCTTCAAACAGAACCATTTTCAGAGCGTCTGAGAAGGCTCAGCCTATAAGGCGCCTGCCCTGAGTCAGACTACTTGAATCAATCTTCCAGGATCCACAGGAGAAGCAAGAACTGACTTCTAAAAGTTGTCCTCTGACCTTGACACACAAATCCTCACGTCACACAAAATACATAAACACAAAGGAAGCGGGCATGCTTCAGGAAGGCGGATGGTGATGGGGAGACAAGAAAGGACATTCGATGGGTGTGGAGATGCCAAATCTCCTCGGGTGGATGCTGCCCTAACGGCCGCTGTGTGGGGAGGGAGGGGTTTGCACTGTGCTGACCTGAGGCAGGGAACACGTCCAGACCTCTGAGGGGAGTAGCCTTGACCTCCGCAGGAGGGAGCACCTGATTTTAACATCTGAATATGAGCTTCTAGAGTCCATTCCCTAAGTTCACACACAGATGGCTTTTTCTCCACCTAAAGCTTCTGGGAGAGCTTGAGAGTGATGAGCGGGTGCCACCCCTGAGTTTGGGAAGTGCTTCCTCCTTCCAGTTTGTTGATTAGAGGGTCTCATAGGCTGGGAGGCTCAGTTTCTGTGAATCACCTAACTCGGCTCTGAAAATGACTGGCTTGTTGGATTCCTACAACAGTAGCCTAAATTTAGTTGTCTTAAATGTGTGCATTTAGAGACTCAGATGTAGCAACTATCCAGACTGGGCCTTGAAAATCAGACTAAATAGGGCACTTCCTTAATACATTAATTTGCCAAAAACCTCAGACATCTAGAAGCAGCAAGAACTATGCAGAAACCTGGAGAATAGACATCAAGCAGAGTCATCCTAGTAATGAAGATGATTCATGAAATCAAAAAAAAAAAAAAAAAAAAGAGAGAGAGAAACAGTGTCAAAAGGTTTTCCCATTATATGAGACAGACAGGTGCAACCAAACACCAAGACCTGATCTAGCCAAGTTACTGTCTAGAACAGTTTCTGCCAGTAAAACAAAACAAAAAATGTAAATTATTTCTCCCAAATATACATGTGTGCCTTCACATTTGTGGCAATCTAAAGGATAGTTTAGCTGGCCAGTCTCAAGATGTGTTTGTCCACAGCTAGGCTCTGTTGGTGTGGTTGAAATAGGAATAGCCCCCGTGTACTCAAGTGTTTGAATGCTTGGCCCAAAGGGTGGCACTACTAGAAGTTGGGGCCTTGTTGGAGCAGGTGTGGCCTTGCTGCTGGAAGTGTGTCGGTGTAGGTGGTAGGCTTTGAGGTCTTATATGCTCCTTCTGCTGCCTGAAGATCAAGATGGAGAATTCTCATCTCCATCTCCAGCACCATGTCTGCCTGCATACTGTCATGTTTCCCATCGTGATGATAATGGACTCTGAAACTGTAAGTCAGAGCCAATTACATGTTTCCTTTTATAAGGGTTGCTGTGGGTCATGGTGTCTCTTCACAGCAATAAAACCCTAACCAAGACAGCTGGATGGTGTCAACTCTATACACTTCAGTCTCTCTCTGTGAGGTGGGAGAAAGGTTTGGGGTTGAATTAGGATTCCATACCATATCCATCTTCTCTCCTCATCCTCCTCCTTCTCCTTTCCTCCTCCTTCTCCTTCTTCTCCTCTTCCTCCTCCTCCCCCACCTTCTTCTCCTCATCCTTCTCCTCCTCCTCCTCTTCTTCTTCCCCCTCCTTCTCTTTCTTTCCTCCTCCTTCTCCTTCTTTCCTCCTCTTCCTCCTCCTTCCTTCCACCTTTCTCTCTCATTGCCAAGATGTCCTAGGGTCTACAGATAGTCTATTGGAGACAGACGACAATCAAGGTCATAGAAACAACCCGGACACAGGTGATTTTTCAACCTAGACAAAGCTTGTACTGTATTTGGAGTTCTAAAGCAGGACCATCTCTGCTCAGACATAGTCAGACAGCATGACCTCCCTTCATGTGAAGGTTTATTCTTCCTGCTCTCCTCAGGCCTTCAACTAGCTGGATAAGACCTGACACATTAGAAAGATAGTGACTCTAATTGTACTCTTATGCAAAACTTTCTTTGTAATATCTGACCATCTGGTTACCTTGTGATCTAATCAAACCGATGCGTAAAACCAACTATCACAGAAACCATGTGCTCTGGTTCTCATCTCAAACAGATGAGCTTGTACTAAGTAGCTCTCTATACCTTGAGAAAAGAGAAACATTTCCCCAAACTCATAGTAATAGAACCTGACCACTCAGATCAAAGTTGTAGAATGATGGCCCATCATAGAATGTTAAAACTATGGAGCAGAGATTTCAAAACCAAAAAAAAAAACCTCAGGTAAAAGAGTCATCCAGGCCCAAGATGTGAAGAAGCAGGATCTTCCAGCTGTGCTCCAACTGTCCTCTGGCTGTGCTGCCATCACCCCCAGGACTCTCTGTGTGAGCTGGGTCCCCATGTCTGTCATCAGCCAAGAAGATGAACCACAGGCCAACCTGATAAACATGTTTTCTCAGTCAACATTCTGCTTCCAAGCTCACCGTGGTGAATTCAACCTGGGCTGCTGTTCTGTTCTATAAGTCCTAGCAAGCCATGAGGAGCAAACCAATAAGCAACACCTCTCCATGGTCTTTTCATCAGCTTCTTGTCCAGGTTTCTGCCCTAACACGTTCCATGATGAACTGTTATATGGAAGTGAAATAATTCTCCTATTCTCTTCCTGTGGTGTTTTAACACAACTATAAAAACCCTAACAAGGACAGGTATTGTAGTTCGGAACGTGGCCTCAGAATAAGCTCCCTCTGATTCACACCTCTTGTCTCTGCTGTCTGCTTATTATCTTTGCATTTGTCGTGTGAATTAATAAGATAATGAACATGAAAGTTTTCATTACACACCAAGTGATTCTAAGCCACTATCGTCAGCCCCTCACCTCCTCTGATATGGCCCACTTTTATATTGCTGTTTGTCCACTGTCTGCTCCAGAAGGTGTTATAATTATTGTAGTAATTCCCACCTGAAATCCGGCCTTGCAGAGGTACACATCTTCCCTTTGTGGGATTTTCCTTTAAGCTTCTTCTGAGGAAGAACTCTCTGTGAAGTCATTCATAGGGAATCTATTGCTGGATAATTTGAGGAGGCCAAGTTGGTAGGGACAACCTCACTCCTTCTAAAAGTCAATTGATGGAAACCATCATTCACCCAAATTTTACAAAGCCCCTCCTCTCTCTGCATTCTTTCAGGTGGTCAGTTACCCCCTCATAGAACCATATTCTCTGGGACTCTTACATTCAGGGGCATCCTTACCAGCAAGTTCACTGTCATAGTGTCTCATCACGCTGGCTTTGTATATATGCAACGACACACCACCCCTCACAGCACTCTATTCTCTACAAAAATGCCAAGATTTTGCGTTGTCTATTGCCTGGTTTTAAGATGAAGTTAAGGTTCTTATTCAACTCGTCTTGAAGCACATTCCCATGTGTGAAGTCAGTAAGGAAGAGCCCTGCCGCCACTCTGGATAAGGAGTTTTAATACACGAAGATGAGGAGACTGTGAGGAAATAAAACCTGCCTTGTTCCATCTGTAATCCAGCAGCACAGAAACGCCGTGGGTCTTATCATAAACTTTAGGAGATTGCTCTTGTTTACCACAATATGCTCTGCAGGTTCTCTAAAAAGAAACCGTTTCCTAAACACAAAACTGTCATTACAGAAAGTTGGGGGGAAGAATAGTGTACTATACTTTATTTGAGTGTAAGTACAATGTGTAAAACCAAGCAAGTGATTTCAGGATGGGAAAGGTAGCCCCAAGAGTCCGTGTAAGACAGGGCTGTAAGAAGCTAGACCAGTCTAATTGCACGGCAGAACACGTGCACACAGTCACTTGACTGGATTTAATGTGGGCCAGTGTTGGAATGCCTTATGAAGACTACGAGAGGGATAACCCCACTAAGTCCTTTCTGGGTATCAGCACAGAGAGGAGAAATGGTCTTGAAATCATAGCAATGGCCTTCATCACAGGATTCTCATCCAACGACTCTTCTGGAGCCAATGATAAAAGCAGCAACACAGAAAGGCCAGTGCACAGAAGCCATTACTCTGCTGTGAACAGAAAGTAACAAACATTACATCTAGATTGGAAGGACTGGAATGAGCTCCAACCTGAGATCTTATATAACACTTGTTCCCAGAAGCCCCTCTTCAGAACATCCGAGAGTAAAATAATGGCTGTGTAAGGACTTCCTAAGGACGCCTTCACAGTCTTGTATCACAAAAGCCCCATCATCCAGCCCCATTCTGCCTTCTTCATTGTCAGACTTGATTTGTCAAATACACACCCTCCTGACAAAAGCTTAGACATTTCTGCCCTTATTATTTTTCAGTAGTTATCTAGTTAGTTAGTTAGTTAGTTAGTTAGTTAGTTAGTTAGTTAGTGAGTGAGTTAGTTAGTTGGTTAAAATTTTTTTTCAAGACATGATTTTTCTTTCTAACAGCCATGGCTGTCCTGGAACTCACTTTATAAACCAGATTGGCCTCAAACTAACAGGGATCCGTCTGTCTCTGACTTCTGAGTGCTGGGATCAAAGGCATGTGTCAGCTGTAATTCTTCCCCTTTCAACCCATAGAGCTCCTTGCATGTGCCCCTTAAATCATCAAGTGTGATAATGAGTAATCATACCACGCCTGAGCACAGATGGCTGTCCTACCCACCTACCTCAACTTGAAAATGTCCATCACTGTCTCAATAACCTCTGCTTTTCATCCTCTCTACTCCTCCTGCTCACGTACTTTTACATTTTTTCGGTCACTAACATTTATTTATTTTTTAAATTTTATTTTTCTTGGATTTTTATGTATTTACATTTCAAATATTATCCCCTTTCCCCCCTCTCCCATAGTCCCTCCCTCTCCCCCTACTTCTATGAAGACGCTCCCACTGCCACCCACCCACCGCAACCTCAATTCTCTGGCATTACCCTACATTGGGGAAACAAGCCTTAACAGGACCAAGAGCTTTTCCTCCTAATGATGCTGGACAATGCCATCCTTTGCTACATATGTGGCTGGAGTCATGGGTCCCTCCATGTGTACTCATTGCTTGGTGATTTAGTCCCTGGGAGCTCTGGTGGGGTCTGGTTGGCTGATATTGTTCTTCGTATCAGGTGTTGCAAACCCCTTCAGCCTTTCAGTCTTTCCTCTAACTCCTCCATTGGGGTCCCTGTGTTAAGTCCAATGGTTAGTGCAACCATCCTCATCTGTATTAGTAGGACTCTGGCAGAGCCTCTCAGGAGACACCCATATCTGATTCCTGTTAGAAAGCACTTCTTGACATCGGCAATAATGACTGGGTTTGGTGTATTGCATGTGGGATGGATCCTCAAGTCGAGCAGTCTCTGGATGACCTTTACTTCAGTCCCTGCTCCACTCTGTCCCTGTATTTACTCCTGTGAGTATTTTGTTCTCCTTTCTAAGGACTGAAGCATCTACATTTTGATCTTCCTTCTTCTTGAACTTCATATGATCTGTGAATTTTTTATTAGGTATTCTAAGCTTTTGGCTAATATTCACTTATCAGTGAGTGCATACCATGTGTGTTCTTTTGTGACTGGGTTACCTCACTCAGGAAGATATTTTTTAGTTCCATCCATTTACCTAAAAATTTCATGTAGTTGTTGTTTTTAATGGCTGAGTAGTACTCCATTGTGTAAATGTGCCACATTTTCTGTATCCATTCCTCTGTTGAAGGACATCTGGGTCCTTTCCAGCTTCTGGCTATTATAAATAAGATTGCTATGAACATAGTGGAGCATGTTTTCTTCTTATATGTTGGAGTAACTTTTGAGTGTATGTCCAGGAGTGGTATAGCTGGGTCCTCAGCTACAACTATGTTCACTATTCTGAGGAACTGCCAGACTGATTTCCAGTGTGGTTGTACCAGCTTGCAATCCCACCAAACATGGAGGAGTGTTACTATTTCTCCACATCCTCGACAGCATCTACTGTCATCTGAGTTTTTCTTCTTAGCCATTCTGAAGTGGTATCGCAGGGTTGTTTTGATTTGCATTTCACTGATGACTAATGTTGAATATTTCTTTAGGTGCTTCTCAGCCAATGGATATTTCTCAGTTGAGAAATTTTTTTGTTTAGCTCTGGACCCCATTTTTTTAATAAGATTATTTGATACTCTGGAGTCTAACTTCTTGAGTTCTTCATACATTATTAGATGTAAGCTCTCTATAAGATGTAGGATTGGTAAAGACACTTTCCCAAACTGTTGGTTGCTGTTTTGTCCTATTGATGGTGTCCTTTGCCTTACAGAACCTTTGCAATTTTATGAAGGCCCATTTGTCTATTGTTGATCTTAGAGCATAAGCCATTGGTATTCTGTTCAGGAAAATTTCCCTTGTCCCTATGTGTTCAAGGTTCTTCCCCACTTTCTCTTCTATTAGTTTGGGTGTATCTGGTTTTATGTAGAGGTCTTTGATCCACTTGGTCTTGAGCCTTATACAAGGCAATAAGAATGGATCAATTTGTATCCTTCTGCATGCTGACGTCCAGTTGAACCAGCGCCATTTGTTGAAAATGCTGTCTTTTTTCCATTGGATACTTTTAGCTCCTTTGTCAAAGATCAAGTGATCATAGTTGTGTGGGTTCATTTCTGGGTCTTCAATTCTATCCCTTTGCTCTTCCTGCCTGTCTCCGTACCAATATCATGCAGTTTTTATCATGATTACTCTGTAATACAGCTTGAGGTCAGGGACAGTGATTCCCCCAGAAGTTCTTTTATTGTTGAGAATATTTTTTGCTACCCTGGGTTTTTTGCTTTTCCAAATGAATTTTAAAATTGCTCTTTCTAATTCTATGAAGAATTAAGTTGTGATTTTCATGGGATTGCTTTGAATCTGTAGATTGATTTCAGCAAGATGCCTATATTTACTATATTATTCCTGCCAATCCATGAGCATGGGAGATCTTTTCATCTTCTGAAATCTTTGATTTCTTTCTTCAGAGACTTGAAGTTCTTGTCATACAGATCTTTTACTTGCTTGGTTAGCATCACACCAAGGTATTTTATATTATTTTTGGCTATTGTAAAGGGTGTCATTTCCCTAATTTCTTGCTTAGCCTGTAGATGAAGCCTACTGATTTGTTTGAGTTAATTTTATCCCAGCCACTTTGCTGAAGTTGTTTATCAGGCTTAGTAGTTTTCTGGTGGAATTTTTGGGGTCAGTTATGTGTACTATCATATCAACTGCAAATAATGATATTTTGACTTCTTCCTTTCCAATTTGTATCCCTCTGACCTCCTTTTGTTCTCTGATTGCTCTGGCTAGGACTTCAAGAACTATACTGAATAAGTAGGGAGAGAGTGGGCAGCCTTGTCTAGTCCCTGATTTTAGTGGGATTGCTTCAAGTTTCTCTCCATTTAGTTTGATGTTGGCTACTGGTCTGCTGTGTATTGCTTTTACTATGTTTAGGAATGGGCCTTGAATTCCTCATATTTCCAAGAGTTTTATCAGGAAGGGGTGTTGAATTTTGTCGAATGCTTTCTCAGCATCTAATGAAATTATCATGTAAAATTTTTTGAGTTTGTTTATATAGAGTTTGTTTATACACTGATTGATTTCCATATATTGAACTATCTTTGCATCCATGGGATGAAGCCTACTTGATCATGATTAATGATCATTTTGATGTGTTCTTGGATTCGGTTTCTAAGAATTTTATTGAGTATTTTTTTTGCATTGATATTCATGAGGGAAATTGGTCTGAAGTTCTCTTTCTTTGTAGGGTCTTTGTGTAGTTTAGGTATAAGCATAATTGTGGCTACAATGAATGAACTGGGAAGGGTTCCTTCTGTTTCTATTTCATGTCTATCAGACCTCTTTGAAGTAAATCCTGCACTAAACCCATCTGGTCCTGGGCTTTCTTTGATTGGGAGACTTTTAATGCCTGCTTCTATTTCTTTATTTGTTATGAGACTATTCAGATGGTTTATCCGATCCTGATTTAACTTTGGTACCTGGTATCTGTTTAGAAAATTTTTCATTTCCTTTGTATTTTCCAGTTTTGTTGAGTATAGGCTTTTGTAGTAGGATCTGATGATTTTTTTTAATTTCCTCAGATTCTGTTCTTATGTCTTGATTTTCTTTTCTGATTTTGTTGATTTGGATACTGTCTCTCTGCCCTTTGGTTAGTCTGGCTAAGGGTTTATCTTGTTGCTTTTCTCAAATAACCAGCTCCTGTTTTTGTTGATTCTTTGTATAGTTCTTTTTGTTTCTACTTGGTTGATTTCAGCTCTGAGTTTGATTATTTCCTGCCATCTACTCCTCTTGGGTGAATTTGCTTCTTTTTGTGCTAGAGCTTTCAGGAGTGCTGTCAAGCTATTAGTGTATGCTCTCTCCAATTTCTTTTTGGAGGCACTCAGAGCTGTAAGTTTTCCTCTTAGCACTGCTTTGTGTCCCATAAGTTTGGATATGCTGTGCATTCATTTTCATTAAATTCTAAAAAGTCTTTAATTTCTTTACTTCTTCCTTGACCATCGTCATTGAGTACAGCTTCCATGTAAATGTGAGCTTTCTTGCATTTTTGTTGTTATTGAAGACAAGCCTTAGTCCATGGTAATCTGATAGAATGCATGGGGTTATTTCAATCCCCTTGTATCTATTGAGGCCTGGTTTGTGACTAATTATATGGTCATTTTTTGGGAAGGTACCATGAGGTGCTGAGAAGAAGGTATATTCTTTTGTTTTAGGATGAAGTGTTTTACAGATGTTTATTAAATCCATTTGGTTCATAACTTCTGTTAGTTTCACTGTGTCTTTGTTTAATTTGTTTCCATAATTTGTCCATTGATGAAAGTGGTGTGTTGAACTCTCCTACTATTATTGTATGTGGTGCAAAGTATGCTTTGAGCTTTAGTTAAGTTTCTTTTATGAATGTGGGTGCTCTTGCATAGATGTTCAAAATTCAGAGTTCCTCTTGGTAGATTTTTCCTTCAAAGAGTATAAAGTGTCCTTCTTTATCTTTTTTGATAACTTTTAGTTAAAAGTCAATTTTATTTGCTATTAGAATGGCTACTCCAGCTTGTTTCTTGGTAATTTCCATTTGCTTGGAAAAATTTTTCCTAGCCTTTCGCTATTAGGTAGTGTCTGTCTTTGTCACTGAGGTGTATTCCTGTATGCAGCAAAATTCTGGGTCCTGTTTATGTATCCAGTCTGTTAGTCTATGTCTTTTTATTGAGTAACTGAGTCCATTGATGTTAAGAGGTATTAATAGTAATTGTTTCCTGTTATTTTTGTTGTTAGATGAGGAATAATGTTTGTGTAGCTATCTTCTTTTGGGTTTGCTGCAAGAAGATTACTTTCTTGCTTTTTCTGGGATGTAATTTCTGTCCCTGTATTGGAGTTTTCCATCTATTATCCTTTGTAGGATTGGATTTGTGGAAAGATATTGGGTAAATTTGGTTTTGTCATGAAATATCTTGGTTTCTACATCTATGATAATTGAGAGTTTTTCTGAATATAGTAGCCTGGGCTGGCGTTTGTGGCATCTATCCAGGATCTTCTAACTTTCATAGTCTCTGTTGAGAAGTCTGGTGTAATTCTGATAGGTCTGCCTTTATGTCTTACTTGACCTTTTTCCCTTACTGCTTTTAATATTCTTTCTTTGTTTTGTATATTTGGTGTTTTAACTATTATATGATGGTAGGAATTTCATTTCTGGTTCAATCTGTTTTGAGTTGTTTAGGCGTCTTGAATGTTCATGGTTAGCTCTTTCTTTAGGTTAGGGAAGTTTTCTTCTATAATTCCGTTGAAGATATTTACTGGCCCTTTAAGTTGGGAATCTTTGTTCTCTTCTATACCTATTATTCTTAGGTTAGGTCTTCTCATTGTGTCCTAGATTTCCTGGATGTTTTTTAGGTTAGGAGCTTTTGCCTTTTACATTATCTTTGATTGTTGTGTCAATGCTTTCTATGGAATCTTCTGCCTCTGAGATTCTCTCTTCAATCTCTTGTATTCTGTTGGTGATGCTTGTGTCTATGTCTCCTGCTCTCTTGCCTAGGTTTTCTATCTCCAATGTTGTCTCCCTTTGTGATTTCATTGTTTCTATTTCCATTTTTAGATCCTGTATGGTTTTGTTCAATTCCTTTACCTGTTTTGTTGTGTTTTCCTGTAAATCTTTAAGGGATTTTTAAGGGCTTCTACTTGTTTACCTGTTGTGTCCTGCATTTCTTTAAGGGAGTTATATATGTCCTTTTTAAGTACTCTATCATCAGCATCATGAGATGTGATTTTAAACCCAAATCTTGTGTTTACACTGTGTTGGAATATCCAGTATTTGCTGTGGTGGGAGAACTGTGTTCTGATGATGCCAAGTAGTTTTGGTTTCTGTTGCTTAGGTTCTTGTGCTTGCCTCTTGCCATCTGGTTATCACTGATGTTAGTTGGTCTTGCTGTCTCTGACTGGAGCTTGTTCCTCCTGTGGGCCTGTGAGCCTGTGATCTTAAGAGTGAGAGCACTCTTGGCAGACCAGCTCTCAGGGCAGGTTTTGGGTCTGAGAGCTGTCCTGTCCTAGGCCCCCCTCCAGTACTGAGCCCCTTGGGCTCCTGAACAGTCAATGGAAAGAAAGTAGGGTCCCACCTGTTGACTCTGGGCTTAGGAGTGAGAATGCTCCTGGTAGACAAGCTCTCTGCAGGCTGTGTACAAGGGCTGTAGAACAGCTCCATCTCTGGGTGCAGATGGAGATTGGAAGGGTCCTGTCCTAGGCAGCTCTGCCCTTATTTCATTAACAGCAATAGCAACCACCCTCAACCTATCATGCCTTCTCCCAGATACTTAATTTCATTTAATTTTCCAACAACCCGTAAAGAATTTACTCTTGTTAATAAAGCCTACCCCTTTGTGGAAGCATTTATTTTTGTTGAATAATGTTTCAGACAAGCAGCTAGATTGGCAAACACCACATTTCTTCCAGCAGAAAAATAGATGAGAAACACACAATCAGACAAAGGGCCCGCTTAACTGGAGCCTAAAACCTGTGAGGCAGAAGCAGGAAGTGTAGTGGTTCAAGCCATCCTCACGCACCTGGTCAATTTCTACCTAAACTAAATAAGCAAACCAATAAAATAATTCTAAGTATTATTGTATCACGAAATGAACATGGATAGAGGGACAGATGGAGGGACAAGAAGATGGGGTCAGTACTGCTGAAGTCAAACAGGAAGATCTTTGTGACTAAAAGTCATTTGAGAAGTATTAGCATGAATGGAAAAATATCTAGATTGTTATATTCAGAAAAACTGAAGTCAGGGGAGGAGAGGCTGATGAGAGAATGATGGGCAATGAGCAGCCAAATCATGGAGATCTTGGCTTTAAGCTGTGGTAGTCTGTGTTCTGGAATTTACTTCACCCAAGGCAGATATGTGTGCATGGGCAGAGGGAGGGATTTATTTTGTGCCAAACTTATATACACTGTCAATGTATGTTCTAGTCATTATTCCATAAATAATATAGCATGATAAATATTTATATGCCATGCATTTTCATAACACATATATTGTATTAGGTGCTATAAATAATTCAAACATGATTTAAAGTATGCAAGAGGATGTGTAGATTATATGCAGATAGTGTGCCATTTTGTTTAACACTTGAACAACAGAAAATTTTGGTACCCAGGGATTCTGGAGCCACCCCAGAGTGTCTGTGGTTTGAATACCATATACAGAACAGTAGAAAACTTATTGACAACCAAACAATGACTTAAGAGAATGAGTCTTTTTGATGTGGATTAAGGTACAGAAGATCAGCAACAGGAAAAGGGATGGGGGATGAGCTCTAATGGTTCCTCATCTTACTTTTCAGGGAAGCACACTACTGTCAAGACCAATAAATACAGGCCTAGCAATTGACCTCAAGTTCTCATTCCCAAGTTGTGGTTCTCAGCCCCATAACCTGCTAAGTGTTTAGCAAACAGCAGAAGGGCAACAATATTCTATGAGAAATCCATAAAATAATAAATACATAATGCTGCTTTGGAAAGGAGTTTAAAAGTATACAGCATAGAAACCATGCTCTCGAGTTCCTGAAAACGTAAGAAAGTTAAAATTGTACACTAGTTACATTCACACAGACTCATACAAGAGGCAGATTCCTCCTCTCTTTTTCCCCAGAAAACATTATATTTGACTCTTGTCACTGTAACTATGCCAGGACCAAGAATTAAAAACATCATTAAAAGTGATAAGATGGGAAGTTAACACTTGTACTATCACAGGATTATCCTTCAGCAAGAGAAAGGTTTCACCAAAGTCTCAAAGAGGGATAGATCCAGACAGAACAGTGCTGAAGCATGAACAAAGAAAAGTTGAAGAGGAAGTGGAACGTGTTCAGCAGTCCATGGTGAAGAGGTGGGGTGTGCACAGCTATGTAAATGCTAGTGAGGTAGGTGTGGCCTGTCTCCTTAGAACACTGGTGAACTTGAGAAGCAGTAAGAAGTTCTACCTGGGAGAGGTTTAGATGACCAATATCAATGGAACCACCTCAACACTGTCCTGTTGACAAGACAGTATGTCATTCCTTCTAGGCTCTGCCCATAGTTACCTGGCAACAACCAGTGTAAACTTGATTCACTATTAGAAGGGCTGCTTGCCCACTCCTCACTCTCTTCTCTCTTGCCCTCTTCCTCTCTTCCCCTCAGTACTTTCTCTCCCCATTTCCCTCCTCCCCTCTCTCCACATGCTCATAGCCAGCCTCTCTCTCTCTCTCTCTCTCTCTCTCTCTCTCTCTCTCTCTCTCTCTCTCTCTCTGTCTCTCTCTGTCTCTCTCTGTCTCTCTCTCTCTCCCTCTATCTCCCTTCCTCCTTCCCTCCCTCCCCGTCTTTCTCTGTCTCTCTGTCTCTACTATCATCTCAACACCCCTCCCCATGCCCTAAATAAACTCTATTCTACACTATACTGTTGTGTGGCTGGTACCTCAGGAAGGGATGCCTCAGCATGGACCCGCCGAGGCACCGGCTCCCAGCACCTCGCCTCCATCAAACAGATCCCTGGCTTCTTTTTATTTTTTATATTTTTATATGTATTCTTTATATTTTTTGTGTTTTATAAAACACAAGACAGAGGCCTTTGGATTCTGAGGATTTGGCAAGAAGTGCCGTGACACTGAAGATGGGAGATGACTCCGAGACGCTGGTTTGTTCATGATGTGACATACCCTCCCTCGTGGAAAGCTTAAGAACCTCATGAGGGAATGAGTGGATGGATTTCTGCGATAGAAACCCATACTTACTTATGAGGGATGACACATAAGGCCTTCACGCAGTGTGCCCAGGGACACAAGTACCCATAATGAGCCCTAAGGATTTCTGAAATTTGTGCTTGCTTATCACAAACTATCTCCCGGAGAGAAGAGAGAATCAAGCCTGGTTGCAAGAGAGCCTTCCCAGTTTACATAACAGTATAGCTTCACTTAACAGTAACTTCCGGCAATGAAGAGCCTTCCATGGAGCATCCTGCAAGCTGAGTTGCTGGAATGCAGCCTTTGTGACTCTTGGAGATGCAGCTTGACCAGTCATTGGTGCTCCTGTAAGCAACTGTGGTAAACACCTTGGTTCAATGTGCTAGATTGGAGTGGAAGCATTCCCTTTGTCTCTCTTGATATTCTGTCTTGAGTAAAGAGGCATATATTCACCTCTCCCCAGGAAGCACCAAACAACAACTTTGATCGCCATATTAGTGAACTTCAAAGTAGCCAATTATGTGTCAAGAGTGGGGTGGGATACATGTTTCAGTCCTGGGGAGAGCTGTTAAACTGCCTGGCTGAAGGCACGTTTGGTGATGAGTTGGCCCCAGAGAGTTCCATCCATCCATCATGGATGCTGAAAGGCCAAGACAGAGAACACACTCTGTCACTGTGGTCCTTTGTACTGGCGTGATTGTGGTCGGTACAACGCAGTCCGAAGATCAGCACAGGAGATCAACACCAGGAAAAGGGGTAGGGTGTGAGTCTGATGGTTCCTCATTTTACTGTTCAGGGGAGCACACCACTGTCACAGGGGAGCCAAACTGTGTTTGCTGAGCATCTTTGTGTCAGAATGTGTGACACAGTCTTTGCGTGAATGAAGCTGTGAAGACTCTCCCATACCTCATCCTCTCGTGCTTCGTGACCACAGAGCACAGGCTCTTTATCAAGCTCTTTGCTGCACTTATGAAACAAAGCACTCCTCTCATGGTTCCCCAGCCTGCCTGGTGCATCCCAGGAGTCTGTGAATGCTTTTGCATATGAAATCCTAATTATTTCCTGTACCTGAGGACTGCAGCACTGTAGGGGACCCAGCAGGATTGCCTTGGTTGCAAAATTATGTTCATTTTGTGAATTTCATGGCAGTTCCTGTTTTTTTTTCTTTCTCTCTAGTTTCTATAATATTGAAGAAAACTGTTTTTAACGGCAATGTAAGTTTATAATTAACTGTAGCTATATATTTCTGCTTATGTAGTATATATTCAATTTGTTGAAGGAAATTTCAGCTTCTCTCTTCAGAAGTCACTGCTGGTTATGACTATATTTTAAGAGGACTATGAGAACGAAGAAAAATTCATGATTTAAGACCAAAAGCATTCATTTGAATATGTGAAGTTACTAATTTGACAGGTTAAATAAAATTCCGAAACAAGATGGAAACTCACATAAGGCATCTATGTGTGTATATCTCGCTTTGAGTTAAAAGAAGCCTCCTGAAGAAAGAGCACAGAGCAAGTACGGCTGCAGGCGCAGGAAGAGACCTGAGGTGTATGTAGGAGGCCCTACCATGCTGGCTGCTGGCTTTATTTTTCTTGTTCAGGGCCATTCCTTACAAAGGTCTGCTGTCAAGGCAAGAGGACTAATACAAGCCCATACCATGTGCCCTGCTTCCCTGATAATGTCTTCCCTGAATACTTTAAATACACTATTATGAATGGTCCTTGGATAGCCTCTTGCCTGATGGGCAGTGTGGTCTCCATCTGATGGAATGTTCCAATAAAGCCTCTAACTTTCCTTCACCATATCATTTAGCAGAAAGAGAAGATGTATATAGTGTCCAGAACTCAAGAGTGAGTCAGTCTCAGAGCAACAAGCAGTATATGCTCCCCATGGATGTGGCTTCTAGACTTAATTTGTGCATGTGCACATGTGCGCACACACACACACACACACACACACACACACACACGACATGAATGTAGAAAGGAGAGGAAGAGGTCTCAATAGTAGGAGGGAATGAAAAATCGTGACAGGCATGTCTCATGGAAGCAAAGAAGGAACTATTGGGAGGGGGACAATGTGAATAGGAGGCGCCAGGGCAAGGTGAAGAGGCCAGTGTGAAGGGTAGAAACCAGCATGAGGGGGCAGGAACAGTGATGGGGAGGGGCCACCATGAGGAAGGAGTAGGAGAATAATAGGAAGCAGGTCATTTGTTAAGGATAGTCAGCTATGGGATTCTCCAAGCTCTGCCTTTGGTACTGATCACAGCTTCAAGATTACAACAGTGGGTAGCTAAGAATCTGGGTCTGAGGGGTCTGCTGGCACTGTGACAGTCAATGTTTGGGAGGACTTTAGTTTCCATCATGAAATAATTGCCTCTAGGGTTCCTTTTCCCCAACTTTTGAGATCATATGGGGAGAAGAAATGTCTCAAAGGCAAATCATGTCAGAAGAACCAATGACTTGGGATGTTGGCAAAAGGGAGTCCTTTACTCTCTCATCTGCTAAAAACATCATTCAACCTTCCTGTCAGATTCCTTCAAGGTTTCTCTTCAGGGTGTTGTTCAATATTTTAAAGAAAACTTAGATGATAAAATATGGTGTATCTTACATACTCCCTAATCAAGAGACTATATTTTCTCACTGGTTTTATTGAAACATTCCAGAATGCCTTCAGCAGCATGGTGAAAATGGTGTATCAAGCCTCACCAGCTGTTTACATAAGCTAGTTACATAAAACTTTTAGAAAAGAAGTTGATTTTTAAAATTATCTATCAAGTAAGGCTCAGCCTCTTTATAATGGCAGAAATTCTTGCTACATTGAGACTGTGTAGTAAAAACACACACTAAAGTGTTAAAGTGTCTCCTTGCTTAAAATACTATGTCTATAAAGTAAAGAAAACGTGACTGTTAAAACTGAAGCCCTCAGTAATTTCGGACTGAGTCACACAACTTGTCTTTATCTTATCACCTCTGATGATGAAGGAATTGAGCTACAGGGTCCTGGTGTGCTTACAGATTGCTAAAGAACCAGCCCTTCCTGGTCTCCAGTCCACACCCCTCACTTTTCTGAACATCTTCCTAGGTGCCCACTACCGTCTTAGCCCCAAACAATTGGTAAGTGGTTTCTAAACTTGTCCATTGTTTTGAACTTAAAAATAATGGATTTCCTCCTCCTCCTCCTCTTCTGCTTGTTCAGGGTTGGAAAGGGATGAACCCTGCCTTACACATGCTGATTTGGGCTCTGTTTCTAAGCCACAACCCATTTTACAGTTATTTCTCATGTGCAAAGAGTTTAAAAGTTATTTAGGCTGGAGTTTATTATTCTGCCTCGTGTTCAGTTCTGAACCCTGACCTGATGTTTCGTGTGTTTTGATATTTATTAGCTCATTTCATATATATTTTTATAATTACTAATAATTCTTGAATTGGATGTAGAGCATCTACTTTTTCCACTTGACATTTCCCAACTGTTAATTCATAAAAGGAATGGAATTTACCACATATAAGAAATCCAGTCTTCCTGTTTCTCCTGACCAGGTGTGTTCCACTTTTGAAAGTGTTAATCCTCATATTCCCTGTTTATCTGTTATTCAAAATAAGTGATCGGCCGTCGTAATTCATTTACCTGCAATCCTAGTAAGAATAGATTTCCTGTGCTGTGCAGAGTCCCCAGGACTTTCAAGGGTTATGATTCTACCATCTAACCTGGAAGCTCTTCTCTCAAAGGAAGCCACTCTCTTCTATCTCCTTAGAAGCAGCTTAGCAAGGGTAAGATGGAGGGCTCAGCAGTTAAGAGCACCTGCCGCTCAATCGTGAGGTTCAGGTCTCAGCACCCATGTTAACAGAGCCTGTATCTACAGTTCCTAGGGATCTTTGCCCACTTCTGGCCTCCACAGGCCCCTGCACACATGCATATAAACTTAAAAAGTTTTCTGAAGCAACTTAAACACAACAGTTGTTGCAACGCCTTTTTGAAGGAAGAGCCAATCTGGGCCCACAGCCACCCCAGCCATTGTTTGCAAGGTATCTGCTTGAGTAGCCCTGTCTTCTATTTAGTGTTTGTTTGATTTTTTAGTAAGTTATATGAAACAATTTTGAAATATATTTTCACACTATCAGTGTTGATAGTACATATAATTCATTCCTCTATGGAAAGGCCATAATAAAAGCTCACAGACCTTATTAGACAAGGTTCATTTGCCAAATAAAGGATCACGATCATAAAATGTATTTTTTTTTTTACTGTTTTGTCTGTTTTGGGTTGTTTGCTTGGGTTTTCTTTTTGGTTTTTTTTTTTTTTTTGGTTTTTGGATTGTTTTGTTTTGCTTTTTTTGGGCACAGTCTTCATGTTTTTTTAAATTTTTTTTTTATTTTTTATGTATATGAGTACACTGTTACTATCTTCAGACACACCAGAAGAGGGCATCAGATCCCATTACAGATGGTGGTGAGCCACCATGTGGTTGCTGGGAATTGAACTCAGGACCTCTGGGAGAGCAGTCAGTGCTCTTCTTTTTTTCTTTCGTCAATTTTTAAAACTTTGTCTGTTTGCTTGTTTGTTTGTTTATTTATTTATTTATTTTTACACTCCAGATTGTATTCCCCTTCTGGTCCACCCCCTCCCCAACAGTTCCACATCCCATATTTCCTCCCTCCCCACCCCCCATGTTTCGACAAGGATGTCCCCACCCCACCCACCCCACCAGACCTCTAAACTTCCTGAGGCCTCCGGTCTCTTGAGGGTTAGGTGCATCTTCTCCGACTGAACCCAGACCCAGGGGTCCTCTGCTGTCTATGTGTTGGGGGCCTCGTCTCAGCTGGTGTAGGCTGCCTGGTTGGTGATTTTTTTTCCCCAGTAGATTCAAGCTCAGTACAGGTGAGGGTTGTTCACTCTTCACTAGTATCAAATGTCCTTCCTACTATTCACCATGTGTAACATACAGTAGGTTCATAAGTCATATTTCTGTCATTATAATTAAATGACAGTGAAAATACCTTATAAAAATGAAAGTTATCCATTAGTTCATGCTATGGAGACTTCAGTTCAAGTCAGTGAGTCAGGAAACTGCTAAGTTTTGTTCTCTGGTGGATGAAGCCAGGCAACAATGGTGGTGAGTGTGTGGTGGGACCAACTTCAACTCATGCCCAGAAACAAAGAGCAAGAGAAAGGGGCCAGAGTCACCAAGTCACCTTCCCAGGTGTACCCCAATGATAAGGACTTCCCTAGACCCTTGATGTTCACAAGACCATGTGGTGATATGCTTTTGATGCCCTAGCATGTAATCCTCAATACAGAGAAAGGGAAAATCATCTGATAACCAAACTCACTGGTATATGAGGAATATTCACGTAAGATTTCACAAGTCCAGTCTAAAGCCCATGAAAACCACACTCTGTAACTGTGGAAACAGCCCAACCTCCAGGAACAGTAACCTTCACCAGGTTCCTCTCGTGTTGATGTTTGTTCCCGGTTCTCTGGTTACACCCCTTTCATACCACCCCTCTCCTTTTCTAAGGTGACCTTTGTGGCTGCTCATATCTTAACTATTTTCTATAAGTCCACAAAGGAGGCAGGCCCAGGAACCTGTAGGTCTCCAGTCTCAGGAAAAGATGACTCTCTTATAATTAGGACCTTCTATACAATTTTTCTAACTCTAAGAGAAAAGGAAAACGTGTTGGAACTAAACTGTATACATCCCAAGGAAAAGTGTTTGTTCTCAGTGATAACATGGTCTTCAGCCTCTGTTCCCTTGAATTATGCAAATCACATCATTATGTAAGGCAGAGCACAGGCCTATGAAGAATTCTTCCCTTCATTAATAAAAAAGAAAAAGATGCATCGTGATCACCGCTCCAGCATGGGCTACGTGAAATATTTAGCACAGGAGCCACCCTTTCCAGGGAGAGCAGGTTTGATTAATGTGATGAAATGCTCTTGACAATCCAAAGGCTCGCTTACTGCTCTCGTCTCCCACTCAAGAAAACTTAAGTGTAAAGAAGAAATGGAGACTCCACTGATATACAGCTTCAAGCAGCAGAGACTCTCAACCAGATCCAACCTCAGGCTGTGTTCCTTCCCCATGATGCACAAGGACCCTTGGGAGATGACCATTTTCAGGAATGTTCCAGAGTATATGTCAAACAGAGCTGTTAGTAAAAATGGTATAAGCACATCATTAAATGACATATTAAAATGTGGGAAGGGCTAGAGGTTGGCTCGGTACCCAGAGCCAACTTTAAAAGGTTAAAAGTTGGTAATAAACACCAGAAATATATCGCTATCCAGGTATCTATTGCTGGATTGCTGCCAGAGCTCCTGAGTCTGTTTTGTATGCTTGATGGTGAAGACATTTTTCCTGACTCTGCTCATTGGCATTGTGTTTGCTTCTGAATGTAGCCATGGTGAAAAGTATTTGTACTAGGAAGTTAGCAATCAGTCCTCACCCACATAAGCTGGTTATTGAGGACTGTACCACTTCTCATTACACCAGCCTACCCTTAAATGGTGCTGTTTCTTGCCATGAAAGTGTCACACCACAGTTCCTGTACTATGGATAATCTGTTCAATACCATGTGACCCCTTCAGTCTAAGGATTCATACATCCTTACACTGGACATTCTTGGGTAATTAAACACATTTTACATGCCTTCCTACAGACTTGCAGATGCCTATATAAACTAAACATATTGCTTAATAGAGATCAATAAAATGAGAGATTATTGTGCCCCTAAAATGGGCCTTTCTGAACAAGGGGAAATTTATATTTTAATGTCATGTTTTTGAAAACTGTGTCAGTTTCTTTTGTGGCTCTGGGTGTGTAACCTGACATGGAGAGCTTAGGGAAAGCATTTATTTTGCATCTCGATTTCAGAGGGCTGTCTATCATGGCAGTGGGATCAGGTAGTGAAAGCTTTTTGTGTCACAGGCGAGAGAAAACAGAAAGAAGATCAGAACTGTGGACTTATAACTTTCAAGATCAACCATTAGAGATCATTTTCTCTTTCTGGATTCCTGACTCCAATACATATGCATACGTACATGTATATGTGTATATTTATGATGTATGTGTATGTGTGTGTGTATATGTATGTATATGTATATGTAGGCCATAAACTTGAGAGAGCAGGGTGGGTTACATTGTTGGAAGAAGGAAAAAAGATGGAGTAAAATTTTAAAAATATGTATTTTAAAGAATGTTAATGCTTTGGAAGCATTATCAAGCATAAGTAATGAGTGCCTGGAATCCTAGCACTTTGGAAATTTAGGCAAGAGAATTGTGAGTTCAAGACCAAGTTGGGAAGTATAGTGAGATTCTGTCTCAGAGCAAGGGCCCTTGGGAGTTTACTTTCTTTGCTTTCCTCTATGCTGGGGAACAATGACAACCCCCAAGGGGTACAGTGTTCCACATGACAGGCTGTGAGCAGAGGCAGGATCCTTACTATATACAGAATTTGCTCACACCTAGATTCTAAAACTGTAAGAAAATTATTTATGATACTCATAAATTACTCAATCCCAAGTAACACTTACAGCAGCCCAAAGAGACTAAGATGAGATGTGCTGAAGGTTTTAAACCAAGTCTGCTCCCAGGAGATTCGGGTATTAAGATGTAATTAGCAGAATCGAAGCCAAACATCCTCTGACTGGATCCTGGCATGTGCTGATTGAACTTGGTTGCAAAGGTTTAGCCTAACCTGGGTGCTCCCATCTGACATAGCATTCCCACCTGATATGGATCCTCCCTCCTGATATGAGTGCTCCCACCTGACCTGGGTGCTCCCACCTGACCTGGGTGCTCCCACCTGACATGAGTGCTCCCTCCTGGCATGAGTGCTCCCTCCTAACATAAGTGCTCCCACCTGACCTGAGCACTCTCACCTGACCAGAATGCTCCCACCTGACCTGAGCGCTCTCACCTGACCAGAATGCTCCCACCTGACATGAGTGCACCCACCTGACATGAGTGCTCCCACCTGACATGAGTGCTCCCTCCTGACATGAGTGCTCTCACATGACCAGAATGCTCCCACCTGACCTGAGCGCTCTCACCTGACCAGAATGCTCCCACCTGACATGAGTGCACCCACCTGACATGAGTGCTCCCACCTGACATGAGTGCTCCCTCCTGACATGAGTGCTCCCACCTGACATGAGTGCTCCCTCCTGACATGAGTGCTCCCTCCTGACATAAGTGCTCCCACCTGACCTGAGCATTCCTACCTGACCTGAGTGTTTCCATCTGACCTGAGAGTTTTTACTCTGTGAAGGTGAGCCACACACTGGTATACACCTAGATGGATGGGAATGAATTAACCTTCTCTGCTATTTTGACAGTTCTGTTTTGCAAAGATATTTATGAAGACATAAATTTCCAGAATTGGACACATATGAAGCATGCCAGCAGACAAATCTTTACTAATATGTTTGGAGTTGTCCTTTAGAGTTTTCTATTCAAAGAAATGATAATGAGAAATTAGAAAATTGATGCATTGTCAATAAATATCTAACTCAATTCCTTTCCAGCACAACATGCCTACAAAGTTTAGAATAAGAAACGCAAAATTCAGTTTAAATGGAGCTGTTTTTTAAAAATCAGCCATCTTTGATGACAAGTCTAATTCTGAATATTTCATAGATATATAAAATTAGGGATACTATAAGAGGACTCCCCTATTTTCTCTCCTTAGGCAGGAGTATGTGGATTCTGGCATATCCCAAAGTTCATAATGGGTTTAATTTCATAAATAACAAAAAATAAAAGTATAAGTTATATACGCTTGAGAAATGCTGGCTTTCTACAAAAATTCTTCAATGCTAGACTTCTCGGCACCTTGACTACACCTGCATCTACTGCGAACTTTGAAGGTATTTTCCTGTGGTCTTTATATCAAACTTCTATTTCTAAGAACGCTGATAAAGAAACATGAACATCTGACTTTGGGGACACTGCTCCTGTCCTTCTGTGGTTTCATTTTGTCCTACTGTGTTCTCCTATCTAAATACCACTACTAGGCACTACTGGATGATCTGTCAAATGTTCCTGAGCACAGACTTTCTGCAGGAGGCATGAGTGTGTAACATTTTCAGAATGATTCCATCTCTGTGAATCTAATCACGCAAAGCTGTAAAAAAAAAATGCACAAAGCTTTTGTTTGCATGTCCGTTTCTTCTCTGTTGTTCTTCTATTAAATTTTGCAATGGCATCAGCTCTCAACAGGTTAGAGACCAAAGAGCTGGACCCTTTCCACCAGCACAGACAAGGACTTCTCCAGGTTAAATCTTGTGAGGGAGTCTGTAGATGTGAGATGTCTCTGTTCTCCGAGGGTTAGAGGAAATAAGGGCAAGTTGCTGAAATCAGCTGCTGTCACATGTACATGACACCCTCTCAAGGTCACCAGGAACATCCCCTTGGGCCCTTCAGTTCTTCAATTGTAAAGCCTGCTGTTGCCTCCTCTGTGAACTCTGCCTCCCAAGCTTTTCTCAAAAATGTGTGATACTCTAAGTCTGAACCCAACAAGTGGACCACACAGATTCTGCACTGATCTACAGTTAGACTCATGTCATTTCTCTGGCGTGTACAGAGCCCACTCTGGGCCGTGAAAACAAGAAGACTCTCATTGACCGGATCACTTAAAAACTAAAAATCTCAGGGTCCCAACCTTCCTGATAGATCCATAAGCACGTATTAGCTGTCACCAATGAGTATTCTTCATGGGTATGAACCAGAAGGATTATAAAGAGCTACTCAAACAAGCAATAGATGCCACTCATAAGAGTAGAGGTCAGAGATGCTGAGATTCAGTCACAACTCCCTACATCCTGAGGAATCAGCCACTCACTCGGGTTGCTAGACGTGCAGGATGATGACCTCATCGTATATCCTTTATGTCTCTTCTCCCCTTCCTGCGGCATAGGTCTCTATCTGCTGATGTGTCTTCTGCTTTATATGTGTCCCCTGTGGCTCTGACTTTCATAATTTCAGAGATGATGGAAAAAACTCACAAAGTATTAGAGAAGAAATGAAACAAAACACGAGCTGGTATATTCCCATGTTTATGTTCTGGCCACATACATTTTCATGGGTTCTACTTACTGATACTGGAGATAGCACATAGTTTATTTCTCTTTACTTTCCAAAGTGTCCTTGAAATAACACTACAAAAGGTGAATTTATATAGGCTTTCAAAATACAACAAGCTAAAGGTTTACAAAACCCAAACCAAAGGCAGGTAAATCAATCAAGCCCATGAAGAAATATAATGGGGACATCAGGGAAGATGGTAGCAGGAGTGAGGACTTAGAAATGACCTCAACTTATTACTGATTGGGCAGTGTATTGACTGGTATTGTGCGTGGAAGTGTAAGCTGAATAAACTCTTTCCTCCCCTACTTGCTTCTTGGTCATGATGTTTTGTGCAGGAATAGAAACCCTGACTAAGACAGGCAGGCAGAATTAACACTGTGATGGTTGAGCTTGTCAACTTGATTGGTTTCAGAATCACTGAGATGTGGGCTTATATTTTTTTAAAACTTGTTTAATAAGTGTACTTAGATGCTTTAACATCCCTGCTAGCCCATCACTCATCAGAAGTAATGCAAGGGAGAAGTTAGCAAAGAAGGACATGGACCTAATTAGAAATTGTTCTTGGGCGACCCCAATGTTTATTGTCAGAATAGCAGCCGTTCAGTTCACAGGAATCAGCAGTTGTAGCTTGATCCATTAGCAAACACCATTCACGAATCAGCAACAGGACTTTGATCCAGAAGAAACCTTGAGGCTCTGTGAATTGGCCAGGGTTTATGGAACTGGCAAGAAACCTCCAGAACATAACCAGAAGTTCTTTGGGCCTTTCTATGAAGTCATGACAAAAACCAGCAAAAACTGGCAAGGTGAACCAATACCACACAGTGTTGTCTACTATCTGTTGGGTTCTATTTATACCCTTTCCAAACATTATGTTCTCTCAAGAGTCTGCCTAGCAAAACAATCCCATGCAGCTTCCAGCAAAACACGTTTCTCTTCCCAGCAAAACATTCCCCCGTGTGACTGCTTCAACAAAAGCATTTTCTCATAAGATAATTTCCAGAAAAATATCACATGACACAAGTGAGTCTCCCCAAAAAACCCAAAGTTTCTACTTCACTGAGAGTCTTTGAACATATTTGGGAGGGGGTTTCTACGTTTGATTAACTGAGCTTCCTAACTGGTGACAGCTCCGCCCCAGGGTCTGGATCCCACAGTGAGAGTGGGGAAAAGAGTTAAGCACTTTCATCCCCTGTTCTATGACAGCAGGTGCAAAGTGACCAGCTACCTCAGACTCCCGACTCCAGGACTTCCCTTCCTTAATGGACAGTGCCCTGGAGATTTGAGCCACTTTTATCAGGGTGTTTTCAATCACAGCAACAGGAAGAGGAACTAATACAGATAATAATAGAAGATACGCTATCATGAACAATTAGCCCCCCGGCTACCTAGGAATATGCCTGAATCTAAACTGAGTGAGCCCTTAGCCTGCCAGAAGAAAAAAAGATCTACAGTTGGCCCTGAGCTCCTCCAAGTTCTTCAACAGCTCTGGGGAACGTGTTTCAATTACAGTCATTTCAAATGTTGGGCATCCAGGTATGAATTTCCAGAGCAAGGACTCATAAGGGACCATAAAATGTGAAGCTCCGGGGAAGAGTAATGGAGTAGTGAGTGGTTTGAAGAGTCACCATGAGTCAGGTGACTTCCCAGCGTTGAGGACAGAGGATCAATCAACCAGCTGATGACCTAGCTGTGCTCAGGGCATTACCTCACACACTTGTGTGGTAATGGTGTCCTTCCTGCAAGACAATCACCTCACACATGAGCAATATTTCACTGTCATCCTGTTTGACTGTGAAGACCCACGTCGTACAAGGCACTGACTGGAAACAAACTTCTGATGAAAGTCAGTGGCTCAGCTCTGGCAGAACGCCCGTGATTTTAACCCCTTCCATTTTGGTTTTCTCGTACCTAAAATAGGAATCTTAACTCTTTTATTGTTTTTTATAAAGTTTCGGTGAGTTAATATGTGTGAAATCCCAAGTAGCACAGGAAATCTGTTAAATTTCTTATATTTTGGTTGTGAGCCTAGCCTTTAATGGCTGAGCCATATCTCCAGCCCTGCTAAATTTCTATATTATTGAATTTTGCCTATTTGTTTGGTGTCTAGGGATTGAACTTAGAGCTTTATATGTGCAGGGTAGGATTTCACCATTGGGCCAAGTTCCCATCTCTATTTCAGTTGTTTTAAGGCAAGAGTCAGTAAATTGCACAATACTATGTGGTAGACTATTTTTAAGGTTAAATATGATTTCTTTAAAACTGAAAGCAAACTACACTTAGCTCATAGCACCCTTAACACCCACTCACGCACACACACGAAATAGGTTTAGGCCAGCTTTAACCCACTAGCTGTAATTTGCCAAACGGTAAGGGAAAGACACATCCATTCTTTCCCTATTAAAACATGGTATCTCCAGCACTGAAATCCAAATTACACATAAAAATAAAATAGTAAAACAAGATTACCCTCCCAAGATTTGTAGACTGTGGGTAGAAAGAACACTGCCAGCCTTCTCTTTCTCTCAGCTGAGCCTAGTCCAAGAATGTCGTCCCTGGAAACATTATACCTGTGGGAATGATATTTATCCCCCGTGGGTGAGTTATGTTGACAGCATTACAATCCAATGTTGTCAGGAGCCTGCTTCATTCTATAAATAAATTTATAGGTATCAATTTCTCAGGCTATTTCTGTGTAAACATCTTCCTTCTCAGACGGAATGGAGAGGGTGCGTATGCCGATATTATTGAACAGAAGGAACATAGAGTGGAAAACTGTCAAGTCAGCAAAATCCTGGGAAAGAGAAACTGCAAGAAGCAAAAATAGACTCCTTTGACACAGCAGGGCCTGAGTGGGCAGCCAGACCAGGCTAGGGCTGCAGAAACTCAGAGTAAAAGGAACAGAGTTTTGTGGAAGCAATACCTGAGGGATCTGTATGCCCTGCTCTGGGAGGCCATGCTAATCAGGCCCTAAACATGGAAGGTTGAAGCTTCCTGGCGTCTGAAACATTTAAATTCTTCATAATTTCTTTGATAGAGATGCTCAAATAAAACATGAAATTATCAGAACAAGTTTCTAAACTAAATCAAAATCAGCAAAACATGGTTTGGGACAAAACCATATTCTGAATGTAGACATCATTTGGAGCTCAGTTTGTCCCCTCCCTCCAGTTCTCTACGTAGTATCTCCCCTGGCCAGAACCCCAGAACAAATCATCAGAGAGCAGTTGAAATCCTACCTCTTTGCTAATGAGTTAGAACATGTGGTATTCAGTGTGATTAGAAGTCTTTGGGATTTTTATCTAAAACCAACCTTTCACTTCCCATTTCTCTGAGTGTTTGTCAGCCTTTTTAGTTTGTTTCTGATAGGATGGGCAATAAATTGTGATGGGAGTATATAAATACTTGTTGGCTCAGTATTGCTACATTGTACAATTTTTCAATTAGAGAGTTAGATGATGCATTCAAATAGGCCACAATGCTTTATTATCCGCAAAGTTCAGGTAGAACGACGTCTATCATCTACAATTCTCTGTTTCACCAGGCATGGCTCAAAATGGATAGTGAAACACTGGATTGTGGTCAATTGCCTGTGTGATATTACATTTAAATTTATTTAAATATTCCATTATCACTTTCACATTATAGACTATTTGCCCATACATTTCTCATTTTTACAGGGGACAGACAAATTCATCAGGTGCAGCAATAGTCTCACTGGAAACCTGTAGAACAAACATTGGAAGCAGTTGCTGTCCAGAACAAAGGCCACTCTTTGCCACCCAACATTCCTCACATGGTTGTCTCCTGACTGTGGGCATAAACAAAGTCCCTCTGTCCTTAGAACTCAGACTGAAAGCCTCCTAATTTACCCCCTTTGGGAACCTTCTATCTCTAGTCTTTACACATGGACACTAGTGCCCTCTCTTCAAATGCTCTCACGGGGAGCAGCCAAACCAAAGCCAGAAGCCCTTGCCCAAAGTCTGCCAAGGAGTTGTCATCTGCTGGCATCAGGGACAGAGTTAGGGCATGGGGAGGTTCAAAAAGAGAAATTAATATCTCAAGAGATACCCATGTTAGCAAACTATGACAAACCACTTTCTTGGGTTCTGTATTATCTGCATTTAGAAATTTAATTACTTTAAGGCAAGAAATCCAGTTTCTTGTTTTTTTTTTCTCCTCAGCATGTAACTAACTTTAGGTTACATTTCTGTCTTTGCCACCTGTCTGTTCTTTACACAACAGAAAGACATTAGGTTCAGGTGAAGTAGGCAGCTGGGCACTGATACAAAATAATGCCTGCAAGGAAAAGACCAGACCCAATGGTGCTGACTTTCCATGATGCCTATGCCCTAAGCACTATCACTGGAAAAACAACATTTTAGGAAAAAGCATGGCTACAATGTATATGAAAATACCCAAGGATTCAGCTATTCCTTCAAGGAGGATTACTGCAGACAAGCACAAGCCAAACAGTACAAAGATAGATAATGAGCAAACATGGGTCCTTCATGATGACTGTACTGGTTGGTTTTCTGTCAACTTAATACAAGTTAATCATCTAGGTAGAGGAAACCTCAACTGAGAAAATTACCTCATTTCCATCAATTGGCCTGTAGGAAGTCTGTCAGACATGTCTTGATTAATGCTTGATGTGAAAGAGCCCACCACTCTGTGTGAGCAGGCCCACCCCTGGTCACATAGTCCTGGGGTATATGGGAAATCAAACTGAGTGACTAGAGAGGTGGCTCAGCAGTTTAAGAGCACTAACTACTCTTCCAGAAGATATGGGCTCTATTCTCAGCAGCCACATGACAGAACACAACCATCTGTAACTACAGTTCCAGAGTATTCAATGCCCTCTTCTGGTCTTCCCAGGCACTAGGCATACATATGGCATACAGACACGCACATAAGTGGGACATTCATACACATATTTTTTAAGGAAAAGGAGGGGGAAGAAGAGAAAGAAGAGGTGGAGGAGGAAGCAGCAGTAGTGGAAGAGGAGGAGGAAGAGGAAGATGAAGAGGAGGAGGAGAAAAGAGGAGGAGGAAAAGAAGAAGAAGGAAAAGAAGAAGAAGAAGAAGAAGAAGAAGAAGAAGAAGAAGAAGAAGAAGAAGAAGAAGAAGAAGAAGAAGAGAAGGAGAAGAAGAAGAGGAAGAGGAAGAAGAAGAGGAAGAGGAAGAGGAAGAAGAAGAGGAAGAGGAAGAGGAAGAAGAAGAGGAAGAAGAAGAGGAAGAAGAAGAAGAAGAAGAAGAAGAAGAAGAAGAAGAAGAAGAAGAAGAAGAAGAAGAAGAAGAAGAAGAAGAAGAAGAAGAAGAAGAAGAAGATGACAACTGAGCAAACCATGGAGAACAAGCCTTCCATTACCTCTGCTTTAGTTCATGCTTCCTGGTTCCTGTCTGACTTCCCCTCATGATGGATTGATTGCAAGCTCTAAGATGCAATAAACCCTTTCCTTCTCAAGTTGTTTTTGGTCATTGCCTTCGTTCCTGTTCTATTGTGAAGAGACACCATGACCTCAGCAACTCTTTAAAAGAAAACATTAGGTGACTGCTGTGAGCTTTTGAATCCTCAAAGACCACCCTCTGTGACATGCCTCCTCCAACAAGGCCTCACTTCCTACTCCTTCCCAAACAGTACATCAACTGGGACTAAGCATGAGAATATATGAACCTATGGGATCCATTCTCATTCAAACTACTCCAGTCATTGTGCTTATCCTGGTAGTAGAAAACAAACTAGGAAAGTGTTTTGCAATCTGCTCTTGAAGAGAGATGTGTAGAACTCATTTTTATAATGATTAATTGCAATTCCAAGAGTGATCAATGGAAGGAACCATGGGAGTGTGTGGTGAATGCCCTCAGGACGCAGATTTTGAGCGACGTTCAGAAGATAGTGCAGGGTCCTGACACAGGCAAAGCCACGCATCATCTGACAATTTTGAAATGGAGATGTGGTACCAAACTATAAATATGTCATTGAACATGCATTGGGTTGAGCCCTGCTAGGGCAGCAGAGAATCCCAAGCATTTAGATAAAAGGATGTGAAAGCTGGGTGCTACTGAAGGAAGAATTCTGGCTTCTCTGAGGAGGATGGCGGAGACTGAATATGTACAGCACTTTAGCTTTATCTGTTCTTCATGCTCCAGTCTCTTAGATTCTTCAAATTGTTGATGTAAGAATGGGATCCCTGAAGTCCTCAGACGGAGATTCCCTCAGTATCCACATCCTCTCAGAAGCTGAAGCTTCCTCCACCCATCCCTCTTCCTCCTGCCTTTCTCCTAGGGGTTTGCCTAAATAGTTTCTCTGTCCCTACTGCAAAGCGTCCTGACAAAACCAGCTAAGAAATGCTGTTGGGCTCACAGCTTGAGGCTCTAGTCCGGCACTGCAGGGAAGGTATGGCAGTAAGAACCTAGGCAGCTGGTCACACCACATCTTTAACCAGAAGCAAAGGCTGAACTCAGCTCATTTCCTGCTTTTTATATAGTCGAGATACAACCCAAGTAATGTCGACACCCACAGTACATGGGCTTCCCACCTCAATTAACCTAATGATACCCACAATGTTCAGATCCTGGTAGCCCCAGGCTATTCTTGATCTCACTCAGTCTTCACCTGGCATGCCAGATCAACCACAGACTGTCTGTTAGAACCACCTGGAGGTTTATAGACTCACCATGCATGCCTACAACACAGACTGGAGTCTTGCTTTGAATCCATGTGAGAATTGGGTCTTTGCCATCAGCCTGCAGTTTTACCCAATGGCCTCCTCTTCCGGCTGATGGTGCCCTCTTCCAGTGAGCTATGCTCTGTGTATCAAGGATCAAGAACTATTGCTTCCCTTTTGGATTTCCCACATCTTTAATATCACCTCTCAAGGACATTCGCTCTAAAAATCTAGCATGTCTGCAATGATTTCACCACACTGAAGCAAGCAAGATCTTTCTACGGATTTGTGTCAGCAGTTCTCTGTTTCACATCCTTCAGTGGCCTCACTATTCTTACAGTAAAATTCACATCATATAAGGCACTTGGTAGCCAGGCCTTGCTTACTTGCTCCCCACCATGCCTGGCACCTTTAAGAACTGGATTGGGAGTCAAGCCCAGATGGAATGCTAACTTGCGTCTCCATTTGCTTATTGCTTCTGAAAAAGAAACCAGTATCCACAAAAGTCAATAAAAATACCTCACTAATCCCCCCCCCCAAAACATTCTCACTTAATGTTTTGGCAAAACAAACCTACAATGACTGTTGAAAGCTGACATTAAGCTGGATTTTAAAACCAAATAGCGTGTGGCACAGTGGCGTTTACCAGCGGCCAGTAATTTGCTTCATTATCAATTGTGCATTTTTAACGCACCTGCCAAAAAGTTCTCCAGTTGCGAATGCACGCACGCTAAAGAATGAGAAGAAAACCGGGAACATTTTGTTGAATAGCTCCACAGTCGCCCCTGCTTTGACCCAGCTGAGGCGAATTACTAACTGAATGTGTTTTGCATATAATTTTTTCTTAATAGAAAAGTCAATTTCCCCCTGGCCCACAGAAATAAATATTGAGCAAGTCATTTTTTAAAATATCCATTCCAAGGGGTGACAGAATATTAGCGTGCCTCTAGGGCCCTAGTCTCCAGCTTGCTTGTGCCAGCCCCCACTTTTATAGGCTCTTTCTGCTGTCCCTCTTTTCCCTCTTATCTTAAATAACACTCCTTTAAAGAGACTCCCCACGGCTGTATCTAAGACTCTCCCTCTTGCTCCTGCATTTTTGCTCCCCCCACCCATCTCTCTTTCTGTGCACCTATTTTTATGCATCTTTAGCTCCCACAGCAGGTAATTCTGCCTTTTTGGTTAAGTTGTCTATCTAGGCATCTACAGTGCTTACAACACTGGAGGTCCCCAACAAGCATTAGATACATGAATGGATAAGCTATAAAGGATGCTAGACTTCTGTCTTCTTCTGGAACTTTCCCCTGCTACTTCCAACCATGGCATCTGGTTTTCATAATGTGCTTGACTATGAGCTGAATTAATGGCAGACCCACCTCAGACACAAGGCTGTGCTCAAAACTAAGGCTTTAGATAGCATAAGGTCATGGTCTCCTAATGATGTTATGGCCAAACCTCCCACATTTTCCCCTAGTTCATAGGGAGTCCTGCGGACACTGGGAAACAGTTTAATTGATGAGGTTCAGTCTCCTTCCTCAGAAGGAGCCACAGATGATATGGCAATAGTCATCTTAAATAAACAAAGAGGACTAGGTTTGGGGCTGGCTGGTAGAACTGCTGTTGTCCATAAACACTGTTTAAAACATAGACATCTCACATGAAAATAGGTGCACCTATGATACCCCCATTCCAGACATGAGAGATCCCAGGGCAGGGATGTTAACCAATTGTGCAAGTGCCCCCTTAGGTACTAGCAGAAGCCCAGTCAGAGATGAGTCTGACTTTAGAACACAGGAGGCCTTGATTTCACCTGTGTCCTTTTTAAGAGTGACCAAACTTAGAAGTTCAAGCTCATTTTGAACCAAAGCAAGTTATTATAAAACAGGTAATCCTTCTTTTTAAAAAATTTTATTTTTCTTGAATATTTTATGTATTTACATTTCAAATGTTTTCCCCTTTCCCCCTCTCCCATACCCCCTCCCTCTGTTTCAATGAGGATGCTCCCACTCCCACCCACTCCAGCTTCAACACCCTGGAATTACTCTATATTGGGGAAACAAGCCTTCACAAGACCAAGGCCTTCTCCTCCTATTGATGCTGGACAAGGCCATCCTCTGCTACATATGTGGCTAGAGTCATGGGTCCCTCCATGTGTGGCTGGTGGTTTAGTCCCTGGGAGCTCTGGTGGGGTCTGGTTGATTGATATTGTGTTGCAAACCCCTTCAGCTCCTTTAGTCTTTTCCCTAACTCTTCCACTGGAGTCCCCTTGTTCATTCCAATGGTTAGCTCCAACCATTTTCATCTTTATCAGTAAGGTTCTGGCAGAGCCTCTCAGGAGACACCCATATCTAGCTCCTGTCAACAAGCACTTCTTGGCATCTGCAATAGTGACTGGGTTTAGTGGCTGAATATGGGATGGATCCCCAGGTGGGGCAGTCTCTGTATGACCTTTTCTTCAGTCCCTGCTCCACTATCAGGTAATCTTTCTATTTGTGATATTTTAGTTCTTCATATTGGGTTCTTCTCTACCATCTGCCTCACAATCTACTTTTGTGTAAATAAAAGTTCTTTAAATGAAAGTTTGTCCTGTCCTATTTGTGTCTAAAATTAAGATTTGCGAGGAAGCACTCAAAGAATTCACTTTAAATGTATTCTATCAAATATTTGAAACACCATTTTGGGAAGAAATCCACAAAAAAATGTAAATCATTGCCATCCCATAGTTACTTCATTTTTAAAATCTCTAATGCACAAGTTATGTGTAAATAAATCAAGAACTGAGGACATTTCCCTGGGGGAAGAGGTTACCTTGTTTGTTAAAGATAAAATGAATAGAATCTGTGGTAAATCTTCAGAAAAGGATGTAAATGTTGGTAAGGAAAGAAAGACAGAACAGCCTCCCTCCAGTACACCATGGGCAATATGGGCTCTGTACCCACTTTTGGAAATCTTGGAGAACACAGAGCTGGATCTCTAGCTGCCATATCTGATTTGAGTTTCTGCCTGGGAACTCACATGGTGGAAGGAGAGGGCAGATGGTGGTGCACATGACACACATAACACACAATCAATAAGTATTTTTTAGAATGCTTAAAAATTAGGGTAAAAAAAACACTTGTTGAACACCATCTAGAACTTTGAAACAAACAAAAGATAGATGTGTGTGAACATATTAGATTTCCAACATTTACTATGGGTCATGCGAAGTTAAAAAAAAACACACACACACAAAAACAAAAACAAAAAACCTTTACTCTGGTGTCCACGGGTCTAAAAGTGAAAGATAAATGGTTCAGGAGAAGGATCAGTGTGTACTTGTGGGGTCAGACTCAGCCAGCAGGACTTGCTTTCTGCTTGCAAGTGCTGGATACAGTGAGCTTCACTAGAGCAAAGGTGAACCAGGCAAAGCTGTTGGAGCAAGGTGAACAGAGGACTCACTAGACAGATTAACTGTAGAGAACTGGGAGAAGTTGGTGCTGTGAGCAGAAGGAGGCTTAGCTGACATGTCTGTACAGCTCAGAGAAAAGGCAAGTCTCATGCCGTCATCTGCCCAAAGGACTGAGTTAGTCTTGTGCCATGATGCTTCCTGGTAGGCCAAACCCACAGGAAACTACCATACTGTGTGCTGGTCAGTGACACAGGTGAGGGTCATTCTGGTCTACACAGCAAATCCTGGTGAGTCCTTGTCTGAACAAAATTTAATTTGGAAAGTCAGAGGGTAAGATGAGAACATTGGGCACCACTTACTTGTGTCTGGAGGACTCTGTCCCCTCTTAAGCAGGTTAGCACATGTAGTTCTGAAACCTGGACTCAAAGATGCAAAGGTCATATTCAGTGTTTTCATTGAGTAAATAGACAGAAAGGCATACATTGAACTTTTTCTAAAAGAAAATTCTAGACTCTTTTACAAAAATTCTAAAACAGACTGTCTCAAAAGTAGAATCTCGACTTGCTCAGGAACCCCGATCATCACCAATAAATGCAATTTTCCTGGTAGAAAAAAAAAATGATTTCTCCAAAATGGAGGTGCTTGAGGGTAGGCATTGTCATGATAAAGCACTGATTCACCACCAATCCTGGGACCAAGTAGAGGAGTTCCAAAGATAAGTCTCATCCTTCCAAACTTAAGAACCTTCATCTGATAGTTAGATTGCCCTGATTATGCCTGATGCTGCGGGCTTTAAAACAAAACAAAAAACAAGTAACCGGTAAAATAGATGCCCTTTGACACATTCTAGAGCCTTCCTCATTCAAACAACCCCTTAACTCACCCACCTGTATTTTCTCAGCAGCCAAAGCTGGAACCTTCTCCAGGCTGCCTATTCCCATCCCTAGAGCTTCTTCAGAAAATGAGGGCTGCTAGGCCATTTGTGTGCTGTTTGGTATTGAATTTACTCAAGTTAAAACTGGAATGCTACTCATGGACCTCCATGAGTTATATATATATATTGTTTATCATGACAGAGTTTCTCTGTGTAGCCCTTGCTGTCCTGAAACTCACTGTGTAGACCAGATTGACCTCAAACTCAGAGATCTGGTTGCCTCTGCCTCCCAAATGATGGAAATAAAGGTGTGTGCCACCATGCCCAATTTCAAATATTTATATACATAAATCTAGTTCTCTCTGTTGCCAATAACATGAGTTCCACTAAGAAAAGACAGAAAATATATTTTAAGTAAACACAGGTATTTTCTTGTCATCATTCTCTAAACAATACAGTCTAATAACTATTCATGTTGTGCTGACATTGTATTCAGGATTATAAATAAACCAGAGATGATGGACAGCTCACAGAGCTTGTGTGTGGGTTTGATGCAGATACTCTCTTGTTCTACCTAGGGAAAAGGAGTATCACTATGGGCAGGGTAGGGGATCATGGACTTTGCAAAGAACCTCACTAACTAACTACAAATTTCTTCCATTTTAATATTGTAGTGATAGGATGAGAGGAAGATACAAACTCTTACCCTCTTCAAAACATTGATGTAGCAAAATTGTTAAGCTCTGGCTAGCTTAAAAGTAGCATAATAGGTAGATTATAGAACAGGCATAGACCTTAAAGTATTGGGATTGCTTACCTGGGAATATTATGTTGACCTTTCCCTGAAAACAGAAACAGGGGCCATAGCGGGCGTCTTTATGGTTAAACAATGAAAAAATAAACTGGTGTTTAAAACGTACAACAGTTAGAACAACTGGTCTTAACATGATCTCGCTGGATCCATGTCTGATGTTCCAGTACTGTTGAACTTCATCTCCCGGAATGAATAATTGCCGATAATGGTTCTTGTGAATGCAGTTCTCAGCATAATTTAATTCTCACAACAACTACACGATGAGAATTAAAATCCCCACTTCCCAGACAAGCGAATGGTTCAGAGACACAGAATAAGCTTCCAGGAGGCAAGGAGGCAGCATCCGGGCACAGGTAGGTTCCTCCTCAGGCTTGGACTCTGTCACCAAGGCTCTTTATGGACCTGTCTCTCAGCACCAGACTCCAATGCTTGCCCCACCTCCACCAGGTCAGAGGCCTGAGACTGACTCCCTGTGATAGAACGTTTGGGAAAAGTCCACAGCAGAGATGAACACTCAGACCACTGAGACGCATTGGCGCTTGTGCATCGGACACTTTACAAACAGTGATGAATCTGCCTCTTATCGCATAGCTCGTTTTAAATGCAATGAGCTAGTGATTCATGTCCCTCGTAAAATTACCCTCTGCCCACCATTTTCAGCAATATGTTGTGGTAGAAATCCTCTCTATGGGTTGAGGCACATGTATCTGCAGAAATGTCGTTACGGCTGCATAAATAGCACCCTGTTATTTTTTAATGGATTATTTTCTCCATCTGTTCAAATCTGTGCTATTTATTACATGGAAGCAGGCAATATTATTTGCCCTAATTTCCAGACTTAAAGTTTTTGATGTAGCCTGCTCTTGGGCCTGTATTAAGTAATCTGGATCTGTTTGTATTTCTTATTATTTCTTAATAAGTTTTGCTTGACTTTCACACACACACACACACACACACACACACACACACACACACACACACACAAAACCAGCAAAACCAGGCTGCTGGGCAGATCTTCCATGAAGAGCAGTGTCTTGCAACAAGGTTACTCTCTGCAGCATAAACTGTCACCACAGTAAAGACCTGATGACAGCAAACACCATAGAAGGGGTTGTCTTCCTGAAGATGTTCTAACACTGACAGCGCACAGCCTCTGGATGCACAGGCAGAACTTCCATTATTGTTAATGGGTGCCATACATGCACAGCGCCCATTACCACTAATGGGAGCTAAGTGCACACACAAGGAAAGAGGATGGTGAAAACCACCCGAGAGACAAGCAAAACTCCATCGCCTGCTAGAGAATGTTTAAATTAAAAGCAGAACAGAACTGAACTTGGAACCACAGGGGACCTGTTTAAACTTGAGTGCAGCGGGGATCATCTCTTCTCCTCTCTCTGCTCTGTGTCTCAATTTCTTCAGCCTTGGCACTCGATGAGAGCCAGTGACCTTGTGGTCTCCTCAAGAAATGACCTGGAAATGAATTTCACACTTCCGTTGGCTCAAATGATGGGCATGAGGAAACATTGTCTGGGAAAAGAAACGGTTCCTAGGCAGTTACATCACAACATAAACAAAACACATGGCACAGGGTGTGCTAATGACACTTAATGAACCAGATGGAATCGTAAGGCAATATTATCACAGCAATTTGGTCTATCACTCCTCAGCCCTGGAAAACATCTGTTGTCTCAATGTTATTGCAGAGGGCGGTGAAAGAAAAACAGGAACACAGTTCCCATCTACCTGAGGCCAGGTTCAGGCTTTGTAGACATAGAAGGTACCTTCAGTGCCTCAGAGCCAAGTCTTAGTCCAGGCTCTTTTCAAAGAAGTAAGCTTATCTCTGAGAAACAATTGTTCATTCAGGGCCTCAGGGTACACAGTCTTGGACTCTGAATCCAGACACTTTCCCCAGCTCTGAGTCCAGTGGTTAAGTGTTCAGGAGGGTGGAGGCTCCTGAGGTAAAGATCCCTTTCCTGGCAATGCACCGGGGACCAAATGCACAGATGGGGAGATGAACTGCTAGCTCCAGGGGAGATGATTCCAGAACTCTGGAGAGATGGGGCTGCGTGTTATTCAAGCTCTTGCTTGCCTGCACCAGTTAGTTCCAAAAATAGTTTCAAACACAAATCCCAACAAGTGCTTATTTTAAAGAGATAGGGAGTGTGAAAATAGAAGGTGCCTTATGCTTCCTATATGCTAATCTATTATTTACAGTAATGTGACCCCCACCCCCACGTGCTTCTGTAAATTAGAGACCTGCTGAGTCAAACCATGCCACGGGGCAATTGATGGGGGCCCTCCCTGTAGCTGGCAAGTGTCAACCCAGTAAAACACCCCAAGCAGAAAATCATGAAGGGGAATGTGGAAAGGACAAATGTGGAAGAGGGGCAGAGAACATGGTGTGGATGGCAAGACAGGAAGAGGGAGAGGGATTAAGGGAGGAGGAGGTGAACTGGGGGAAGTTCGGTAGAAACCCTTTAAGACCTGCCACTGGAGAGGCACCATGTAGGGCTGCTGTGGATATGAAAAACCAAAGGTTGAGGGTCCTGAGAGAGTTTCTCCTTCAGCTCAGCCTCCCTGTCTGTGTAGTTCTAATGAACTGAATATGCCTTTTCTTCATTTCCCATCTGTCGGGAGAGAAGGCTGCACGTCCTATTTTCCCTCCTGGATAGTTTAGGTAATACTTGAAATAAAAGCGTCTAAAGAACTGCAACATAGAAATCTTAATCTTATTCCTGGGAAGCCTGCCCTTTTCTGAAGGGAAATGGAGGATCTGAGAGAGAGGGGAAGAAGGGGTGGAGGGGGTATTGAGAGGTGAGGAGGGAGGGGAAACTGTGGTGGGGATTTAATATATAAAAGAAGAATAAAATTTTTTAAAAGAAAAAAAAAGAAATCTTAATCTTCTGACGGATTATCAAAGTGCATGATTGAAAACAAAAATCAAACTGAAGGGATCCCCTCTATCCCGAGGTCACAATACTTCCCTCCCTTCCGGGCTGGTGATCGAATCCAGGACCTTGAACGTGAAAGCTGAGTGTTTCTCCACTGAGCTGTAGCCCCAGCCCTCAGAATATACTACCCTAGCCTCTAAACAGGAGCCTGATTTTTAATGAGCACCTTTATTGTTGGTATTCTGTCTAAGCTCCACCCCCGCTACAGCTACCTGGGAACGGCCAGATATGCTCCGCCCCACAGTTGCATGGCAACAACCAGCTGTGCCTGACACAATAGAAGGGACTGCTTGCCCCCTCCTCTTCCTCTTCCTCTTCCTCTTCCTCTTCCTCTTCCTCTCTCTCTCTCTCTCTCTCTCTCTCTCTCCTCTCTCCTCTCTCTCTCTCTCTCCCCTCTTACCCCCTTTTGCTCTTTGTTCTTCTCTGTTCTTGCCCCCACGGCTGGCCGCCTTCCCACTTACTCTTCTACTCTTCTCTCATTAAATCTCTCCACGTGGAACCATGGTGGCTGGGTGTGTTCTGGTCGGGCACTGGCCGAGATTCGAAACACTAACATTTATCCAATACCACCTTGGTTCTAGTTGAACAAATTGGATACCGTTATCCATTAGGTACCAGCTCAAAAACTAATAATTGGGTGAATCTTTCAGAATTGACAAAAACCAAAAATTCTCCAACTTAAGAGCAGGTCAGCCTCAGCCTGCTTAGAAAGGATTCTTTCTGCTTTTTCAACAGAACTCTCACTCCGAGCAGCAGAGACAGGACTACAGGCTGGGAAGCACCTGTCCGTCACACCTTACCCAGGGGCTACTCCCTGTTACTGTCTCCCACAGCTATCTATAAACATAGCTCTCTACCCAAGCCAATGCTTTTGTGTCCTGAGGAGATGTGGGTGTCTTACTCTATGGCATACATCTAAGCTAGAATCTGTTATATTTTTGTACACTACATAGAATTTTTGTCTATTCCTTTTTTTCCCCTTTTGTGAACTGCAAACACTTTAAATGGGTACAGCTGAGCATGGCACAAAACCACAGTTAGAGGCTTGGTTAATAATTGACTTATTTATGTATGTATTTATTTGCCTTTTGGTAGATTTTAAAAGCCATGTAGATACAGACCGTTTTACAGAAGTGAAGGCCGTCGTACAGTTTATACATTAAACTAGTTGTATAATTGCTTGAATAATTAATTAATTCCTCTCTGTATAAATAAGTGCCCACTGAGTCAAGTAGAACAGTTGATGCTGTAATAACCATGAAAAACTGCCAAGCTGATCTAGGACACCTAATCCTTAGTACCTTGTAGCTCTTAGAAAAGACAAAGGAAAGGGAAGGTGGCTCAGTCTGCAGACACACTAGAGGTCCGTATTCTCTGGGATAAAATGCTGAGGCACTTGTTTGCTTCTAAAAAATAGCTTTTTACAGTTCCGTTTAATGGTTTGCTTTTCTCTGCTTTGGAGTTGACAGTTTTCTTTCAATGATGTCAGCATTTGCATATGCATGAAGTATGCCATCATTTATTGACTTCAGGATGTTAAACCACTTCCTACCAGAAGATGGCACTGTGCTGTGACTGGTTTAATTCCTGGGAGTTTATTGAACAGGATGGGCTTCAGGGCTGCCCCTCTGGACATACACGATTTGGCAATCTAATATCACTAATCCACCTATCTCTGTAGGGTTTTTTTTTTTTTTGGAAAATTTAAATGTGATGAAGTCTGACACGGATATCATCTGTACATCACAAATACCATGACAATTCCATTGATGGTGGTTAAAACATATGCCATGTGTTAGATATTTACTATAACTAGGAATGGAGTATCTTGTCTAACTAGGCAGTAAAGATGCTTTAATCCCCATGTAAGGAATGAGCAAAGGAGGCTCAGAGAATTAATAACTGTCATGTCCAACCTCAAATATCAAGAGAAGGGAGAAGTAAGAACTTTAAATCCCAAAGGACTGAGTCCAACAGAAAATAGAAATGGTCTACTGGCATTTGAATGGGTAGTCAGGCACTTGAGGCCCATGTGTGTTCCTGTATGCCTCCTCTTTCCATCTCCCTAATCAGTGCCAGTCATCTGTAGCATCCTCGGAGTCCTGACTTTGGTGCAGGCCGCAGGTATAATCTACGTTGTATTGTCTCTCGCCTCTTAAGGTTTGCTTCAGGAATTCCCAAGGACACAGAGGACCTATGTGTTGTGAATGCCTGTCTGATCTCTGGCTTTCTAAATATTGTGGAGGACATGGACAGAATGCAAGCAATGTCTCAGGTGGCAAGAGGTCAGACGCGCTGAAATCCGCGGGTGACAAGTTACAAGTGTGTTGAGTCAAACCGCGTGTCCTCAGATGAAAAGCAGCCACAAAATAAAGTTAAGATTACTTGATGTTACCTCAAAGGATAAACATTTCCTTTGGGCAGGGATGCCCATTTACAAGTTCACTGTCCCCAGGTTATCTGATAAGGTCCACAACACATGTCAGGAGACTGGTGGATTGACTTGAGGAGGTGATCTGAGAGATAAAACAAAGAACTTCTTCAGATGGGAAAGAAGAGCCTTCCCTCTTTGTAAATGTCCTTCAAAACCTGCTTCATGTAAAAGGAGCTTTTATTGTGAAAAAACTTAATGGTCATTAACATTGTCAAAGAGACACAATGCTAACCATTGTTATTAACTAATTATGAAGAAACGGCCAGAAATGAATCTGAATTGAAGTCTGTTCTGCAAAGCAATTTGTCTTTACACTTTAGAACAGTCAATGTCATAAAAGACTAAAGAACCTGGTAAGGAGTGCAGAGGACAATATTATACTACCCCAAAGACCAAAGACATACTATGACTGTCAGCTCAGACTTCAATTGAGTGATTCTTCAAACACTGGGAAACAGAAATACCACATTGTCTTGCAATCTCAGTTCTGTTTAACAGCCCGAGTATCAGCCCATGAGTGAGTGGGTAGAGGAGATATCACAAGTATATGTGTGAATTGAAGACCTTTTAGTCTTAGAAAAGAAAGCCTGCTTTTTGTGGCAAGGAGAATGATCCCAGAAGGCATTATGCTATGAGAAAACTTGAGCAGAAAGGTACATACTGCATGACCTTGCTGGTGTGTAGATCTGAAGATGTCAAACTCAAGACAAGAGAGAAGGATCTACAGGATTGGGACTACGGGGCAGTGGAGAGCAGTGATCTAAAGACCCAACCTGTCAGTTTCAGGATGGTTAACTATTGTAGATCTATGGCAGTATGCTGCATAGAGTTAGTAGAAATATGCTCTGTGCTTGAATTTTGCTGAGAGTTGATCATAAATATTCTCGTCACTCACAAATAAGCAGGTTGTCATGTGAGTTGGTGGGACGTAAGTCCCCTGATCATCCTTACACACATATGCATAAAGCAGCATATCATATAGTATACACTGAACATATACAAATTTTCAATGGTCAAATTAACAGTAAGAAAGCTAAAACAAGCAGTGGGGAGTATAAAAGTAATATGGAAACTACCTACATCCTATGCAACTATACACTAGCAGATAAGAAACAAGTACAATATTAATAAGGCAGGAAAATAAATGGCTATCTACATGTGTACATTTTATAAAATTCTGATTGCGTTTTTACATTAAAAGTGTAGACATTTTGGAAATCACTAAGATGAGAGTCTTGCTAGAGTAAGGTCCTAGCAGATTCTGCCTTTCCAGAGTCTGACTGTCCATCCCTGTTGCTGCATCAATGTCACTGATTGGCATTATTCCGTTTAAACAAATCACTGAAACTCATCATGGGAACTCTCTGCCTTCAGATTGGCTTAATGTGTCACATCGCTCTCACGGTACCGATGTCATCATGAAATAATAAAGCACGCCAGGGTCCCAAGACAGACCAGACAGTCTCGTTCACCTCACCCTGAATCTAAGGAATCTTTAGCTGCTGAGACTGGGTTCTAAGAGTGTTGATATTCACCTTTAGGCTAGGATGCCACATGTGAGTGTGTGTGCATGAGCATGTGCACGTTCATACAGGCATTAGTGTCTGAGTGTACACAGGTGTGCATGCTTGGATGTGCACGTGTTTCAGAGAGGGGAAAGATGACCCTGAAACAAAACCATCTAATCCCTCTTATGCCTCTTTTTTTTCCATTTTCTTTCTACAGTTGAAGCCATGCTAGCCTACCTGTGGACACAGCACATCTTTTACATGTTGTTCTGTGAATAGCAACCATCTTCTGTAAGGTCAAATGCATGACTTGAGGTTATCAAACAAGCCTTGGAGAGGGCAGCCAAGGAGCCCAAGAGAATAAATTTGGAGGTGCCATTAATCGGATAGGATGAGGCAGAAATATGTCCAAATTTCAAGTTTGACACCTCTGTGCAGACATTGGTGGTTGTCCTTTGTCACAGGTAGAATTTTAGTTGTCCTGCTTGACAGAAAGTCAAGCTACTGCTAAATGCTCTCCCTGCCACATGACTGAAGGAGCAGAGCAGATGGGTACAGCCTGGAACTACAAGAGAACTGAAAGTAGGGGGTGTTTAGCAAGACTTTGCAACGTGGAATTGTAAGTGGTCCCATTAGACCAACTCTACTTTTGCTGTTTTATCCAAGAGTTTTAAGCACAGAGTTGAGAATTTGAAAATCCCCATTCTACATAATAATACATTTAAAACACCCTCTTGGAAATAAACTGTGGTAGTACATTTCTAACAGAATGTCACTCTCCAGTGAAGCCTGACCACCTAACAAAATACAATATTTTGGCATGGTGGTTGGGGATTTTTCTTGGAAGAAATGGTTCTAAAAGCAAGAGACTGAAATCCCCTACCCACAAACAACCCTACAAAACTCTGTGAGAATCGCTTAGTGATAACAAAGTAGGTGTTAGGAACAAAAGTCCTGTTAGTGAAACGATGAACTCAGTGTTAGACATGATATTTCCCTATTGTCTTCAATGCTGCTATGACATCTGTAATCCAGTTTTCTTGACAAGATGTTTCCAGTCACCCCTGCCTCTACTGAATAAGAAAGCTCTCGTGTGTGTATGTGTCCCTGTATAGCTGGAATTATTTCTGACAACAAATATTTACCAAGCCTCTATTTTGTACTGCTAGGGACATTCCATCGCCTTCCAAAACTCACTGTCCAGTGCGAGAGAGGGTCAATAATAAAGACAGGGCAGTTCCAACCAAGGCAGCAACGTGGGAAAAAAGATAAATCCAGGAAATATTCAGGACATGATTTGACAGGGATTTGTGTCTGTCTTTTATAGGAAACGAGAGTGGGTCAAGGATGAGAGTCATGTTTCCAGCATAGGAACTAAAAATATCAGCTGAGCAGACAAAGAATGGGGAAGAAAGGTGTGAAATCATGGAAGATGGGCTTCAAAACCAGAATTTCAGTTGGACTTTTGAAGAGAACAAGAACAGTAAGTGCATTAAGTATGTATAGGTAAGGGGCAGGAGTTCGAACGAATTTTAATGTGATGATTTCTTTGTCCTTTTAAAACTCACAATGCAGATTTGAAGGAGGGAAACGTTCAAAGAGGTGATTGTCAGAATGAAGAAAGGTGCTGTCTTGGTCAGAGTTTCTGTTACTGTGATGAAACACCATGAGCAAATAGCAAGTTGGGAAGGAAAGGGTTACACTTCCATATTGCTATTCGCCACCAAAGGAAACCAGGACAGGATCCCAAACAGGAGCTAATGCAGAAGCCATGGAGTGGTGCTGCTTACTGGCATACTCCCCATGGCATGCTCAACCTGCTTTCCTATAGAACTCAGAACCACAGCCCAGGGATGGCATCACTCACAATGGGATAGGTTCTTCCCCATTAATTGTTAATTAAGAAAATTACCTATAAATGCCTAGAACAAATGAAACTCAAGACAGATGATCAAAATGTGAATGGTTCACTCCTTCTTTAAAAGGGGAACAAGAATACCCTTGGCAGGGAAGAGAGAGGCAAAGATTAAAACAGAGACTGAAGGAACACCCATTCAGAGTCTGCCCCACATGTGGCCCATGCATATACAGCCATCCAATTAGACAAGATGGATGAAGCAAAGAAGTGCAGACCGACAGGAGCCGGATGTAGATCGCTCCTGAGAGACACAGCCAGAATACAGCAAATACAGAGGCAAATACCAGCAGCAAACCACTGAACTGAGAATAGGACCCCCGTTGAAGGAATCAGAGAAAGAACTGGAAGAGCTTGAAGGGGCTCGAGACCCCATATGTACAACAATGCCAAGCAACCAGAGCTTCCAGGGACTAAGCCACTACCTAAAGACTATACATGGACTGACCCTGGACTCTGACCTCATAGGTAGCAATGAATATCCTAGTAAGAGCACCAGTGGAAAGGGAAGCCCTGGGTCCTGCTAAGACTGAACCCCCAGTGAACTAGACTGTTGGGGGGAGGGGGACAATGGGGGGAGGGTGGGGAGGGGAACACCGATAAGAAAGGGGAGGGGGGAGGGGGATGTTTGCCCGGAAACTGGGAAAGGGAATAACACTCGAAATGTATATAAGAAATACTCAAGTTAATAAAAAAAAAAAAAAGAAAATTACCTATAGCCAGATCTTAAAGATACATTTCCTCAGTTGAAATTCTTCCTGTCAGATAACTCTAGCTGTGTCAAGTCGAATAAAACTATTCAGCACAGGTGACAAAAAGTCCACAGGTATGGAGTTAGGTGACACAATGTACTGAAGCTTGGGAAACATGGAGTTGCTATCGGTGACAGGGAAACAATGTTAATTATTCAGCATTGAGATCTGGTTTTGTTTGTTGTGTTTTGTTTTTAAAGCTCAGTACCTAGGCAGAGATGAGGGAAAGAAAATGGCATCAGACTGATCTAAATCTGAAGGTTTCCCACATGTCTGGAGGGTTTGGAAAGCCGAACAGGATTTGAGGAAAATCAACAACAAATTTTTTGGGGAGCAGGAAAGGACCCACAGGAAAAGCTGATGGAGGGAAGAAAAGGAGAAAAGAGATTAGACCCAAGAGTTTCAGGGCAGATCTGTGAACAGTTACAGAGGGAGACACAAAGATAAGAGTGGAACTGTTTGTGCTGTCAGAGGAGTTAACATTTCAGAACATTTCAGCACAGTCTAAGGTGATAGAGGGAGAGATAGAGGAAGATACAGAGGGAGACCTCCTCTAAGGAGCTGGCCAATGAGGTAAAGATTCCTGCACTGAGGAAGCAAAGGTGCCCAGGCCACCTGGACACGCTGGCCCATGTGTATGAAGTTACTCAGTAGAGAGGACAAGCGAAGTGGAGATTATGCCGACTTCCACAGCTGGTCAAGCTCTGACTTCCACAGCTGGTCAGGCACTGACCCTGACAGCATGAAATGGAAGATGGAGGAACCTCGGTGAACAGACTTTCCATAGGAAATGAAAGCCATGATCTGGACTGAGAACTGGAAATCGAAGAGTGGCTATTGACACAAACCTGGAGCTGTGCGTTCCATGGAATGTCCTACTCCCTTTCTCAGCAAGAGGATTGCCCTCTACAAGTTTATTAAAATTTAATCATCATTTTGAACTGAGCTTATTGTGTTTGTGGATAATAAATCTCTTTTTCTTTCTCCTTTCAAAGCTAGCTGCGTTTTCGTGGTATGAATTTCTGGTCCCTTCCACTACAGCTGCTTCACATCAATCTTTCATGAACACCAACAAAAAAAAAAGTGCATGTGCCAGCAGAAGGTGAACCCCACACTGAGCCTCCCAGCCAGGGCTGGTCACCCTGATGTGTAATCAATCAACAGGAAAGGTGTGCCTTTTGCAAAGTTCCTCAAAGAGGTCACTTTCCTAGGTGTGATCAATCTCCCCCATGCTGATCCTGTTACAGCGATTACCAGTCCACCCTCACAGCTTGTCCTCCAGGGAGCAAAGATGTGTTTGAGAATGTCCAGTGCACTGTGTCTCATCAGGTTGGATTACCTTATGGCATATCTCACTGTAAATTCACCCCATGAGTAAAAGCAATCGGTGATTTTTATAACACCACCAGAAAGCATTCTGTTTGTGGGTGGAACTATGCTGAACAATTATAAATGACCCATAGCAGTCACACTCCCCATCAACAGGGGTCAGCAATCCTTTCTTTTGACATAGAAGGCAGGGAAAATTGTCCGTGCTCTGTGCCCCGGAAAGTTCGTTGCTGAGAAGAAAGTAGTATTTGTTCTCATGACCTGTGAAGGAGATAGGAAGAAAAGTAGCCTTTATTGAGTACCCATTTCATATCACCCCAATATATCATCCCTGCTCTCTTCTGTAAGACTCAGTCTGACTCTCAGCTCCCTCTGGAAAGCCTCCCCACTATTTCCCAAGTCAGAGAATGTCAGGAAACTCTGAATACCAGTCTTCATGGGCCACAGACAGGCCCAAAGATGGGGCTAAACATTACTCTGCATATGGTTGTAATGGTTTTCTGCCTAAGATTGATTTTTGTGTTTGTTTTATGGTTTGGGTTTTGGGTGTGTGTGTGTGTGTGTGTGTGTGTGTGTGTGTGTGTGTGTGTGTGTGCATGGGAGCTCATGCACTTGTGTATGGAAACCAGAGCTGGATGTCATGAGTCTTCCTCAATTGCTCCCCATATTATTTTGAGGCAGAGTCTCTCACTGAACCTGGAGATCACGAATTCTGCAAGATCAATTAGCCATAAACTCCAGGGATCTCTCTGTCTCTTCCTTCCCAGAGCTGCAATTATAGGTGTGCACCAACAGACAACTGAGCATTTTTCAGTGTTTTGGAAGTTGAACTTGGGTCCACGTGCTTGTACATCAAGTTCTTTGCTGATCGAGCCATCTCCCCAGCTCTCAGCAAGATTCACACTTAAATTGTAGACTCACCAGTGCAGGCTGTCTCTCCTTTGCAATGGAACTTAATGTAGAATGATCAGGAAAGGGAATGACAAGGCAAGTTTTTCTGGTTCAGTGTCTGAGGCTAGACCATGAGACTCAGATACAAACTGGAGCCCACACCATGGAACCTACTGTTCTCAGGACTTTGGCACTTCAGTGAAACTGCACCACCAGCTCCAGCTCTAGTTTGGCTGAGTGCAGAGTTCTCAGGCTCTGCACTTCCATGAGCCAAATCTCTACAGTAAGCAAAGAAGCAAGCAAATGGCTACTCAGAAAGTTCTGACTAACACATGGATTAAGACACTGATGGCACCAGTCTCTATTTCATTATCTCGTTGGTCGCCATCTGCTTTTGCTCTAGACTAGAGTTCAATGACTGTTACTCATGTCAGCATGGTGAGCATCTAAAGCCATGTCTCCATGATCAAATGTTTGGTGGACTTGTTCGATATTCATGACAGAGCCCAGGTCCTTGTCATTCTTCTGGCCAGTTAATGGCCATCCCGATAATTCACACAATGTGTGAGAGTTGAGATTCAAATCCAAGAACACGCGACTCTAGAATCCTGCAGAATGTCCTACAGCATGTGTTTTTGTGCCTTTCTATTTCTGTTCTATAAAAGAATTTTTTAATAATTAAGTTTAGCTTCAGAATTAATTTTCATAAACAGCAAATGAAGGAATCTGCCCTATAAATACAGAATGCTTCAATTCAAATAACCTTCCATTACTGTGCAACTGCGGATGGCCTGGTCTTTCCTACTTCAATGTCTCCTGATCCCAAACTGGAGATATCAAATAATGTGACCTATGTGTGCCTATGAGCTATCATCACTGCAGCACTGCCTAACATGGCTCTTAAAGTGACTGGCTTTAAAGTGACAACCACTTGGCCTGGGGGCAGAAGTGTTCCTGATTCTAGCTGCAATGGTTGGTACTCCTAAAGACTGCTGTCAGAGGGGTTGCAGGCCCATGGGAGTTCCCTCCTCCTAAAGCACATCTTCTGTGGCACTGATGGCGGTCCCCAAGAAATCAGAAGCATTCAAAGCCTTTCTGGTTTATATTTATGGTCAGTATATTGGCCCTTTCACCTGAAAACCACTAAACAAGAAAAGACACTACTGAATATAGAGAACCAAGACTCTCCCACAGTGAGGCCGGAGCCAGCACATAGTAAGGAACCAGAGAGAGGGTTTGTGTCGAGTTAAGAACTGAGCCAGACTTTCTGCCACCACCATATCTCTGATAATAGCATTATTCATAACAGAGCCTGTCACCCATTAAGAGATAAAGAAAGTTTCTAAGTGTTAAAATTAAGTATCTGTATATTAAAGCAAGCTGGGCTTATGGGCCCGCTCTGTCTCTGTCACCAACTAGCAATAAGACTGAAAAGTCACAGAATCTCCTTGTCCTTTCTACACTATTAACCTTCCTCTGCCCTTTATTATTTTTAACAAGCCACTGCCATTAACAATTGCTCCTTCACTTTCTTGACTGCAGCTCAAAGAACCAGGTAACACATGGCGGTTGACCATGTTTCAAAAAGAAGAAAACATCGAAGAATGGAAATATGAAACGCATGGCTAAGTCTAAACAACCATTTGCCCAAGGTCAAGTAACCCCCTCTGTTTTAAGTATTAATAAGCCATTGATCCTATTTCCACAGGTGAGATGAATGCTTCAAGGTACTAAGGTACTTCCAAGCATCAATCCCCTTCATCATTGCTGAGACGGAAGGGAAAGGACTCCTACTAGAAAAGCCACAAGCAAAGACAATACTGTGCATTTAGTAGGGTTATGGAAACAGGTTTCTAAGCAGGGACAGAGACCCCAAATGTACATACACTCAAACCTGAACCCAAGACCAAGATTCTAGATCACTAGATCATTCTCTCTCTGTTTTGCATATTATTGTAAGACTGATACTGAGTGTTGGAGCACTTGTGGGGGAGGTGTTAGTGGAGCCTTAGTGTCAATTGTCTCAGAACCTAATGGTATGAGGTCACCACCAGCCTTGAGGGTGAACAAGCATTAGCGTAGTGTCACAGCACAGCACAGTAAGAACTGGACAGCCACATCCCATGGAGAACTCTTCAGGCAGAGGCTCACAGAGGAGGCTGTGTCTATGTGAAATCTAGAACATGCTTAGAGTACTTTTTCACTCCCTCCCTTGTGCCCAGGTCCTGGAGCAGTTATCTCAAGAGTCAAAGAATACAAAAAGTAATGTCATTCACCATGGAAGAGCACCCTAATTTGTTGTCCAGTGCCAAAGAATAACCCTGAAAACATACACATGAGTAACATCAAACTGAGCAGGTTATATCTAGGAATTGTATATATTTTGCATGTAACAATAGTTAATGGGGAAAAGAGGCCATGAATTTGGAAGAGAGAAAAATGGAATGTATAGATGGATTGGGCAGAAAATGACAGTTAGGTAACATATATCAGAATGGCATAGAGTACAGAAGTCTGAAAATAAGCTCAAGGGTTCAAAATACCTTCAGGTTCTGTCTCCTATTCTTGCAGAACCATCCTCACTAAGCCAATATCATAGAAATCAATGCTGAATTTGGCAAACTGAAGCATTTGTTTTCTCTCAGAGAACTTTTTTCTCCATGACCCAACGTAGCTTCTACTACACTTTTACACGTTGTATTAATTCACTGGGTTAAATATCTCACAACCTCAGTTTTATGGCCAGGTGGTGACATCTTTCAAAAGAGGTCCCTAGAACTTGGAAGTCTGGGAATTCTGCAGGCTATTTCCTTAGCATATCAACAAAGAGCGAGCTACTAATCTCCCTTGTATAGCATAATTTGCTCTGGTGCCTGTGAACACTGTAAGGGGGCAGAGTGACCATCACAACCTCTATGTGACCTGCATCCCAGCATCTCAGCACACCAACACACCCCACTGTTCTAATAACCCAACTAAAGTAAATATTAGCTAGCAGAGTACGTGGTTACACTGATAGCAGTGCAAGCGATTAGGTGGTTATGGGGAGAGCTTTCTCCTTGCAACAATTTAGGTTGTACTTCTGAATAAAAGGAGCCTTCATAAGGTCCTGCATATTTGAAGTTCTTTCCCTCTTTGTCTGTTCTCTCTTCGTTTTCTGTAACTCCTACTCCACTCCGATTAGCTTTTCTCTAATGTCCACTCATAGAAATAAGACTTGTTGGAAAAATCTACAGTTCCCTCCACAACTCACTGGAAATCAACACTATTTGAACTCCTAATCCTTCTGGCACATCCTGAAGAGCAGAATCTAAAGTTTACCTCTTGGTGGCTAATCCTTTGTACTTGTTTAGTGATTGAACTTATGATGTCAAAAGAGCTTTAATTGATTGCTATTAATAGCAGAGGTGATTAGAATCTATTCCACTCCCAAGCACACAAGTCTTTCTAATTATATCCAAAGAGTGAACCATTGATGATTCTATTAAGTTTGGTCTTTATATATAAAAAGAGTCACATCATACGCATATTTAAATTGCATCTAATTAACTTCAGTTCCCTGGAGAAAGACAGGGAGAGAGAAGTTAAACACTGGAGGTGATTCCACTCACCAGCACACCGAAGAAGCACATCCTAAATTAAGTGTGAAAAGAGTTATAGTGTTTCTTCAGTCTCAAGTCTCATGGGCATCTCCAAAATGAGTGTGATCCTAATGTTCAAATATAGCATTTTCTTCACATAACATTGCTCCCATATGTAAGGCAAACACCTCATCAAAACTCAGGGAGCAGAAGCAATACCGTGTGGCCATCTTGATCATAAACCCAGAAGCTAGTTCTGTCGAAAACCTATATGTCCATGTCTAAAAAGACATCTTCCTCACATAGTCCCAAAGGTATTTCTGCACTATGTAACATTTGCCTTATAATCTGGCCATGAGACTTAACCTTGGTGTAAACTACAATTTTATCTTGCTGCCAAGTGGAGCCAAGGTCTTTGAACCTTATCTCTCTAACCCAGGGTAGCAGATGCTGCCTGTGACCTCCCATATGTGGTTTCCATTCACAGTCCACACACTTCCTACGAGCATCTGTTACTCTAACCCGGACTTAGGCATGGGAGTTGACCAGATGTACAGGGGAATTAATGAACATCAGAGGCACCTATAACAAGAATCTGCAGGACAGAACAGACGAGAGGCTGATTCTGGGGTTCATCTTTTATACACTTGTTTTGTCTCATACCTTTTCTATCTCCCAAGAAAATTTGCTAGGATCCACTGAGGAGGAGAGAATTGCTGAAGTCTTGGCTCTGTAGGAAGTTTCTTCTAGAGGAATCTCAACTGTGGTGCAAAGAACTACCATCCATAGTATCAAATTAAAAACAGTTATAAAAAAATATCCATAGGAGAGGATAGGGAGGCAAAGTTTAGAACAGAGACTGAAGGAACGGTCATTCAGAGCCTGCCCCACATGTGGCCCATACATATACAGCCACCAAACTAGATAAGATGGATGAAGCTAAGAAGTGCAGGCTGACAGGAAACAGATATAGATCTCTCCTGAGAGACACAGCCAGAATACAGCAAATACGTAGGCGAATACCAGCAGCAAACTACTGAACTGAGAACGGGACCCCTGCTGGAGGAATCAGAGAAAGGACTGAAAGAGCTTGAACGGGCTCGAGACCCCATATGAACAACAATGCCAACCAACCAGAGCTTCCAGTGACTAAACACCACCCAAAGACTATACATGGAATGACCCTGGGCTCCAACTGCATATGTAGCAATGAATAGCCTAAGAGCACCAGTGGAAGGGGAAGCCCTTGGTCCTGCCAAGGCTGGACCCCCAGTGAACATGATTGTTGGGGGAGCGGTAATGGGGGTGGATGGGGAGGGGAACACTGATGTAGAAGGGGAGAGGGAAGGGTTAGGGGGCTGATGGACTGGAAACTGGGAAAGGGAATAACATTTGAAATGTAAATTAGAAACACCCAATTTAATAAAAATGGAAAAATAAATTGAAAAAAAAAGTTATAAAGAAAATGAGCATGACATGTTCCCAGTGCTCGTCACATACCACACATGTGGAAGAACATGTGTGCTGGTGATAATCTGAGGTTTGTACAACCTCTGTGACAACCCACAGCCCTTTGCCTGTAACAATTTTAAACATGGTAGTGTCACAAAATCTGAGCCTAATCAAATGAAGTTAGTTCTAAGTTGATGTCTGGTGTCACATTCTCCTGGGAAGAGACAGTGAGAAGGCACTTTGGCTGTCTTCTGTACCAAAAGAAGACATGTCTTTCTACAGGATCATGACTATCTACTCTCTTCAAAAAAATTGAAATTTCGCATTTCAAGTTTATTGGTCCATAGGTAGAGCATGAATAGTGAATAACACCTGAATTAACGTAGTCATAGGCTTGGATCCTCCCTTGAGGATCTTAAATTTGATGCATACACAAAACATCAAATATGCAGTGAGCCAAATTATTTACTGTTAATTTCTCACTGAGAACAATCTATAGTTCCATAAGATTTCACTCTCCAGAAGTTATACATAGAGAGAAGCTTCCTGGCATAAAGCTTGAGGGTAGATGATTGGGAAACACACAGGCTACTATTAAATTTCAAGGTGAACAGAACTCTAATAGTGGTCTATGGTGCTGCTGAATGTTATTTGAGAGACTACATTTTTATTGAAAAGGATAAAGTGCCAAAGGGTGTGTGGTACTTAATAGTGCATTCTGTCATTTCTTGCAAAATTTCCCATGGAATTTTACGATGCTAAGATGGGAGGATTGACTTTAAGTAAAGGGTGCTAGCAGCTATTCAGTGTTGTTCTTTAGAAGGATTTCCAGAAGTAAACACACCGTTGTCTGGAGTCTACCTATTGTATTTTAGAGCCTCACTCCCTTCTGGTCAAATGGGTCTTCCTTCACCACTTCTGCTGTGAAGACCTGTGTGACAGTTAACATGGAGGATTCTTGGCAGCCTAAGGACCCCAGACTGACTCTAGAATATATTTCATTTTCCAACAATGACATCTGAACTTCTAGCATGTTCTTTGTCTGGGACTGAAGACAGTCTACACACATGGTCATGTTAGGCATGAGACCAAGTAAGCCTGTTGACTGTATACCTCTAAACACTGTTTACTTATTGGGTAATTGCTAAAAATTTTATTTTAAAAAATATGATCATATGCTCTTTGTATTTGAGATAAGAATAGTCAGACAACACTGATTTATCTTTTTAGTAAATAATTATTTCATATTCAGATTAAAATGATTCAAAAGTGATCTGCAGTATTCATCATACATGACATGATTGGTCTCATCAAACCAAAAAACAGTCTCCAAGTGTTATACACTGTAAAAGTATTCATCATAGGTGACATGATGAGTCTCATTAAACACAGAGCGCAATCTCCAAGTGTTAGACACTGTAAAGAAAATAAAAAGGAAAGACACAGAACAGGCCTCCTCTCCAACATTTATTCTCCAGGACTGGGTCTGATTCTTAGAACAGCCCTTACAGTCTGCTTGTTACAGCGCTGTCTTTGAGAGCCGGGCCTCTCGGCTGCTGTCATAATGAGCTCTACAGAGAGAAAGCAGAGAGGAGCAGAGGAGCAGAGGAACAGAAGCAGGGTGTTGAAGAAAGATGCCTTGTCAGAACCAACCATACCAAAGCAGTCATAACAAGGTGAATATTTTAGTGATTGTGTTTGCAAGACAGCATTTGAAGAACTTGGCAAAAAATATTTAAAACGTGTTCATTTTCCTTATAATCCTAACTAGAGTCTTTAGGATTACAGAGGCACACCTACACTAAGCTACTGCAGCCGCCTGGACAGCTGTGTGGGAATCCATTGCTTGCCCATTATTGTGAAGTACTGACAGGAGGTTTGCATGAGAAATGACGTTTTTAAAAATTAGCATTGAATAAAAAAGTATGAGGTAAAGCTTTTGCTTTTAGATTAATATATTTCACACAAGATGTCCTAAATCTTTCTGTGTGTGCCTTAACACAAATATGCACACACACACACACACACACACACACACACAAATGAACATACACAGAGAAACACAAATGTATGCACACATAAACACATATGCACATATGCATACACACATAGTCTCACACATATGCACACACATATACATATACATATCACATATATACATACATGCACACACAGAGATGTACAGATGAATACATACACAATCAGAAACACAAACATGCACACATATTCCTCAGTTAATGGTAGCAAAAATACTTCTGAGGACACGTTTGGTTAATAGTCAAAAACCAACAGCCCGGCCTTCAAGATCACATCCCAGTAGCACAGGTTACCTACATGGCTCTCTGGATAGCAGTGAGACACTGAGCTGTGACCCACACTCTCCTCATAAGAGTACATCCACTACAGCCAATCATCGTAATCAACCTTATAATCAATATATATATCATTAAGAAAGAATGTGGGAACTGATTAATATCTAATATAAAACTAGAATTCTGCTCCAAGTAAGAAAATATTTAATTTCTAGAATTCTTAACTCCTGTGTCTACAGCATTCTATCAATTTGTGGGTTTCTAAACTCCAAAAAAGTACCCTAAATACAGAGCAACAAGACATTATTGAAATAATTTGTGTTGGTGGCTGGGGAGATGGCTCAGTTGGTAAAGTGTTTCATGGGGACCTTAGTTCAGTCTTCAGAACCCACATGAAAGTCGGGCTTTGTAGTGTACACTTGTAAACCCAGTGCTGGGAGCGGGAGACAGGAGGATCTGTGGGTTCACCAGCCAGTCAGCCAGGCTAACCTAGCCTAATCTGTGAGTTCTATGTCCCAGTGAGAGATTATGCCTCAAAATAAAAGGTAGGCAGCTCCTGAAGAATTACAATACCAAAGATGATTGACCTCTGGCCTACACGCAAACCACACATACACACACACACACACACACACACACACACACACACACACACACACACACATGCATATACCCTCTCCCCATTCTAACCCACCTCCCACACATACATGCAAATGCATTTTGGAAAGGGATAAATGGATGGAAACTTGAATACAAGAAACTTTTAAAAACTTTATAAAATAAGTCCGGAAAACAATCCACATGAGAGCATTCCAATGAGAAGTTCGTTTGTTTCTAGTAAGTGCCACACGACCATCTCCCATCTTTCCAATACTTTTCTTCCTCAGCATGCAGAACTGAAAGTGTTGAATGTATGCCAAAGGTATCAATTTGAATGCTTGCTAGATAATCCAAATGCAAATACACTTGGGTCTTAAAATTTCTTTCCACAGATGTGATAAATTCAGGCCACAGAGATCCAGTAAATATGCCATAATTTTTGTAACTGATCCTAGCACAATGAACTGGAAAAGCAGGGAATTGTCACCCCTGGAACCTTCCCACACTCCTGCTGCTTGAGGTCTTGGGAGGCATCTCTCCTGTGATTTGAGGGAGTCCTGTGATGAGCCTGTTCTGTTACACACACCTGAACTACCATCTTCAATCTCACACACAGTGACCACATATGGCAGATTAATGTCGGCAAGCCTTTGCAGAAGCAAGGTTCATCATCGGAATTTTCCTCCAGTACTGAGTTATGACCTGATGTGTTTCCCGGCAGTGCCCTGAAAAGAGGAAGAAAGATGGCTGGAAACATTACATGGTGTCCATAAAAAAAGGTCTTCTTTGCCATCATTCAGATAAAGGCAAGGAAGACTGACGAATCGATCGTTTCCAGAAAGCAATGTAATGCATGATCATTGAAGTGCACCTGGCAAAATGTGATGCGATCACACTCTGAATGTCATTTTCACATATTAATATGACCGTGTACACACACTGCTGATGCCACAAGTCACTCGCTTTGGATGGAGTCATTGCACCTTGCCAAGGGCTCCAGTGTGCTGACACACTGTAAATGGGGTTATGGCTACAGCTTGATTCCTATATGAACTATCTGCTGTGGCTCTCTTATAGGGCTGAAGTCACACTCATCACAGTGACAGAATATGCATGTTACTGGTCTCATGGTGAGACACTGTGGTTGTAGGGTAGACCGGCCAGCCATTCCTTTGGTTTTGTGCCTCAAAGTTGATGTTTTCATTGTTGATTTTCTTTTGTGTAGGTCACCCAATCTCCTTGAGACGAAAATGACAGAGTTGTTGCTAGCACTCAGTATATGTTGAGACAGAGTGATCCTCAAATTTAAAAACAAAACAAAACAAAATATGTAAATGTAGACCTGTCGGTTGGCTTCGGATCCTATTTACTAACGTTTCCAGGCGTGAAGCTTTGCCTCTGAGTTTGGTTCACGTGGTTCCTGGAAGAGATTTGAATCAGGAAACAGTTCACTGTATAAGAGCTATGAGAGATGAGAGTGCTGGACAAACACAGTGCCCTGGTCTGCACTCCGGGGAATGCCACCACCGCTTGAGTTGTGCAAATGTCATCTGAGGTTCTGTTATTGCTTCTGCTTGTTCAGTTATTCTTCCACCTAAGGTGCTTGCATGCAAGGACAATTTTTAATTCCTCCTGAAGCCAACAGTAGAATCCCCCCATGTCTTAACCTTTGTTCTGATATAAGGCACCTTAGGAAGCAGAGTGGCACCCCATGCCCTCTCCAGAGCCTCCCGCCAGCCTCTCTGCCTCTTTGGTTCTCAATGTCCTCATGGGGGGCACTGTATAGAAGACTTCCACAGCTTTTCTCAGCTACCATCCTACTGCTATCTGTTTAAGTTGACAACAGCAACTCTGAAATGGGTGGACCCGTTAGACTCTCTAGTTAAGTCTAACAGTAGTCAATTGCCATAGAATCCAGTAGGGTATGAACTATACAAATGGCATTTCACCTGAGGTGCTCAACCACGCATCGTTGGGGTGTATATTATCAGGAGAATTTCAATCTGCTCCAAATGATTGAGATTCTCAGTACTGAGAAGAAAAGAGTGACTTTAAAAAAGTCCATTTTGCCAAAATCTTCATGATTTCCTAAAGAAAAAAATTTAATCCTTCTATGTCTCTTTCTAGTATAAGCAGATGCAACCCCAAAATTACTCAAATATTTATATTTCTGTCAATGGCTTTAATCCATTTTGTCATATAATTGTACAAAGCTATCTCCTACAAAATAGGATACTGGTATTTTTGAAATAATTTTTCTTAATGGACATGGATAAAAAAGCTACAGATGGGGTTTTACATACAGTTGTTTGCTTAGTGGATGGAATGTGGAATCCTTCACCCATTAAATGCATCCTCTCCACAGATTCACTGCACCTGCTATTTCACATCTCAGTATGCTCTGTGCTGAATATTGATGGTTCTTTGAAGATAATGCAGAGCCTACTGGAAGGGTAGAAGCAGCCTGATGCTGACATCTGCTGGACACATAGCCAGATGCATCTGACTCAACTGCAAATAGGGAAGCCCCAAGCAAAACAGAATGTCGCTTCACTTAATGTGGCATTGCTTCTATGTGTCTGTAAATCCACTACTTATACCCATGCTAATGTAGAGAGGGTCGGCACTGTGAGGCCTTAAGAGTGAAGGCAGAGAAACTGTAGCATTCTCAATGGGGCTGAGCTCAGAAACGGTGCCAGGCAACCTAGTGGTGATGCATCTCTGGGTCACAGATCCAACTGTGCAGCAAATGCTGGCACAGGCAACTCCTCTGCCATGGTTTTCTGATCATTGGATACTTGTCTCTGTTCTAAGTGTTCTCCACACCAGTGAGGTCTCTTTGGTAGGCCTTTCTTGGATTCTATGGGACTACGGGTTATATTATGAGTTAGAACTTTGCTTTGTCAAGGTAGTTTCAACTGTTGGATAAGTTATTATAACAAGAACACTGACTGGTGTTTGGGTTTGGATTATGTCCCAGACTCTCACATGTATCTCTAAGTGTAGGATAATTAATCGGTTAAATTATTAATAACTTCATTCAACTGTGCTGTGTGGGAGCTCACTTGAAATGAGATCAAACTCCTAAAGTTTTCAGCTCATGGCTCAATGCTGAGAAGGAATACCTCATGTCCCAAAGATCCGCACAAGTTACTCTCCTCACCAATATTGGGCCCCATGGACAGCAGCTCTGTTCCACTGCCAGCCCCAGCTGTCTCTTTCTAATTCTTCTTTCTTGATTTGGCTGTTCTGATATTCACATGCAGGAAATCTTACTGTATTCATCCTTCTGGGGTAAGCTTACTTTACTTAGCATAATGTCTTCCAAATTCATCCACCATATCGAGTATAGCAGGATTTCCTTGTTTTGTTTTGTAACTGGGAAAGATTGAATATTTACATATGAAAGAATGAAATTTAATACTATGTTTATGGCACACACACAACAATATATTAAAATTTTAGACACAGGACTGGAAACTGAAACTCCTCCAAGAAAATCAAGTGGAACAGTTCTGTATACATGGGGCCAACAACTACAGCTGAGCCTTATAGGAAGGCAAAGTTACCTTGGCAGGATGACTTCAAATCCAAAGGTTTTGGCACAGCATATGAAAAATCTGGTCATGACAGGGATCTACAGAATGGATAGAAACACTGAGAGCCGCAAATATGGTTAGGGATTGAGAGACGAACCACATGGGAAATGCCTACAACTCAAGAGCAAATGACAGCAAACAATAAAAACATGATCAAGGGATCAGATTGTCTTGGAAGGCAACATGCAAGTGGCCTGTAGGTACAGGGCAGATGGTTGGCATTGATGGATATAGAAGGAATGAAAACCAAAACCACAGCAAGACACCTTTTTGTGCATGTCAGTATAGCTATCATCAAGGCACAAGAGCTAGTGAGTACATGAAGGGACATCACTTGTATAGTGGTGATGTGAATATAAATAGGCTGTCATATTCAGCCCTTACTCACTGAGACATCTCTCTGGCCCTGAAATCAGGATCTCAAATCTCAAAGATGTGTGTGTGTGTGTGTGTGTGTGTGTGTGTGTGTGTGTGTGTGTGTGTGTGTGCGTGTGTGTGTGTGTGTGCGTGTGTTTGTGTGTCTCTGTGTGTGTGTGTCTGTGTGTGTGTGTGTGTCTGTGTGTGTGTGTGTACGTGCACTCATTCTGGCACTGTTTACAATAGTCAGGATGTGAAAACCACTTAGGTGTCCTCAGCTATGGAATGGATAAAGGAAGTGTGAGATATATCTACAATATGAAGTACTTAGTTAAAATTTAAATAAATAGTAATTTATTGCAAGAACCTAACACGAGCCACCCTGGTTACTTTGTGTCACTGTGATAAACACAGATCAAAACCAACCTGGAAAGGAAGTGTTTTACTTCAGCTTGCCCAGGTCATAGCCCCTCACCAAGAGAAACCAAGGCATGGAATTTATGACAGAAACGTGAAGGCAATAACTGAAGTGGGGCGGGGCAAGGAGGGTGGTTAAGAGATGGCTCAGCAGTTAAGAGCACCAGAGGACCCAGATTCAATTCCCAGCATTCACATTGTGGCTCTCAACCATCTGTAACTCCAGTTTCAGGAGATCTGATGCCCTCTTCTGACCTCCAGGGACACCAGACATGCATGAGGTTTTTCATGCTGGCAAAACACCCATGCACATAAAATAAAATAATAATTTTAAAAGAACCAATGGTGAGACCATTGAGCAATGCCACTGGTGTACTCCCTGTGACTCGCTTAACCTGCTTTTTATACTGCCTGCCCACTGGTCCCTTCCACATTAACCATTAATCAAGAAAAAGCCCTCATAGACAGGCACACAGGCCAATCTGTAGGAGTCAATTCTTCAACTGCGGTTCCCTCTTCCAGGTAACTCTAGTTTCTGTCAAGTGGGCAAAAAACAACCACAGGAATAAACAGCAAAACATTTAAAATGCACCAATCTACAAAACAGTGCTATGGAACCCCACTGTTACCTCTGTGCTGTTTACTCTGTAGAAGATTCTGGAATCAGCCACAATAGGAAGTCCTTGGAGGAGCCATCTTAGCTGTCTGTATCTTCTGTGGCTAATGCTACACCAACCATGAATAATTGTTCAATGTTTGCTGATGTGTACTCTATTTCTGAAATGAGTACTGTTCTCATTCCATTCTGCTGCTATAATAAAGCACTCTGACCAAAATCACCCAGGAAAGGAAAGGCCCATCATTGAGGAAGGTCAAAACAGGACCTCAGGGCAGGAACTTGAAGTAGAAGCCATTGAGGACACTGCTTGCCAGCCTGCTCACAAGCTTATGCTCTTCAACTAGCTTTCTTATACAGCCCAGGACCACCTGCCTGTTAACATGCTACCCATGGTAGGTTGGGCCTCAACAACCAAGACACTGACCCACAGATACATCCACAGTCCAATCTGAGCTGGGCAATTCCTTAATCTCAATCAAGGCTCTCCTCTCAAATGACTCTAGGTTGTGTCAAACTGATTATTAAAGCAACCAGGACAGGAGGTATGGGGAATTCACCCTTCACGAGGCAAAGATACATGGCTATGTTGCTGACCAACAATATAACAGAGAGGAAAAGTGACAAATGGGGACAAAGGGTAACAGCTTCCCATAGTTGATTTTCAGAGCTAGAAGCAGTTTGCTGTCCTAGAACTGCAGAGGAAGAATGGCACTTACTATGCACTTTGGAGCCACCATCCCCACAAGCATTGTGGAAGGAGGGCTGATGCAGGGAAAGAGCACCCTTCAGTGCTGCAGGAGAGAGACAGACCGTATGCAGAGAGATGCCCTTAGATTCTCTCAGTACATTTCAAAGCTCAGTGGGCTCTGCCCCATATGTGTTCAAGGCTGCTCCCTGACACTAACTATAGATGTGGTGTGTTGGTCCTAACAAATCTCCTGAAAAAACTTCATAAAGTTCACAGTGGATAAAACTGTAAAACTAAACTTTATAGACAAAGTTTAGTATTCACAGAACTGGGTTTTATTTCTAGAAACCACACAGTCAAGAAATAGATATTGAGACCCAGGCATCCATGCATAATTTAATGGAAGGACCCTCTGTGTTTGATTTCCTTTGGGGATGAAAATATACCATAAACTTGGCTCCGTGGAAAACTATGGGTTCACTTTCTACTATTGACCTTTTTTTTCTCTCTCTCTCAAGCTCCCAAATCACTAGACAGCAAGGTAGCACATAAATTTAACAACTGGTGGTTCAGATGTGGCTCCTTTAAGTGGTGAGATCTCCATTGTCTCCCTTGGTGTCTGTCATGGTGTTTTCCCATCCAGTCTCCAAACCAGCACACCCAAATATCCCAAATATATCATCATGGTTGGAGGGAAGAAAGTACCTGAAATCAGACAGTCACTGTCCATCCTCTCTTCTTAAACCTACAGGCCTCCGTAACAATGCCCCTTGCTTCTAGTTGCCTAAATCCCTCTGGAATCAGCTGCCTAAGTCCATGTCTTGCAAAACTTGGGCTGTACCTCCAAATGGCTAGGGATGTCTTGCTTAACCCCTCCTACACCATGGACCGTGTCCCAGTTCCCACTCATGCCACTTTCTCCTTGAAGCCTCTGCCCAAAGCCACATGTTCAGTTTCTAGATGCTTCTGTTCAGTCTGTCCTGCATTCTCTAGGACAGTTTGTCTTTTTTAAACCATTTGGGAGTAAAGCTGATGCCCTCTATCCAATTTCTCCCTATGCAGGTACATTATTCCAAGATTCTCTTGGGTCACACTCACATCCTATTGTATAGCAATTTGTTTCTAGTAAAAAAAAAATCCCATTTTAGAGGAAAGCTTGTTAAGACACAGAATGTTCTTCTAAAGGGAGGAGAAAGTCAATCTTTCTGGGAAACTTCTTAAAACTCAGGAAGCCATCTCAAAAGCTCCAAGAAATTCCTGAAACTGACAAGAGGCACTAGCCTATCTCCCACCTCTCAAAGTTTATATCAGCAGTAAGGACTGCTGAAAGACATTCTTAGACCAGCCAAGCTTCCTGAAAGAGGCATTCTCTAGCCTATTGAGCTGCCTGCAAATGGTACAGTGAGCTCCAAGGTTCCAGCTTTCATGAGCAATCACCCATGCAGGGGTGGAATTTTACTGCTGCATGTAAAAGCATTGGTTTTTCTATGCCCATCCTTGCTCTGAATTAATGACCCAGAGGTGTTTATATTTATTTATTAGCTTCTGGCACTATAGCTGGGCATATTCTAAGCCATTCTATTCTGACCATGCTGGCCTGGCCTACTTTACAGCCATGTGGCCCATTCAGCCTGGTCTCCTGATGGCAACTTACCTGGTCTCTCTGGGCTTGGAAGTCCTGCCTTTCCCCCTCCTGCCTAGCTATGGGCTGATCTACTCTTTAATTTTGATAGAGAATAATGTTTATAGTATATTGAGTCAGGAGATGCTTCATAATAATGATTATACCAAAGTCCAGACTACAACCAGCTCTTTCGGTACAGAAATCAGCATTTGAGCACACAGTGCATAATATCCCCACCTCTCCCCAATATACCCCAATAGACGCCTCTTCCCTTGAGTCCTTTTGCTTGTGAAAGTAACCCCTTGTCTTCCTTAGAGTTTTCTGTTGCTGTGATAAAGCACTATGACCAAAAGAAAGTTGAGGAGGAAAAGGCTCATGTAGTCTTACAGCTTATAAGTCCACCACTGAGAGACACCAAGGTAGGAACTTGGGAAAGGAACAAAGACAAAATGCATGGGAAAATGGTGCTTTCTGACTTGTTCACTATAACTGTGACCCATCCCATGACCACCAGTTCAGGGTTGACACCACCCACAATGGGTTGGTAAATAAACAAACAAACAAACAAATCATCAACTAAGAAAATACTCCCAAAGCCTTCTATACCGGAGGCATTTTTCTCAGTTGACATTCTCTCTTCTGAAATGACTCTAGCATATGTCAAGATGACAAAAAAGTAGCCAGCATAGCCCTCACCCATAAGTAACACCCTGTAAGTAATACCAACGAACTTGTTGGTACCAAGTTGGACTTGCAGTATCCTCATTTTGGTCTGACATCAGTTCCTTATGTGAGCAAAGTTGGTATACATTCACTTCTCCCCATAAATAGTGTGGCATAGCATTTACACATCAAGACTGATGTGGAGATTCGTAGTCCACAGATCCTCTTACGTCAACACCATCCACAGATTCTGTATTCTATAATTACTTATCTCTCTCCTCTTTTAAGGATAGCCTGAATCAGGAAGTTGGGGTACATGGATAGAAATCAATAATAGCTTAGCTTTGCCTGTCCTTTTTCATCAAGCCCACTCCTCTAAGAATTAAAAGGCCTTGTTTTCCTTTTTCTGGACAGCAGAGATGTCACTATATTACAAGGGTTTTCCTGGTCGCCTTCCAAGGTTTTAAAGATAAAACTGTGGAGCTGAAAGCAGCACAGAAGAGATAAAAACACAAAGACAGACACTTCAAGTGATCTGCAGTATCTAAGGAAGGCCTCGTCTCCTAAACATGGAGGTGATTGCTTTGATTTTAGCCATCAAGTGAAGCTTTTCAATACACAGTCCAGGACAAATACAGGGCAACTTTAAAATCAATGAGATAGTGGGTGAACATCCCACCCTGAGGTACATCTCCTCAGAAAGGGCTGTGTATCAATGTATCAATAATTTGTGGACAAGATCCCTTTATTAAGGACCCATTTTTGTCCAGAACTCATTATACTCATATTCAAACCCACCCAGGATAGGTTGGGCCCTCCCCCATAAGACATCAATTAAGAAAATACCCCCAATTGTTTTTTCCAATATAAAAATGTGAAATTGTTCAAAGGCCCTGTGCTTCCAAGTACAGTTCTCACAGTCAATAGATCAACAAACAAATAATTTCAGGTCCTACCTCTCAGTGTAACTGAGTTGCTAATGTATGACTACTGCATTGGGCTAAAAGCTAAACAGAGCAGTCTGCAGAAGTGGTGCCCACCTTCTTGTGTGTGAGCAGAGGTGAGGCAGCACTCCAAGCTGTCAGTCTCTTCTCAATTACTTGTGCCCATGGTCAGCACACTGCCACTATTTGGGATCAGCACAGTCCCTGCTGAGGACAGTCAGAAAAGGTCAGAGTGAGTATGACAAGAGGCTGATGCTTAGCACAGGCCTCTCAGTAGGTCATGATGATGCCCTGAGTCCGAATGCTCATCACGAGCTGAATGTTGACATGGCACTGAACCCTTCAAGCACTTGACGAATAATGTTCCTCATGGCTCCAACTTACACATTCATCTGAGATGGAAAAAGCACAAATAAAGTAGAAAACTCTTTCTCAGCATGTTAACCATACTTATTTTTCTGCTATTAGAATTTTGTTCTTTCAAAATTGAAAACATTTGTCCAGAAGTTTAAAGTGAGTTTTTAAACAGCATGAGGTGGAATGGATAAGGAATAATACAATCATTCAATGAAACACCATAGAACAACAACAACAAAAACAACAACAACAGAAACCAATAGTCTTAAGCCACACGAAATAATATGGGTGAAGTTCACAAAATACCAGATAAAGAGCCATGACACAAATAGCATAGCATATACTCTAAACTTCAATTTAGAGAAAGACCAGCCTGGGATGACTGTACTGAGAGCTGGTGGTACCTAGGGAAGAGAAGAGCAGAGACTAGAAAGGAGCCAAGGGACCTATGAAGTACCATATTAATGTTTTGTTTTCAAGGCAGGCCTGCTTATATAGAATATATATTGTGAAAATGCATCAGCCTGTACCTTTTGATATGTATACTTCATATACATAAGGTCTCAATAAAATTTATATTGATATTCCTCCTTTTAAATTTGCTGAGTACAAAATTAAGGCTAACACCATTACACTAAAAATATCTCCTGTGAGAATAAAATGAGATTAAATTCTAAAAACTGCCCAAGACCTTGTTTTCATATAAAACCTCCTCTGTGCTGTTTTTGGAAGGCCAATGCTAGCTAAAATGTCTACCTGTGAGAAACACCCCGCCTATTGCTCAGCTTATGTCTAGTGCTGATGATGGAGACAGGAGGAAACCAGGAACCCAGAGAAGAGAAATGCATTGGTGATGTCATTTGTAAATCTTTCAAAACCAAATAGAAGAAAACAATTCAAACCTAAAAGTAACCATGTACTAATTCCTATGAGGTATCGATAGTTACAGAACACAGTCAGTGGGGTGCAAATTTTCCCAATAAAAGCTTAACCTAAGCCTGTCAGTGCCACTGTCTCATGTTAGAGTAGGAGTGAGAAGGGTCCTAACTCTGTCCTTGTTACATCTCAGTTTTTTCCTTATGGTCATGGTCTACTTGAGTCGAAGTGACAGGGGATGATTTTCTCACCCTGAGTCTGTACACATAGCAAGAATTGGGAAGCAGCCATCTTCAAACACAGTCAAGCAGAATTGTGAAATGTCAGCCAAACAAACCCTCTGCAATTCCAGACCAAGCTGCCTCAGGCCAAGGCTAAAAAAAAATTGATTTTCCTTCCATATTGGCAGTAGATCTGCAAGGTGGTTTATAAAAATCGCTCAAGGAGAGAGAGGATGCTCAATTGTCCAAACGGTCATGTAGCACACATTCAGTCTCTAGCATCATATGAACTGGGTGCGGTGGCACACACCTGTAATCTTAGAACTCAGGAGGTTAAGGCAGTAGGATCAAAAGTTTAAGGTCATCTTTGTCTATGTAACACACCTGAGGTCAACCTGGGATGCATGACACTTTGGAGAGGGAGGGGGAGAGAGAGAGAGAGAGAGAGAGAGAGAGAGAGAGAGAGAGAGATACAGAGAGACAGAGAGATAGAGACAGAGATACAGAGAGACACACAGAGACACAGAGAGAGACAGAGAGAGGAAGAGAGATTGAGGGGGGTTTATTCAAGAACTATGAGGTAGAAAAGCATTTCTAATAAGCTTCAAATGCTCCTCGGTTTGTCAGTTGGCAACCCAGCCTCTTCTCTTGTCCTAACATTCAATAAATATCTCTAAAAGCCATATGTGCCTGCACACAATCAATGGCCACTTGAAGTTTCTTCCCACAATGGTGCTCTTGCTGTCACTATGTTAGGAATAAGACTTACAGACACTTATCCAGATGTTTGGACTAGCTCATATCCAGAACTATATTAACACTAGAGAGTGAACTCCATGTGTTTACCTTGATGTAGAAGGCAAAACATAGCCAGGAAAAGAAAAGTCTGAACATTCAATAATGTATAAATTCTGAATGCTGATGCTTTTATCATTATGCAAAATGAAGAGAACATTTTTATTTAGGAAAAGTGTACTTTTTTTCAGAGAAAAAATCCTATTTTCAAAAAATAAAAAGAGAATAGAAAATATGGAAGATGGGTTAAGCAAAAAGAATCTCTTAAGTATGTGAGAAAATGTGAGCTGGATATAAAGCTCAGTTTCGTTGTTGTAATTGTTGCTGTTGTTGTTGTTGTTGAATACATTAATCTATCAAACAGTGTTTCTGTTCCTGTTGGCCCACTTATCCTCTGATTCACTGAGGAGTCTCTACTAAATTCTAATGGATCAAAATGAATGTGGTGAGATGACATTGTTCTGTTGTATCTAAGCTATTATGTGGAGAGTAGTTTGAAGGTATTATTCATTGCCTTCCTAGTCCACAATCTCTTCCGAGTAAAGCTATATTGAACTTGATCATAATTCTTCAACTCCAGAATCTTCATGTAGCTCTACATGATTGATACCCAATCACTCAAAGACCTGTGTGGCCCAATAGGGAAAGATGGAACAATCAGCCAAATTTTTGTTTATTTCCTTGTTGGGAGAAGAGAGTAATAGAGGGAACTTGTTGGTTTAAGCAAGCAGGAAGAAACTTGAAACCAGCTAGTCACATTAACACAAAAGAAAGCTTCCTGAGTGCTTGCTATTGACAGCCTTTAATACAGCTGAAACCAAGAAGGGTCCTCCTGCTCCATCCTATGTGTGGCATGGGCACGTAACTACACATATCATTCATGTAGAACACATTTATTGACAGCTTCTCTCCACCAAGCACAATGAACGACAGACTCTGTAGATTCAAAGTAACTAGACTCTTACAGACCCCCACAGTTCAGTGGAGAGAAGAGAAGGAAGCCAGGTCAGTAGTCAACAGGGAAGCCTCACCTAGGCTTGCTGCAGTTAAATGGACCATCTCTCTCAGTTTAGCAAAGCTCATTGTACTTGTCCTTGCAGAATCTCATGCTCCCTGAGCCATTGGAGGTAGCTCTGTCCACGCACATGTGTCCTGCTTTCTTAACTTTTTCTTGTTGATGATGATTTTGTTTTGCTTTTGCTGTTTTTAGACCATGTCTTTCTTCAAACTCTCCAACCACTGCTCAGCCTCCAAAGTGCTTGGGTTATGGCTGTCTGCCCTGTGACTATTTCATAAACCTTAATGTATTGCTTGGGTGTCTCACCAAGACCCTGAGGAAGTGCCCTATCTTGTCTGTGTTCCCCCAGTCCACAGAGAATTCCTCCATGCACTCAGTTATAGAAACAACTCAGAGGCTGCTCCTGTGCAAGGACCTCTGAAGAAGCTGGGCTGTTGGGAGAAGTTCTAGAGAAGACCAACTTCTAAAAAAAAATGCTTACATATGTCACAGACTTTCTCTGCAGAGGCCATTACAAACAGAAAAGCATTGAAGTCTCACATGGATGGTTGGCTCTGGGTCCTGGGATGTAGACCAGCACTACTTGGCTTGAATGCTGCTAATACAGACAGTATGAGTGTTATATTTTAAAATACAGAAAATTCCCCAAGGAAATTTTGATCTACAAATAAAATCTCTGAGATAGAAATATATTGATTGAGGTCCTTTTGATTTTAACCAACAAAATACAACTGAATCTAATTTGGAACAGTGTGAGCTTACTTCGGGTTTTGGAAAAAGTTGTGGCAATCAGCTTTGAGTAATCCCTAAAGGAGACAGAAATTCCGGTGCCACCATGTCTGCTTCACTTCATCTTGGCCTCAGGTGTCACCATGTCTGTTTTGCCTCTTCTTGGCCTTGAAACATCATCTCCTTGTGTTGAGGTTCCTCTATTCTGTAGCCCTCCCTGTTTAACTTCATTATCATTGGCAGGTCTCTCTTTAAGTCACATTGGTACGTGTCTAAGGTTAAGGATTTCTACAGATGTAATTCACTACCTGCATATGTAGGGTTTCGGGTCCCGAGTTCATTCAGGTGGGACGCAGGAGGTGACCACGTTTACCCCACATCACAGTCTGAGGCATGGGACAGCCAGAGCTGGATCGTGGGTCCCAGAGTCTTCGAGGAGGCCAGGGGAGGGTCTGGTTCTCAGGCTCCTGGACACCCAGGTACTGCTGGATGCTGCGGAAGAGCTGAGAATAGAGTCGGGTGCCTGCGGGCTGGATCAAGCCAAGGGCTGGGAATAAGGTGGGGTGAAAGGGGGGAAGCTCCAGCTGCTTCCATGGGGAGAGTTCTTGGTTTAATGGCAGAGATGGGCTTGAGCTTGGTTTGGTGGTGGCCATGGCTGGGAGCGCAGAGAGGCCTTCTTTGGGAGGTTCTGTAGGCAAAGGCCTTCTCCGCAGTTCCCCATGGTGGATCCTAATGAAAAGAGAGACAGTCCATGGTTTTAAGACATTTATTGTCATGGCAGAAAGTGAATGGGTAAAATCATACCACACTTCTCAGGGTGGGCCTGAGATTAATACCTTTTGCAGAGTAGAGTGTCTGGGAAGGGAAGTTCATTGACTAAGCCTCCAGGCCTTTAGGTATCTCATTAAAATGGAGATCTGTTTTGAGTCTACAGGACCACAGGTCACATTCTCTACCTGTGCAAGGATTTGGGGCATTGCCCTTACATGACTGATGGGCAAAAATCTATAGAGACAGGGGCCTAGTGCCCAGGAGTCAGCAAAACACCTACCATCCCTTCAGGGTCACCGGGGTTTCTAGCCTTAGCTCAACTGGGAACCAGGTATCCTTTCATGGTCCCACATGTATATACTTATGAAGTCCCTGTGAATATATGCTTCAGCTCTCTTAGCTCCAAGTCAAAACTCTACACGCAAACAACGGCTGTGAGGAAAATATTCACTCCAAATACTATCACACTTACAGAGCTAAGACTATACTAACACAAAAGTTTCTTCAACAATCCGAGTGAGCAATGAAGGGGGAAATTCCTAGAAATGAAGCAACAAGTGGTAAGTTCAACAAATGCCCACTAGGAGAAGTGATTAGAAGAAAAAGTGAGAATTTAAGTATAAATTTGAGTTAGCATGAGTCCCATAAGAGTAAGCATCCTAGGCAAATATTCTCTTAAATATCTGCTGCTTTGTGTGGTATACCTCTCCTCAAGCTATTAGTCTGGAGTGCCCCTCCAAAGAAACACTACAGACTGTGGCAACCATGGCCTTGTTCTTGGTGGCCCACCTAGACCTGATGGTAAGCCCCCATTGCTGAAGACACCACCATGTACATTGGTCTCAAGACATAGAAAAATCAAGTTAGTACTGACAAGAAAACTTCCTCTCTACTGGCTAGCTTTCCAGGGACTGAGAGGTGCTGTGCAGATTGCTGAGAGAGAAACATCACCAATAGTCCTAACTGGATCTAATCCTCTGAGCTACAACAACAACTGGTATAGCAAGATACATCCAAAGGTGTAAAAGTGGCACTAATGTTACAGGGGCAACCACTTGCTTTCTGATTGGTTTAAGGCCAAGTGCAGGGATAAAACACATGACTGGCACTGCATGTCTGAACAAGAACCCATGTTTTAGGGGTCAGGGGTCTCACAGGACCCATGGTGAACATGCTATTATTTGGTTAACTGGACATAATAGCAAACTCCCCGTGAAAAGAATACAAAGTGCCAGGTAGAAAGGTTATTTAGCACATGTTTTTAAGGACTTGATTTTACTCTGGGAAGGGAGACATCTCAAGAAGAGCAGAGCAGTAGTGACAAAGTATCTGTGTGGCTACTCTTTTCAGAGCAGATGGTAAGGTGAGGGAGAAAGAGAGAAATGAAGAGAGGAAAAAGCTATAAAGATTATTTAGAGCAGGAATGAGCAGAGTGGGAGTGTGGAGTTAGAGAGACGTGAGCAGATCCAGGATCTTTCTAAAGGTATGGCTGCTGACACTCACTACTGAAGACAAGGACAAAGCCTGTAGCCAAATGTTCAGATGCATGGGGTGTGACGTTTCTGTATTCTGCAGTGAATTATAAACTGACTTTGGAAACTAAGGGTAGAGGTAGCCATGACAGGTGTGAGCTCCTTTCAGGCATCAGCGAGATGGTGTGTAGAAAGGTAGGCACAATCAGCCATGTTAGGAAAGTAGCTAAGATTGGAGGCTTAATTTTGAGTCATTTGCTATAGAGGCTTTTTAAAGCCATAAACTAGCTGAGCTCATAAAGAGTGACTGGCCATGAGGAACAAGAAAAGTTGAGCTCCAAGACACAGTGGAGAGGGATGTTAAATTCCCCATTTTTCTGATGAGAAAACAGGCTCAGACATAGTAAATAATGAGTCTACACACTTGGTAAGCCACAGCCCCACATGTCAAACCAAGACTGCTGAAGACCATTAACCATGCAGCGTTTGGTGGTGAACCATGACAAAATCTGTGCAGTGAAAGCAGCAATCCCAGAAATCACCGAGAGTCTGCACGACACAGTCTTCCAAACACCTATCCACACCCAGTGTTCCCTAGGATGTGTGAATCAGAGGTCTGGGACCATCTCAATGAGCTTATGGTTAGCAAATCTTGGAAAAAGTCATAAAAGACAGTCTTCAGGTTGCATAAATGGCAGTGACACACAGTCAGGATACAGCAGTGGGAGACCCTTCTGAGAGAGACCAAAACACATGTAAATAAATAGATGGTTTGATTTCAACAGATAATTCCAATTCAGCTGATTGGCTGATACTCCTCAATTCAGACTCGCCTAAAATAATCAGAGTTCTTTCACACTATATAGAGTCTTCCAGGATCTCAGCATCTGTCCAGTACTAGTCTGTGATGGCATGAACCGAAACCAGTACTACCAAACAATGAAGTCTCCAGGCCTTCTCTGTATGCCCCCTACATAAAGCTGGGAGTCCTTACACACACATGCAGATGCACCTGGAGGCCTTTGGGAAAAACGTGTAGATTCGCTATATTGTTCAAGATGTTGTCTGCACATGAAGCTACTGACAGTACTTGAGATTCCTCCAAATGGGATGTTATTAATGAGAAAAGGACTATAAGCTTTCTCATCAATTAAGAACTTGTATCCATCATACATTGAAATACAATTTGTATCCATTGCCTAAAAGGATTGTTTAATAAGACCAATTGAGGTTAATCTCACCTGTGCCTTTCTTTCTATTTTTAACGTGTTACCTAAAAATGTAAAAATGGGCTTGAGTGGCTTGTACTGTTCACTGAGGACAGCCATGAGGACACATGACCTTGTCAGTTTTCTCAATGTGTGGTAACCACCTCATGTGCTGCACTCCTGCCGTTCTCTGCTTGTGACTCCATAAAGACTTTCTCAGAGGATCTTCCAGTTATCTCTCTACATGTCAGTCTCTATTCCGAGGCCTTACCTTGTCAACCTGTCCCATCTGGACCTGGAGTGAGTGCACCTGGCAGATGTCTGTGAACAGCTAACCCCTCTGCTCTCCTTGCCCAGGGCCACACAGATGATGGATTGCACAGCCCAGAATCATTCAGGCCACTTGAGGCCTGCCCTGGTGTGTTGTCTATGACAACCACAGCTAGGCCCTTTCTCTAAAGATTAGCACAAGAAACAGATTGGAGTAAAACTCATCAGTCCAATTTACCACTCATTAGCGGGTTTATGAAGACCAGTTGTGAAAGAGATTGAAACTCAAAGCTAATGTGACATCGTGAATTATCTCATTGACAGTTTTCTGTGCTGTGATTCACTCTCATTAGAAAAGGTAAGCAGGATCTGGGTTATTACTGCACCGTGCCTCTCCTTTTGCTGCAGCACTCACGGGAACCAAACGCTGACAATGATGCTGCACTTTTACTCCTAACACTGAAAGTCCTGCTTCCATTCTGTTTCTCTGAACTGTGATTTAACAGTGCTTGATTCATACCACATATCCACACTGATCAGGTGTCATTGGTTCTCTCCAAAAGCATTTGCTTCTATAACAACATGGTTACATTAAGGTCCCTTTATCTTAATAAAGTACTGTTCTTCATAATGTATTTTGCTTGTGCCATGAACCCATTCCTGTGATGCCACCAGCTCCACACAGGACCATTTGGTCACATCCAAGAGGCCCTGAGTTATGTGTTACCATGGTGACATAGCCTGCATATATAATAAAAACCTGACGTTCAAATGTATTTAGAAATTCAAAAGTCCATGCTATCTATAGTTACTTATCTTGAGAGCATTAGAGATAGAAGAAACATGTTGCTTTCTGTCTCATCAAAGCCTGGAGAGGGTTCTTTACAGTGTCCAGGATCAGATCTTCTTGGGCAAGTCCAGAAATACACTTCCTGTATTTCTTACTTTGATTGTTCTGATACAAGTTAATTTCACTTCTCCTAGGTAGGAGAAAAATGTACTAATGCTGCTATTTCTCATAGTGCTGGGTTCTTTGGTGCCTTTTGAGGTGAAACATGATAGATCTTCTTGCCTCTGTAGCTCTCCAATGCCATTTATTTAATGTTGGTTACATCATTAGTCATGTAATAACGCTATCATTCATCGCGCCACCTGTGAATATTGGCTTCCGGTGACTCTCTCAAAGCGTGTTTCATTGATGATGGTCACAAATGAGGTTTTAACCCAGAATTTTGGGAGAGAGATGTATCATAACTCATTATATAATAATTGAACTCATTGTTCAAATTTTTATACTATAAATGGAGAAACACACTTATCTTCTGATGAACTTATGCCATTTTTCCATATTTCCAGTGTGATCTCTTTGGATGCTTGCCACTTTTGCTTCCCACATACCATCAACAGGGAGAATATTTGAGAAGCCTATGGGCAAGGTGAAAGGAATAACCCCATTAATCAAAAGAATAGCTATCACTGAGCAAGTGCAATCAAAGATTGTCTAGGGAGAACATGGTGGTGACAACCTACCAGAGTCAAAGGTATTGACTAGAGAACCCTCAGAGAAAGTAATGGAGGTTGCCTCAGGGAGACTGCCTGTTATCTGATGTAGAATGCTCACACTCATTAGGGTAGGTGCCCTGGTTTCCAGGAAGGATATAGTGTACATGGTATTGAAGATATCCACCCCATCCCCATAGTCTTCTACTCCTGAAGTCCAAAGACATTTGACCACAGTTGTACAATATCATGTGTACAAGCTTGGACATGCAGCATAACTAGGAGTTAAGTTGGACTCAAGTCTGTCTGTAGCCAGAGTTTGGACTTATTTCATGGTACACAGAAGAACCATATATGCATTGTCATGTGATCCTATAAAAAGAAACAATATATTGGCCAATGGGAGCATTTTTCTCCATCCCTCCATTCTGGCCTTGAATATAGCACACAACTCTGAAGAGGTCTCATTGGCATGGCTTCCAGAGCTCTTCAGAGCATCTAGTTATCGGGTGAGATGGTCAAAGAGGAAGATCTAAGACTACCTCAAGGGGAACATAGAGCTGTGACTTATCCAGTCTTGTGTGACACCCTACCTAAATGGCACTGCCAGCTATGGTCTCTTGGTCAGAGGAAGAATAGTTATAGGTTTTAAAGGAGATATGTGTTAGGTCTAGACTGTTCCTGATGGAGCCACATGTTGAAGGCTTAGACTGGTAAGTCCATGATGCCAATGAGAGATGATGAATTCTACAGGAGGTAGGCTTTGCCAATGTCCTGTGCTTAAGGCATGTATTTAGGTCATGTGTTTAGGACACACACTAGAAAGGGACTCTATGACCTCCATCATATTAATCAATATGAAACAATAAGAAACTCATTGTTTCTTGGCAACCATGAAGTAGACAAACCTCCTCTCGTTGACACTCCCACCAAGATAACTACAGCACCACAGGCCCAAACTGATGGAGTCAAGTGACTGTGGACCAAAACTTCTAAAGCCATGAAACAATTTGTCTTTCCTCCTTAAAAGTCAGTTATGTCCGGTGTTTTTTAAGGTGACAGAAAGCTGATCAATGCAGGAGGCACCCAAAACTGTAAGGGTATATCTTCTGGGTTTGGATGATACTAGCTGTGATAAATTACATCTGGGGATGAAAGGCTTTGAAATATCTTCAAGGGAAATCTATGAGAAAACTACATCCTCATGTAAAGCTGGGAAAGGGGCTATTCTAGTCACTGTAGTCATGGTGTATCTGTAGTGATGCCTGGTCACCAACCTTGCAGGGTTATTTTCTGACACCTACTTTCTCTCAGATGAACCTCACACTCGTGCCCCTGGTTATCCTAACTCTCCCTGATCACCACTGCAGGTTCACTCTTGTTCACTCTTGTTCACATCCACTTCAGCCTGGAGATAAAAACCAGCTCAGGGATTTACCGTACTATCTTCTTCCAAAACTTACTGCATTAGTGAACATTTTTCACATTCTATTCCTGTAACCTTCATAATTCTGAAGTTGAAAGTGTCCTGCATTACATTGACACTGTTGATGTAATCTATTAAAAGCATGTAGTGTTGGGCAGATCCTAGTGGTAAAGAGAACTGTGATGCCAAATTGTGTGTAATTGTGTGTATCCTCTCTTTCTCTCTTCCAAGCAATGCATGTGATAGCAAAGGTGTGACTTTTAAAGCTTTCAGACCAAGGTTCAAAGTCTCCTTTCATGATTGGCCCAGTCTCATTCTGTTGCTGGTATAAAATACTCTGACCAAAAGCAACTCATGAGAGAAAGAGTTTGTCTTACACATCTGGATTACAGTCCATCACTGAAGAAAGTCAGGTCAAGAACTTAAGTCAAGAACATGGAGGCCAGCACCATTAGGGCACTGCTTGCTGGCTCAACCCCAGGCTCATGCTCTACTGGTTTTCTCATATAGCTCAGGACACCCTGCCTGGTGCTGTCCACCATGGGCTCAGCCCTCTTTCATTCCCTTATAATCAAGACAAGACCCCAGAGACATGCCCATAGGCCAATCTGAACTAGGCAATTTCTCAACTGAGGTTTTCCTCTCAGAGGAGTTTAGGCTGTGTCAAGCTGTCAATGCTACTGGGATGTGACATTTATTTCATCTCTCTGCTTTGATTTTCTTTTCCTTTTTTTGAAGAATGGGGTTAATAATACTGGCACAGTAGGGTAATTACAAAGATTAAGCGGGATGCTTCATGTAAAGCCCCTGGCAAATGCATAGGCGAGTATTCTAGATCATTCCATGCTGCTTTGCTCTTTCACATCCACACACAGGGTGTGCTTGGTCACACGAGGCACAAGCATATGCTCTCTCAGGCCCAAATGAGTCTTGCTCACACTTCTGATCTATTCCACACTTTGAAGTAAACTTAAAGCATTTGACCCTGTCAGTAATTAGGCAGGGGGAGTAGAAGATTATTTCAGAAGTGAGCAGCATTCTGCCTCAAGTTGGAAGCAGCATCGGGCTTCACCACTATTTGGCAGAAGTGCAAGCAATTTAAAACCACCACTCTCATCATTATGTACTACATCTACATGCCTTTTTTAACTCTACACATCTAGGTTTAGATATAGAGGTCTCCATTTATCTTCAAAATGGTGCCTTAAATGCACCAATTTTGGAATACATACTTAAAGAGAGCCTCTTGTCTCACCCACACACAACCTCTCACTATTCTCCAGGCTAACCAGGATGACTTACAGTTCAAAGAAATGTGGATTGTATTTTTATTCCCAAAAGAATAATGCCAAACACTATGCTTTGATTTTACTCTTCTACCCAGAGCACTCACAGGAATTCCATGTATCACCAGGTCCTTTTCCCTACAACTTTGGAAGTGAACTCTCTACAGCCCATATGCCAACACCTACTTTCTAGGAATTAAGGTGGAAGATTTGAACACAGGTCCCCCTTGGGTGATCTGGTCTTTCTCTCATTCTTAAGCCATGCTGTGCTCTGAATACCAGTGTCTGTCAAATTGTAATGCAGATTATAATGTGCCTTATCACCCTTTAAAGAACTGTGCACATGCCACACCCACTGCCATCCTGATAGAATACTCTAGAATATATATGGTGGTAGTACTCAAGTGTCTATGTGCTTTTTCAAGTTCCAATGGGTGTGATGTGTATCATTGTTGAGAACCATTCTTGGGAATTGACAGTTGCTCCTGGATATACAATAAAACCTTCTGTCTCAGTCACTGTCCTATTATTATGGAAGATACCATGACCAAGACAACTCTTACAAAAGAAAGCATTTAATTGTGTGCTTGTTTACACGTCCAGAGGTTTAGTCTATGATCATCATGGCATGAAGTATAATGACAGGTAGGCAGGCATAGAGCTTAGTGCTTGGATCCTGAACTGCAGGCAGTCAGAGAGACAGAGACTGAGCTTGGAATAAGTTTTTGAAACCTCTCAGTGCCTCTCAGTGCAACAAAACTATATCTCCTAATCTTTCCCAAAACAGTTCCACTCTCTGGTGATTAAGCATTCAATATATGAGTCTATGGGGCTATTCTCATTCAAACCACAATACCTACCTCTCTGAAGATCCAGATCCAAGAAAATTCTCAGGCAGCGTTGCCAAACTATTCATGCAACTCTATTATTTAGAGTGCATACCCCTGGGTATGTAGAAAGCCATGTTGGAAAACTATTGAGCACAATTTCCCTGTATTAATAAGAACAATGTGAGGACAGGAGTGCCACATCAGTAGCTGGAGAGTGGACACTGCCTTTCTGATGTTTCACACAACTGCAGAAACGTTCTAGGCATCCATGGGTGTTCCCTCAGCTGTCACACTAATATGTGAGCCACGTTGTATTACTACACTTCTTTTCAATTCTACTCAAAACGCATCCAGGACCTGAGCTCAATTCTTCAGGCATCCATGCCATTAGACTAATTCCTTTTTTAAATCATTTTTTTAAAGTGAGACTTTAACATAATTAAAATATTTCTCTCTTCCATCTCCTCACTCCAAACTCTCCCATACATCTGTCCTTCCTTTCCTTCAAATTCATGGCCTCTTCTTTTAATTGTTATTGCATACATAAATGCATATATGTGTAGTGGCTATTCCTGGTTGTCAACTTGACTATATCTGGAATTTACTACAATTCAGATTTGGAAGGCTCGCCTTTGATCCTTATCTTTAGGCTGGGAGATACAAGTTTCTTACCTGGATCTTGTTATGGAGATCTTGAGGCAAAGTGGCTATGAATCCCAGGAGCTTAAGGCAAAGAGATCTCTGAGTTCAAGTTCACCTGGTACAAAGCAAATCCCAGACCCAGGCATGGTGGTACACACCTTTAACCTGGGACACACCTTCTGTTAGAGACTTACATAAGAACATTGGTAGAAGGAAGAGTCTCTATCTATCTATCTATCTATCTATCTATCTCTTTTGCCTGCCTGCCTGCCTCATGGGACGGAGCCACTGCTAGATCCTTGGACTTCATTCATAGCTGTTGCTGATCATTGGGGAGTTGGACTACAGACTGTAAGTCATCAACCAATTCTCTTACTATATAGAGACTACCCAGACTCTAGAGAGCCTTGATTAAAACAATATGTATACATACATATTCATAAATATATAACCTGCTCAGTCTGTATAATATTGCTTGTATGTATATTTTGGGGGATGGTACTAGGCAACTAATTGGTTAGCATAGTTCTCAACCGTGCCCATGGAAATTACTGTTCCCAGACACTAAGGACTGCACTTACTTATCACAGCACAGTCCTGTGATTTCCTTTGGCCAACAAAATGAAAATAAAGTCATATGTCACTCCATGGAATAAGATAGAACCAGAAACGCACGGTTTAAGTTTACCTCATTCACTTGCTGGCTCCTTGGTCTTCTCCCCATTGATGGTGTGATCCCCTTGTGTACCAGAACAACAAAGACACCTTAGTGAAACATGTAGGATGTGGTCCTCATCTAAGACAATTATTGTACAATACTACATCTGGACATGTAAACCCTCAAGATAATTTTTGGGGTTTCTCTTCCTTCTACCTCTTCCTTGACCTCATGCTGTTTTTCATGCTTACCTCATCTCACTCTCTAGCAATGCAGATGTCTATGTTACTGGCAGCACTCTTGGTTTTCTGAATTTCAACCCTTTCTCCTCCCACTGAAATTTCTAATCATATTTCATGACTTTGCTGATCTCTCTCTCTCTCTCTCTCTCTCTCTCTCTCACTCTCTCTCTCTCTCTCTCTCTCTCTCTCTCTCTCTCTCTCTCTCTCTCGATGTAGCTCTCCATCCCTTGATTTTTAGTGCCAGGTTGTGAATCTTACAGCACCCTTGTCACTCGCCTACAGCCTGGGTTACAAGTCCCTCAAGTGATTTCAGTGACCAAGTATAGAAGAGAATGTCTTTTTTGGGCTCTGATATTTCATTTTCATTCTATCCTTGCAAAACCAGAAGCTCATACTCTTGGATGTATATTCTACACATTTTAAAGGAACCCTTGGGACTGGGGAAAAGGCTCAGTTGGTAAAGTGCCAAGCAAGCATGAGGATATGAAGTCTGTCTTGTGAAATTGGTGAGCTCTAGTTCAGTAAGACCTTGCTTTAAAAAGAAAACAAAAGGAAGACAACTGACACCCAGCAGCTCTGGACTGTACACACACACACACACACACACACACACACACACACACACACACACACACACATACCCACACACATGTGCACACAGGAACAAGTACATGTGTACATATTGCATGCAAAAAAATTAAACTAAAGAACATCCTATAAGAACCATTAACTAAAAAAATTTCTATTTTAAAATATCTCAAGTCTATAACTCTGGCTCTCACTGAACTCAGCTTTTATATTTCATTCAACTCTTGGGACCCTGAAACTCAATAAGCTATGTTAGCTTGATCAACTGCCTTCTGCGTTTTCTTTCCATCTTGACTTTAAAATTCAATGTTTTTCTTCTGATGCAGACAGGAGGCATGGCTGTATTGGACTCTTCTTACAGGGGACTGGACCATACTCCCTTCTTAGTATTCAAGAAGCCCCTGACTTCTTGGCCTTCTTTAGCAGAAAACATTGTTTTTCCTTAATCTATGTGAGCCTGGCCACCTCAACTGGCTTGCAGTGGACTTTATTGTTACATCTGTACGCAATAAACTACTTTCTGAAGTATGCTGTGTTTCTTATGTAAATAAACTTGAAAATTAAAGCCCCCCCTTTAAATTACACTATTTTTCTAAGGTTGAGAAAGCTTCTGCGTGATGTAAAATTACTTCAGTATTTATGTGCATCATAGCTAATTGACTCTAAATGGCTTTGATTTCCAAGTGTGAGTGATGAATCACTCACTAATCGTTTTACAGGTCAATTCATGGCATCTTTTGATGAGCTACCTAAGGGTACAGTGGGTGAATGAGCTTCAGAAGTGAGGATTTTAAGTGATGAGCTTTGTGGAAAAAGCTTTTATAGTAGCATTGACAGGAGATGGGAAAATCAAACCACAGGAATGGTTTTTATAATGGAGCTGATTTGCCCTAATAAAATCTAAGGGGCTTGTATGAGGCAGAAATGGTGATATTCTTAACAGCTGAAGACAGCTGTACTGTAAGTGCTAAAGCCTTGAAATGAGGAGTGAGTGAGCAGAGAGTGTTTAGTGACTGCATTCATATCCAAACAGCTGTTCTCCCACAATCGCTTAGCAAAGCTCCAATCTCAATTGCAAGAGGTCTGGTGATAGTGTAGACTCAGGGAGAGGCAGGTTTCATGTGAGCAATGGCTGCCACATGTTTCTCAACCAACCCTGGTTAGGGGTTGTCACAGTTACCCTCATCACTGTGACAAAACCCGACAGAAGCAACTGAAGGAGGAAGACTTTATTCTGCCTCATGCTTTGAGGGCAACAACCATCATGACACAAAAGGCCTGGGAGCAGAACATGAGGCAGCTGGTGGCTCATGTCTGCAGTTAGGAAGTAGGAAACATGGATGATGGTGCTTAGGTCACTTTCTCCCCTTTATTCAGTCAGGGACTCTTTAACCCAGTCTAGAATCTTCTCTACAGATAGATTTACCCAGAGGTATGTTCCTTAAGTGATTCTAGATCCTGTCACACTCATTAGAGACGTCAACTCTAGGTACTCTCAAAGCCTGCACTTAACCATTCCTTAATATTTTCCTTCCTTGTTCACCAAGCTTCCTGCTTGATACCCCAACCCATCAGCACAGGGCTATAAAAGACCTGGTCCCCCACCCCATCAGAGCATGAGCTGTGTGAGTTTGAACTTGGTCTGCTTTGCTTACCATTACCCTCTAAGTACCTTAAATAATTCAAACCACATAGTAGACACTTTACTATACTAACTGAGTGAGTCAAGATTATTTATAAATCAGGACTCCCTGAGGCCATTTCCCAAGAATAAAAGCTAAACTTTAGGCTGAGATTATGGCTCAGTTGATAAAACTCTTGCCTCCCAATTCTGAGGACCTGAGTTCTGACCCCCATAACCCACAAAACACCTGGATGTAATGATGAGCACTGTAATCCCAAGGTGGCAAGATGGGAGGCAGAGGCCTATCCAAGCTTTCCTAGTGAGGTCCCAGGGCCAATGAAAGGATTTGTCTCAAACAAAAGGACTGAAGTCCCTGAGGAACACCAGGGCTATCCTTTGACCTTCACATGGATGTATATACAAATATACACACTCATGTATAGTGCATACACAGGCACACACATATACATACACACACATAGACAGAATGTGTAAACAGGAAAGAAAAGTCCATTGGCCTTCAGACCAATAGTACTATCCATCTTCAGCATAGCGAACCAAATGTGTGCAATTATTCTATCAATTAAAAAAATTAAAAATATTTAAAAGTAGAAAGATGCATTAATTAAATGATAAATTTTCCTTCAACATAAGATCAAGCCACCATGTGTCAAACACAACTGAAATTCTTTTGGACCCATCTAGACTGGTCAGACATCTGTCCTCAGTGAGAACTGAACTGGAATGGGAGAACCTCATCTGCCCATGCTTCTAGCTCCTCCTGAACAGGTTCCAATAGGAAGGGGTTGTTAGCCCGTCAGAAGGAGGAGGCAGCATGGTTCTTAGTGTCAAAGAAGGGACCCACACTGCTATGAGACAAGGCAAACAGCCATCTTGAGGTGTAACAGAAATACGATATATGGCTATAAACCAGTTAGGACTTGTCATTAAGCTTGAGGTTTTATTTGGTGGCTGCTCTGAAAGTGCCAACTACTAGTTACCTTTTAAAGCATTACCTGTCACAGGTATCTCTTCTTCCCTGGTATATCTTCGTCTGTCCCCAAGTGTCTGATCAGGGCTGTAAGTAAAAGGTTAAAACAACATACAGGTGAGTGATGGAGAAGCAGACATATGCATGATGAGAAAGCATGAGAGTACACGGTAGAGAAGCAAAAGTGTACATGCACAGAAGCACTCTGCAGAATTTATTTGCAAAAAGTAAATGTCAAGTTTAAGATCTCAAAATGAAATATAAGATGATACTACTGCTTTTAATTCATGGCAGCATTCAAAATGCTGCAATGAGACACATAAACATGCTGCAAATGGTTCCAGGTTATGTACATGCAGATAGATCTTGCCAATGATGTTTAAGTGCTAAGAGTCAATAGGTTAAAACAAATATACTCTACATGACATTAATTCAAGTTAAAAGTTTTAAAACGGTAAGTGTTCTTCTAAGCAATGATGCTGTTCTCTACCACACTGTCACATCATGCCCTTGTCAGGGGAAATAAGCAGGATAACAGAAGGCCTGCCCTGGTGTGCCTGAGAGACAGAGTGCAGCATATTAACTAATCCATGCTGCCATTCTAATCACCACTCTTCCCTCCTACCAGAAGACATATCTGAGGAGGTTCTTCACACAGCTCCTGCACACACACACACACACACACACACACACACACACACACACACACACACACACAGAGTCCAAGTTTGCCCTCATACAGGAACACAAGGTCACGCTGCCTCCGGAACTCTAAGATGTGCAAGATGCCCTTTAAATGCTTCAAGACAACACTGATCTAAGGCCTTGAACTCCTCAGCGTGAGGACTTCTTTGCTCACTGTAATGACAATAACTTATAAATACTGTCTGTATCACAAACCTTCCATTGCCGATGCGGGATATTCCAACCATCCATTGCTTTTGCTGACTCAAGCTACCAGCACACATTTTCCCTAAAGATTCAATTCTTCCTTCTGCTATGTCAGAACCACTCCCTCGTCACAGATTACTTACCAGAAAATAAAATATCAGAACTGATGCATGATCGTCTCTCAAGAAGCACTCCTGTGAAAGCTTTAGCATGGCCAGTTCCTCTACAAAAGGAAGATGGGGTGGCGCACATACTCAGGAGATGTTGGCTTTCCTTTCTAACAGTAATGAAGGCTGTGGGTGACTCCTCTATTGCCTGAGAGGCACCATCTTATAAGATGATGTCAGTGGTTGGCTTCATGGCTTAAATCTCCACAAGCTGCAAAGTCCTTGAACACCAGGGACACTGACACAACCGTAACAACCAGGATGATGAGGTAGGTGATGTGGGGAACTTCACATGGAGGTGGAGACTCGTGTTTAAGTTCTGCTATTGTAAACCAAGTTTCTCCTCTGCCTCCATTTTTTTAATATGTGAGACTGTGAAACTAGCATAGCTATGATAGCGCACAACCATTTTTATTGTTATTTCTTTGAAAGATTAGTTATTATTCCTTTCTAGGTACTCATGCTAGAATAGTAAGGGTGAGAGACATGAGAGAAAAAGAAAGAGGAAATGTAGGAGGAGGAAGAAAAGGGAGCACATAGGCATTGTAAACCATTCATAATGATTAGAACAAACATGGAAACAAGTAACCAGATGGCAAGCCATTAGGATACATCGTACAGGTGGGATCACCAAGACACTCCTCAAGATACACTATAACATCATCAACATCATACTACCACAGAGAACTTGGAGAGACACTTAAGGCTGAAAATTCAGGATTGACTGATAGGACATTTGAACTGACTAAATATAATAGGAATTCATTTACTCTTCCTGTAATTGAATAAACATACTCAAAATAGAGATTAGGCAATACCTTGGGTCAAGATCCCCAAAGATCATCTCACTGACATTCAGCCATTGTTTGAGGTCACCTGAGATGAAGGCCATTCTCAGGAACATCTAGCTATCTGGGTCTCTGGAAAACACTGTCAGGTGCAGACAACCTGAGAGGAGCATGCCACACTCAGATGGGCAGTGGCATTTTGACAGATGTAGGAAGCACTGGGGAAAATGTTCACATTGCCCAGTAGAAGTGGGTTCAGAAAGGCCAAGTTAGGCTATTAACTCTGACTCTGTGTCCTTAGATATTCAGTGGCTATACCACAAAGAGGTATCACAGTGAAGGCATGAGTAGAGAAAGAATTTCCAAGAATCCCTTGGGAAGCACTGACCCTAGTTGTGCTATTCATCAGCCTCCTTTGGTCAGCCTTTGGACTCACAGAGTACCTGCATAGTGAATCCAGTCTGGAGTCAAAGCTCCATTCTATGTGGGGATTACCTAACAGCTGAGAAGACTCACTCAGGATTAAAACTCCATCCAAAGATTAGCAAAGAAAGTCAGGCCATAGAATCTAAAGTTGGGGAGTTTGAAACAATAATAAAAACACGTGCAAAGAGCCTGAAAGGGGTTCACATCTATTTGACAGGGGTTGGGGGATCCAGGATGCTAATCCAGCCCAAAACAAATGGTCAAAGCTTAATGTTATTAAGTTTCATTTTATCCACAAGTCACATCAAGGTCAAGCATTCATGAAATTTGTGGATTTTCAGACATGAAAGAAACATACATCACCAGAGAAAGAGAAAAACACATGGGGAGGTGCGTGCTGTGGGAACTTGAGCTTAGGGACCATGGCTAGAAAGGAGATAGAGTCTGAGAGGTTGTTTGCTCATGACCTGCCAAACACCCTGAGTCAGCAGATTTTTGGTTAATTAGACCTTTGCACACTGTTTGTAGGAGGACGGTATAGACGGTGAGTTGGAGTGAAAAAGCTCTATGCTCAAGGGTTGCTGCAGGAGTTACAGTGGGAAATAACAGACAATGTAGTTAACATACTTTCTGGAGAGATGACACAGATGAGGGAACCAGTCCAAAGGAAAATGTGCTGGTCTTGTAAGTTTATGCTTCTGATTGTACATAGGCGATGGTTCAGTGAGGAAACAATACACCCCTCTATTTTTAAAACCTGGAACAAGCTTGATCCTCAAAGAACCGCACTTGTGTGAGACGTCACTGATTGGAGACAGGAACAGAACTCTGTCCTAGCAAGAAGGCAGAGCTAGCTCCTGAGATCAAGTCCCTCAGGCATGTGATATTAGAGAAATAAGCAGATGCAGTGACTGGACACCTCATGCTGCAGGGAGTGCTCTCCAACATGAACTAATTCCAGTGGTCAATTGATAACATTTAGCAAGTAAAAATCATTAATGGTAATACAGCAGGAAACCTACAAGTACCTGACAGACAGACTCTGCTAAAGCACCAGTGGTGAGAGCTATCTACGGCACTGGGAACCAGTTGCTGACAGAATCAGTAGTACTTGTTGCCAGACAGTACATACAAAGGAGCAAGACCAAGTCCACTTGAGCCATGTGGGTAGAAAATGAAGAAGTAGGAGCTGTGGAGAGCTAGAGTCCACCATGAGGCTAAGAGATGGAGGAGAAAGAAGCAGATGGAGGATAGGGGGCTAATAAGGAGATCTGCTCTGTGCCAGCTCAGCATCAAAGAGGTGACTGAGAAGAGGTTAAAGCTGTATCTGATGCAGGAAAAAGTCAGCTCTAGAGACAAAGATGTAAGACCAACTGTGGCTTAGAGTAAGCCTCACCCCAGAACTGGTAGGAAAAGGTTTGGAGGAGGAACAAGTGTGTATCTCAAGAGTAGAATCCAAGGCTGAGAATTATCTCGACTAAAGAAGCCAGGTTAAGAAGAGACCAGACAGGGAGAATGAAGACCACCACCTGTCACTTACCAACAAGGGTACATCACTCTGAGATCGACAGCTTGGGTCATCCCTTCATGGGACTTCACAGCATACACAACACATTCTGGGTGTCACAGGCTGCTCCCTCAGTGTGACCTCATGTCCTTCATGATTATGCAGATGGCAACAACCCACATAAAAAATGCTTGCTTTTGTACTATAAGCTTTTATAAGTAAATGGAAAAGCTGTGGTGATCACTCCTAAATAGAAACACACTTGTTCACCATCACTATCGTTGTAAGGGTACACCTGGCCAATCCTTGGGCTTGGTTACCCTAGTGATGTCCAGTGCTAGGCTATTACATGATTTCAGTGTAATCAGGTGACATTTGATCTTAAGGGCCACTATTGAACTATTGATCTGTCATTGACCAAAATGTCCTTAGTCTGTGTGTGGCTGCAGTATTCAATATGTTGAAGAATAAAAGGGTACTCAGAATTAAATATGACTAGGATTACATAGGTCTGTTGACTCACTGTGTCAACCTCTTTGAGCCTCTGTTTTGCACCTCTGTTAAATGGGGAGAACAGCACTTATGTCAGGGACTGTTGTAAGAGCTGAATTGTTTAAGATGTAGAAAGTGCCTAGAAGCTGGCCAACAACACAGTTAATGCTGTATATTAGTAAAGGGGACTGTAATGTGGCCTACGCAGAGGGTGAATTTGGAACAGTAAGCCCAAGTATGGGGTTATCACCACAGAAACAACAGAAAGAGCTCTCGTTATTAACAATATTAGGTGTCTGAAATACCACTGCGTTTATTTTAGAAACACAGATGGCCAGGCAGATGTGCGCTGCGTGGGAGTGTGTGAACAGCAAGTGACATGAGCAGTAGCTGTGGTATTCATCTTCAACTAGGCATCCTTCTTTCTGATTATGGCATTTGATGAAAACTGGAGACAGCTCTACAGAATACAGATCTTTATTTGTGAGCACAATCATGCTCACAAATAAAGTATCAAATTATAGAACTTTATGACCAATTTTTGCTACTTCTTATACTTCACACGGAGAATGCATTATGTGTTTTCTGCAACCATATCACATAAACATCTTACCAACCAACGGAAGCAGTTTTTTTTTCTTATTGAATATTTTTTTATTTACATTTTCCTGGTTTCCCATCCATAAACCCCTCCCGCTGTTTCTATGAAGGTGTTCCCACCCACCCACCCCTTCCCACCTCCCAGCCCTGACATTCCCCTACACTGGGGCAGGACCAAGGGCTTCTCTTCCCATTGGTGCCCAACAAGGTCATCCTCTGCTACATATGCAGCTGGAGCCCTGAGTCTATCTCTTTGGATGGTGCTCTTTGGATGGTGGTTTAGTCCCTAGGAGCTCTGGTTGGTTGGTATTGCTGTTCTTAGCGGGTTGCAAACCCCTTTAGCTCCTTCAATCCTTTCTCTAATTCCTCCAATGGGGACCCAGTTCTCAGTTCAATGGCTGGCTGTGAGCTTTCGCCTCTGTATTTGTCATGCTCTGGCAGAGCCTCTCAGGAGACAGCTATATCAGGCTCCTGTCAGCACGAACTTCTTGGCATCAGCAATATTGTCTGAGTTTGGTGGCTGCATATGGGCTGGATCTCCAGGTGGGGCAGTCTCTGGATGGCCTTTCCTTCAGTCTCTGCTCCAAACTTTTTCTCCGTATTTCCTCCTATGAAAATTTTTGTTCCCCCTTCTAAGAGGGACTGAATCATCTGCATTTTGGTTATCCTTCTTCTTGAGCTTCATGTGGTCCGTGGATTTTATCTTGGGTAATCCAAGCTTTTGGGCTAATATCCACTTATCAGTGAGTGCAATGGAAGCAGTTCTTATTGGTGCCTTCTCTGGTGAACAGAGAAGCTGAGATACTTGTTTTGGTTGCAAACCTAGTGAACATCAGAGCCAACACCAACCCACATGGCTGGCCACACAGAGTCACAGGCTTTGGTGCTATGCATCACTGATTCTCAGTTAAGGAGGTAGTAAGTACCATGGGAGGGAGAGAATCTGTGCTGCTTTACAGATATCTGTCCCACTACTTTGGAGAGGAATTCATGCTCCCTCCCAAATCCAAAGACTGAAAACATAACCCTGCACACCCTGCACCTCAAACATGGCTGTTATCAGAAACTAGCCGTTTAGAGAAGTGACTGGCCCTAATCCAATCTGACAAGCACCTTTATAAGGATCACACCTCAGAACACACAGAGAAACTAAAGATGAGTGTGCATAGAAAGGAAGCTAAGAGCAGACACCTGCAAGCCAAGGAGAGACCTCCAGGGAGAGCGGGCTGGCAAACTCCTCTACACCCATTACCTTTCACTTCCAAACACAGCCATAATAAGTACCTTCCTTTTGGGACAGCCTGAAGAAATTGCAGCGTTCTGTCAGTCAGTTGCTCATGATCAAGCCCCGTTGATGTGTACGACTGTGTGTCTTTCCATCTTCTCCTAGCCTATCATCATGTAACATGCATGTGTAAAGTTGTATACCCACAACATTTCAGTACTGTTAAGCCACACTGTAATAACTAACTTATAGACATCAAGAAAAGGGGTGGCCGATACATGAGGACTCAGGTTTTGCTTCTGGGAGAAGGCTCCTGTGTGTATAATATATGCAGAACAGTTTATCATCTGAGAGAAACCACTAGTGTATGGCATTAACTTGGAGGCTATGTAATGGTTAAAGAAGGCGTGTGTCCATGCACATGCTCTTGTGTGTGTGTGTGTGTGTGTGTGTGTGTGTGTGTGTGTGTGTGTGTGTGTGGATGTGTGCCAGGCTGACAACAGGTAGGCTTGTGGGGATTATGGTGGTTAACTCTGCATGTCAATTTCAGTGGGCTGTGCAGTGTCCAGGTCAATCATATTCTCTATGTGTGTGCATCTATGAGGACACTTCTGGGGGAGAGAAGCATTGGAATGATTCATGTGTAGACATTACCCATCTTCCCTAAATAAACATTTCTAAAGAAAAGTTTCTGGAGCTGGCAAGATGGCTCATTGGGTAAAAGTGCTTACTGCCTGACCTACACACCTGTGCTGTTACACACACACACACACACACACACACACACACACACACACACAAATAAGGAGAGGGAATAGAAAAGCTTTTCATAAAGTACTGAGTAAAAGGGCCAAGGAAAAATTAGTTTTCTCTCTTAGAGAATATTATGGCTCAAATCATTGACAGTCCAGGTTTTGTAACAAGTTATCAGGTCTCCATTTAGTCATTAGGTCAGTCATAGGTCTACATTCAGTGGGGGATGAAGCTGACCCATACCTGGTTTAGCCAGGGAGCAGTTTATGTGGATCCTCAGGAGCTCTGTTTAAGGTTAACAGCCTCACTGGTGGCTTGCTAAAAGCTCTTCTGCATTACTCCCTGTGAATCTTCAGAAATGCCTTCAGAATGACCTTTCTTTGCTTGTTTACTTGAGGTGAGTGGGAACGATGAAAACATTGGTAGATCTGAACAGCAGTCAGTCAGCCTGGCATCATAGTGAATAATCTAAGTTACACAAAACAGGAGGTCAGTTTGACACTGTAGTGAATAATCTAAGTTACACAGAACAGGAAGTCAAAGCAAAGGGCATGGGACCCATGACAGACAATTGCAGTTGGTGACACTTTTGGAGCACTGCAGGATGGTGATGAGCAATAGGTTTAATTCCATTGAGAAAATACCCAGAAAAAGCCATTTGAGAGGATGACTCTGGTCAGAGGTGGAGTTTTAGAGGGTGCTGTCTGTCCATCGAGGTTCCTCCCATCTCAGCTGCTGGCTCTGACCAGGAGTAGACCATGCTACATTCCTCAAAGGCCTGACCCCTTGACACACCTCTTCATGGTGCCTCCCAAAACACCATCGCCAGGTTCGAACAAACTGTCAAGCACCAGAGTAAGATTTTTACATTGAAATCTGTCTTAGGGTTTTACTGCTATGAACAGACACTACAACCAAGGCAACTCTTAGAAGAATAACATTTAATTGAGGCTAGCTTACAGGTTCAGAGGTTCAAACCATTATCATCAAGGTGAGAATATGGCAGCATCAGGCAGGCATGGTGCAGAAAGAGCTGAGAGTTTTACATCTTCATCAGAAGGCTGCTAGCAGAATACTGGCTTCCGGGCAGCTAGAATGAGGGTCTTAAAGCCCACACCCACAGTGACACACCTACTCCAAAAAGGCCACACCTACTCCAACAAGGCCATACCTACTCTAACAGGGCCATGTCTTCTAATAGTGTTATTCCTTGGGCCAAGCATATACAAACCATCACAAAACCACAATAAATATTTTTATTAACCAAATTTATTTGTATGAGAACATACTATTTACTGTAGAATTTATGACTGATGTACTGCAAAGAAACGTTGATTTAGTCTCACAAAATCTATGATGGTGGTAGGGTATGCCCATCTTAGATATTTTCAGCTCAGTTTTGAAGAACATCTGAGTTGTTTTGTAATAGTGAAGCTATTGACTTGATATAGTTTATGAATTCTCTTATCTCATGTATGTTCTCTTTTAAAAGCATTTTTACAGAAAGTTTTTCCATATTCTGAAAATATTGCTGTGCTGCGAGATTGAACAGATGGTAACACAATTCATGTACAAGCCACAGAAATGACACTGGCCCAGGAGCCTTCTGCCAGCTATGATGGCAGTGGGGGTCAATAGCTAGCTGATGGCAGAGGAGCCAGAACATGAGTCCCATGATCAAGAGATCTGGGTTATATCCCAGCCAGCCAGGCTTTCGGTTCTTTATTGACCTTGAACACATCAGCCAGCCTTTGTCTCCAGCTCCCTATCTGTAATGTTGAGATAAGAACGTTCTTCTTTCATAAGACAGGTCGGAATTAGTGATTTGTTATTATGGAACTCGGTGGACTACGGATAGGAGCCAGGTACAGGCAGGCAATGAAACTCAAGAGAAAAGTCTCACCCATCTAGTCTACTTGATTTATTTTTTAGGAAAATTGAATGTTTTTACAGATTACAGTGGAATATAATCAAGATATTTGCTGCAGAAGTTTGGATGGTATTAAAAGTCCTAAATAAACAAATAAGCGTTAAGCGCAGCTAAGTCCATGAACCCTGTGTCACAAAGGACAAAATCACCCAAACAAAATATCAGAGACTTTCAGAGTAGAGGACAGAGAAAATGCTCACCCACAAGGACAAAGTAGCAGAGATTTCCAGAGTGGGGAATACACATGAAGGGCAGAGCTCTGGCCTTGGTCAGTATCTCCAAGTAGAGAGCTGATTAGAATTTGTCAAATCAAACTCAGGGCTGAAATCAACCAAGTAGAAACAAAAAGGACTATACAAAGAATCAACAAAACCAGGAGCTGGTTCTTTGGGGAAAGAAACAAGATAGAAGAACCTTTAGCCAGACTAACCAGAGGGCACGGAGAGTGTATCCAAATTAACAAAATCAGAAATGAAAAGGGAGACATAACAACAGAATCTGAGGAAATTCAAAAAATCATCAGATCCTACTACAAAAGCCTAAATTCAACAAAACTGGAAAATCTGGAGGAAATGGACGATTTTCTAGACAGATACCAGGAACCAAAGTTAAATCAGGATCAGATAAACCATCTAAACAGTCCCATAATTCCTAAAGAAATAGAAGCAGTTATTAAAAGTCTCCCAACCAAAAAAAGCCCAGAACCAGATTGATTTAATGCAGAATTCTATCAGACCTTCATAGAAGACCTCATAACAATACTATCCAAATTGTTTCAAAATAGAAACAGACAGAGCACTACCAAATTCCTTCTATGAAGCCACAATTACGCTTATACCTAAACCACACAAAGACCCAACAAAGAAAGAGGACTTCAAACCAATTCCCTTATGAATATTGATGCAAAAATACTCAATAAAATTCTTGCAAACCTAATTCAAGAACACATCTAAACGATCATCCATCATGATCAAGTAGGCTTCATCTCAGGTATTCAGGGATGCTTCAATATATGGAAAACCATCAACGTAATCCACTATATAAACAAACTCAAAGGAAAAAAACCACATGATCATTTCATTAAATGCTGAGAAAGCATTTGACAAAATTCAACACCCCTTCATGATAAAAGTCCTGGAAAAAACAGGAATTCAAGGCCCATACCTAAACAGATTAAAAGCCATATACAGCAAACCAGTAGCTAACATTAAACTAAATGGAGAGAAACTTGAAGCAATCCCACTAAAATCAGGGACTAGACAAGGCTGCCCACTCTCTCCCTACTTATCCAATATAGTTCTCGAAGTCCTAGCCAGAACAATCAGACAACAAAAGGAGGTCAAAGGGAAATAGATTGGAAAGGAAGAAGTCAAAATATCACTATTTGCAGATGATATGATAGTATACTTAAGTGACCCCAAAAGTTCCACCAGAGAAATACTAAGCCTGATAAACAACTTCAGCAAAGTGGCTGGGTATAAAATTAACTCAAACAAAACATTAACTTTCCTCTACCCTAACGATAAACAGGCTGAGAAAGAAATTAGGGAAATGACACCCTTCACAATAGTCCCAAATAATATAAAATACCTCGGTGTTACTTTAACTAAGCAAGTGAAAGAGCTGTATGATAAGAACTTCAAGTCTCTACAGAAAGAAATTGAAGATCTCAGAAGATGGAAAGAGCTCCTATGCTCATAGATTGGCAGGATTAGTATAGTAAAAATGGCCATTTTGCCAAAAACAGCGTACAGATTCAATGCAATTCCCATCAAAATTCCAACTCAGTTCTTCATAGAGTTAGAAAGAGAAATTTGCAAATTCATTTGGAATAACAAGAAACCCAGGATAGCGAAAATTGTACTCAACAATAAAAGAACTTCTGGGGGAAGTCAGGGGACTCACAACTTCCTGTAACTTCAGTTCCAAAGGATCTAACATCTATTGCCTCTGATGATATCTGCACTTGAGTGTATATACCCACATGAAGACCCAAGTACATATCCATAACTAAACATAATAAAAATTTTTAAAACAATGCATTTTTAAAATAAGATTAAAATTCTTGTTGGGAGCCTATCATATTAGAACATACCTGCAATCCCACATGTAGGAGGTTAAAGCAGGAGAATTGCTGCGATGTCAAGGGCCCACTAGGGCTACATAGTAAGACTCTGTATCAAAATAACAACCAAACAAGAAAAAAAAATCTCTTTAATAGCAAATACTTCACCCATGTGAGATAACAATTTTCCTGAAGCAATAAGTAATCTCCTAGAGGAAATATTGATGTTTATTTATTTATAAGATATATATATATATATATATCAGATAAGAATTTATTGAAATAAATAGTTGTCATGTCATGTCAAGACAGCCATTATCAGATCTCAGTCCTAATGCCATAGGTCAACTATATGGCCACAGAGTCTCAATAGTCACAGCATGGTATGTTGTGGTTACCCACTAGGAATCTTTGTAGAAGAAAAGAACATGAATGAAAATTAATAATGATAGGGGAGAAGCTACAGAAAGAGAAAAACAAGGAGCCAGGTGTGGCAGTGGCACACACCTTTAATCCTAGCATTCCAGGAGGCAGAGGCACATGAATCCCTGAGTTCAAGGTTAGCCTGGTCTACAAATCGAGTTCCAGGACAGCCAGGGCTACACAATGAACTTCTGTCCCAAAAGAAAGGAGTGAGGAGGGGGGAAGAGGAATAGGGAGGGAGAGGGAGAGGGGGAGGGGAAGGGGAAGGGGAAGAGGAAGGAGAAGGGGAAGGGGAAGAGGGAGAGGGAGAGGGGAGGGAGGAGGGGGAGAGGAGCTGAAAGAGCTATCAGTATTAGAGATGGGTGGGTAGAGTTTCATCCCCAAGGGTGTTACTTCAAGGGCCAGCAATGAGTTCTGACCAATCTCAGGAACATTTGAGATGCTGAAAGGGGTCACCGATATTTATTTTTGCATAACTGAGGCCCACGGCAAACCTACAGTCACATACTTTAGAACTTAAACCAGAAAGCTCTGGTGTAAACTTTAGAGGAGAGCAGACACGATTACTGTACGGGTGCTCCACCTCAGTTCTGATAGGCTGAGCTTGAAAGTCTCATCCCACCCTTACTATATGAGAAAAACTACCCAAACCATAAGTCAATGGGGATGTTGGACTCCAGCATTAAACTAAGGCCCAAAGAAAGCCATTAGGATCATAAAAAGCCAGAAGGGTAGGAGAAATCTCAGCAGAGATCTTGACTGGAACAGAAATTTGGGAGCAGTGCTAGTCCACTGATAAAAGTGGCTTCAGCAACTCCATTATCCCCAGCCTAGAAAGAATGGGACACTCACAGGCCACAGTCTTGGGAGATAATAGCAATATGGGGTTGAATTCCAAACACAATGGCAACCACTTTTTTTTTTTTTTATTAACTTGAGTATTTCTTATATACATTTCGAGTGTTATTCCCTTTCCCGGTTTCCGGGCAAACATCCCCCTCCCCCCTCCCCTTCCTTATGGGTGTTCCCCTCCCAACCCTCCCCCCATGGCCGCCCTCCCCCCATAGACTAGTTCACTGGGGGTTCAGTCTTAGCAGGACCCAGGGCTTCCCCTTCCACTGGTGCTCTTACTAGGATATTCATTGCTACCTATGGGGTCAGAGTCCAGGGTCAGTCCATGTATAGTCTTTAGGTAGTGGCTTAGTCCCTGGAAGCTCTGGTTGCTTGGCATTGTTGTACTTTTGGGGTCTCGAGCCCCTTCAAGCTCTTCCAGTTCTTTCTCTGATTCCTTCAACAGGGGACCTATTCTCAGTTCAGTGGTTTGCTGCTGGCATTCGCCTCTATATTTGCTGTATTCTGGCTGTGTCTCTCAGGAGCGATCTACATCCGGCTCCTGTCAGTCTGCACTTCTTTGCTTCATCCATCTTGTCTAATTGGGTGGCTGTATATGTATGGGCCACATGTGGGGCAGGCTCTGAATGGGTGTTCCTTCAGTCTCTGTTTTAATCTTTGCCTCTCCCTTCCCTGCCAAGGGTATTCTTTTTCCTCATTTAAAGAAGGAGTGAAGCATTCACATTTTGATCATCCGTCTTGAGTTTCGTTTGTTCTAGGGATCTAGGGTAATTCAAGCATTTGGGTTAATAGCCACTTATCAATGAGTGCATACCATGTATGTCTTTCTGTGATTGGGTTAGCTCACTCAGGATGATATTTTCCAGTTCCAACCATTTGCCTACGAATTTCATAGACTCGTTGTTTTTGATAGCTGAGTAATATTCCATTGTGTAGATGTACCACATTTTCTGTATCCATTCCTCTGTTGAAGGGCATTTAATCATGCCCTGAGACTGTTTCCACCACAAAACCCTTTGATCACAGGAAAAGTCTTTGCTAGGGCATTGCTTGACTTGGAGGCTCAAATGATAAATATTTAGAAAAGTCTAAATATGTAGTTATTGAAAATGAAGGGCACAACTTATAAATGAGAGATCAACAACAAAAGTAAATCAACAAACCAAAATGTGGTTTGAAAAGCCAGTGAAGCCAGCAAACCCCTAGTCATAACACTAAGCGAGAGAAAGCTAGAAGAGGTTCTGGAGATGAACCAAGACCTCCGTACTGATCTCAGGGGCACTAAGCAGCACTCGGCGCTGTGAGCAATGGACAAGGGTGCTCCCAGACACTGAATGAGCAGATCTGCCCACCCAGAACCAGTGTGAAGCGAAGCTTCCTTGTGATCCCACAGATAATCGTGAAACTGGGAAGCGAAAGGCTAAGTTGCGTTGTCACATCTCGGCAGTAGCTGGCAGACAGCAGGGGAGGGCCATTCTTCATCTAGGTCACGTCTCAGAGGTGTGGGGGCATCCACTGCGATGCAAAGAGCCCCACGGGTTTGTGAGCATCCACTGGGGCTGCACAGAATGATTTTGCACTTCTCATACAATTCTGTTATTATTCTACTCGAAAAACAACAGTGAAGTGGTGCTGTCTTTTATACATTGTATCTCCCAGGTTTCTAAATTATCCATGATAAGTACCCCTTTATAAAAACAATGTCAGAGAAGAGCTACTTACATGGGGAAAAATTCATCTGGTCTCAAAGATAGAGTTGAATAGATTCTGGCAAGTATATGAAGCCTGTGATCATGGCCACACTCAGGCTGTGGAGCACTCTATCTCCCTAGAGTTCCCTTGCTCAGGGTCTGCTTCCCATTGCTACAGAGCACAGATCGCAGTCTGGGTTCTTGGACCCAGAAGGAATCTTTGAGGTGGGCTATGGGCCGTCCTTGTTGTTGACTGTTAGGATTGTATGGCATGAGGGTAGCATGGTCTTTTGACTCAGCAGTGATGGGCATTTATTTGGTTCATCTTCTTCAGTAGTCTTCCTTCTTTCCTCTCCCTCCATTTCCTCTTCGCCGGTCCTTTTTCTCTTTGCGCTGTCATCAACAATGGTAAGAACTTTGGGACGTACTTTTCTTCCCACCTCGTAGGTGGAGAACTAGGAGGTTAACACTGCCAAGCTACGTTCCAAATCCTGAACTGGTCACTCCGTGTTTCCACCAAGAGCACCTGAGCATTTCAGTCACTCCACCTCAGGATTCTCGGTTTCCATTACTCATAATAATACAAGTCTGCCCATTCGCAGTAACGTCGTGATTTTAAACCGAATTATCTTTATGATTAGTAATGTCAGTTGTAGATCATTCTGGCTAAGAAAGTAATCAAATATTTTGTTGTGTTTCTCTCACTGAGTCGAAAGGCATGGTTAATACGTTCCAGTAACAAGTCGTTTTCAAACACATTATCTTTTCATATTATAAGTGATGCCTCGCAAGGAGCATTTTTATCCATTTTGATGAAATTCATCCATTTTACTTCATAGCTTGTATTTCCCGCAGAACATTACTTTTAGAGAGGAATGAGCTGATGAAGACCGATGTGAACAAGGTTGGGTTGAGGCGGCACTGGGGAAACGCAGAGCTGTGAGCCATTTGTGTGACTGGGTTTCCAGGAGAGAAGTGAGAGTGTGCGACAAACTCGCTGTTGACTGTGGTCACATCATGAGGCTGGAGGCAAAGGGTGCTAGAGAAGCAGCTACTGTCCGAAGACCGTGGGGAGATATGCTCAACTTGGCTCAACCTTCCAAGACAAAAACCGAAGCGGGAGGAACCACAACTAGTTGGGCAAGAAGAAAAGGTAAAGGAGATTCTCTTCTTTGTAAAGAAAAGGTTGGTGCAATAAAAGAAATGGATCAGTAAAAATACTACATTGCACTTCAGATGGGAAAAAAATAATACTAACATTAACATGAAAAAAAATCTTACCCACTGGGCAACCCAGTGGGGAGTCTGTGAAATAAGCAAAAGCCTCACTACTGTCAAACAGAAGCCATTTGAGAGTACAATTTCTCATTACAAATTGTAAATTTTTTTTTTTTTGCTGTCTTGTTATTGGTCAGCATGTTAGTATCCCACATCCTCCCAACTACACCATTGTCAGTTTCAACTTATACTGTAAATCTCAAGGAAATATAAACTGAAAAGCCTCAACAGTACTCGGACCTGAAATCTAATTTAAAACAAAACGAGAAGCTGATCTATGTCCTGGGTATTTTTGGAATTATCTTATTTAATCACAGCACTCAGCTAATTACCAGTTTAAGGATAGAACTCAAAATAAACTCGTCCTCAAGACTGTAGCTTCAACACAGAGCTGAGGAGTTTCCCTCCATCCGGCAACTTCCCAAGGATAATTTATTCATCTCCTGCAGAAAAATAAATCACTAGGTTTAACATATATTGTAATGTTATTTCTATAGAGTGGGTAGGACTGTAAATGAAATACATAAAAACTCAATATTTGATATTTTCAATAAAATTGCAATGCAGATAGAGATCATTTTTCTAAGATGCTTTTCCAACATACTGAAAGCCTGATTTTTCTTAAGTCAGAAAAGCTTTACTAAATTAGATTTTCTTTTAATTCCCCAGGATACAAAATAAAATAAAATAACATAAAATAGGACACCATGTCTTTAGTAAGGATTTTTCTTTCAAATATGAAAGGAAGAGATCCAATTTTTCTGACTAAATGGATTGGGAAGATGCTAAATAATTTCAGCTCTATTTACAGTCAGGGAGAGTTTGTTATGTGTGAACTCCGGGCATTGACTCTCCTTGAACTGCTCTCAGTCATTCAAGATACACGTCAACGCAGGGAGCACACATGACTGCACCGACTTCTGTAGCCACAGCATTCCTCATAATTGTATGCATGTTTTTATTACTCCACTACAAAAAGAGACAGTTTTTTTTTTTACAAGCCTATGATGCAAGCTCCTCACTAACACATGCCCCACCCCCGAAACAAGTATGTCAGTTACACACCAGATATGAGCTTCAGAAGCTGGTTCTCTCCTTCTACCGTGTAGGTCCCAGGGATCCAAGTCAGGTAGTCATTCTCAGCATTTAACAGCTTTTCCCACTGAACTAGCTCACCAAGTGTCTTAGTTTGGGTTTCATTGCTATGAAGAGACATCACGACCAAGGCAACTCTTATAAAGGAAACATTTAATTGGGGCTGGCTTACAATTTGAGAGGTTCTGTCCATTATCATCATGGCAGGATGCAAGGCAGCATCCAGATAAATGTGGTTTGAAGAAGGAGCTGAGAGTTCTACATCAAGATCTGAAGGCAGGCAGGCAGGAGACTTATTTCTGCAGGCAGCCATGAGGAGGGTCTCTTCCACACTGGATGCAGCTTGAGCACAAGACCTCAAAGCCCACCCCACAGTGACGCACTATCTTTCAACAAGGCCAGACCTCCTAATTGTGCCAGTTCCCACAGGCCAAACATTCAAACCACCACACCAGCCAACAATGTATGTCTTTTATATAATGCATATCTACCAATAAGTTATTTTAGTTTGGGTTGTTTTAATGTGTTCGGTGTTCAGCTTTTGCATTGGGGTTAAAAGTTGAATGAAAGCATCACCCTTGCGGTATGGGGATGCTCTGAATTTGATTCACTCTGGCCTTTGAAGTGAGTTCTTTGTTTTCACGGTTTTTAACGTTTTTAACACCTTTTCATTTCACGTCTAGAGATTCATTTAGCGTTTCTTGTCAGTGGGTCAGTGGCCTCCCCTGACAACCTTTCCTTTAGGCACTTTATAGCATCCCTCTGAGCCTGTGGGCGGTAAGGCTTTTGCTGACAAACCCCCTCACATGTGATGACTTTCTTTTCTCTGCTGGCTTTTGAAACTCTCTGCCCTTACCTCTGAGTTTGATTACAGTCTGTCTTGGTGAGGATTCCACTCACTCCATAGTCACATCGTGCTGTGGGCTTTCTTTACTTCTTCATTTCTTTTCTTTCTGTCCTCCTTGTCTGGCGATTTCAAGTGATGCATCTTTAAACTTATTGATTCTTCTGCCTGATCAAGCGGACCACAGACACTTTCTGCATAGTTTCAACCCACGCACTGAGACCTTTTGCTCTAGAATATCTGCTTGATCATAGAAATATGTTTTTAACAGTTTCAATTTCTCTCTCTCTCTCTCTCTCTCTCTCTCTCTCTCTCTCTCTCTCTCTCTCTCTGTGTGTGTGTGTGTGTGTGTGTGTGTGTGTGTGTGTGTGTGTGTATGTGTGTGTACTATTGCCCTGATTTCACCTAGCTGTCCATGTCCCTATGTAGCTCCCTGGGCTTCTTTAAAAGGTGATTTTGAGGTTTTCGTCAAGTAAAGTGTAAGTGTACATTTTTAGGTTGGTTTGTTCTGTTAGTTTTCTAGTACCATCATCACCTTGTGATCAAGCATAAAAATGTCTGCCCCAGAAATTTATCCTAAGAGTCTATGTGGGCTGCTGGTGGGGTCTGCAGACAGGCAGTCTATGAGTGATCCTGATGACTAGCCCTGGGAGGGAGTCCATTGTGGTGGGGCCTGGACTCAGAACTTCCCAGAGCAGCTCAGCCTTGAAGCTGCTGGAATTTGAAGACACAAAGGACTGGCTGCAGCTTGGGACTGTGGTTCCCATTGTAAAATGACCTTGCACTTGGTTACCAGGTCTTTAAGGGTGAACCTAGAGCTTCCAGTCAAAGGGACCTTCCTGGCCTATGGTGGATTTATCCTGGACCAGTGAGGGTTGGTGTGGCTTTGGGGTATACATGGAGCCTAAGTCTGCAGAGAAAGTCTAAAGGCTAGAGTATAAATGCCATGGTGCTGAATTCTGGGTCTTGAATCCATAGGGACCAGCTCACAGGTAGCCTAAAAGCACCCTCCCAGCACTAGGTCAGGTTTTGGTGATGGAGCGTCACATAGTTTGAGAAGGCTTCTCTGCAGTGGGATATATAAATTTGGGCAGAAGCGCCTAGAAATGTAAACTCTCCTTTCGGCTCTCCTCCGTGATCTCCCATTTCTTCACTCCACCAGGCTGTCGTCCCCGTCCTGGCTCCCTTATGAAGTTATCATTGCTCATACCGGAATTTCTATGAAGTAAAATGTCACCTCCTGCCATCCTGGTGACAATACTCCATCACTGGCCAATCCCAAGTTCAACTGCAAATAGCCTTCCACATATGAGAGCTAGGTCCCAGCTGTAAACCTCCAAAGCTCTGCTGCTCCTGTCCCAGCTGATGGCTTCAGCCTCAGATTGGAGTCAAGGTGCCTTGCAGCCATTCTGGAAGATTCTATTTCATATAAATCCATATCTCCCCCCCAAAGGCAAGAATATAATAAATTTGTGTAATGCATTATTAAGTATGTGCCTGACACATGAAGGATTGGAATTGAAGAATCCAACCCCAGTTTTATGTATCTGGATATAAGAAAGATTTCCCATGGACTAGCTTCTTGCTCTGAACATTTCAGATGTCATTTCTGTTGCTCACACTGGTGCCTGAGTGCTCCATGCCTGAAGATGTGCTCGTGTCACCGTGGCCACATCCCAGTGAGTGACTGCACTCGTCAGATCAGCTGTACATATGAATGTGTCTGAAGAGTTGCATGACAGTGAGGAGACAGTGATGTAAATATATGGCGGGGGTGACGAGAAGCACACAGGTGTGCTGCCGAACTCAATTAAGATTCATTTTCCACTCGTGGTTCCTTAGCTACACCTCAGAACTGCGTGGAGGTCCCACAGGACTGGAAAGGGAGAGAGAAAAATTACAGGGGAAGAGAACTGGAAGCGGAAAGTACAGGAGCTGCTGCTTATGGCAGCAAATAACCTGGCCCAAATAACTCGTCCTTCTTAGTCTCCTACAGTTTTCTGTGGTTTCCGTCAGGCCAGGAGCTTGATCCACTTCTCTCTTGCTTCCCTCTCTTTAGTAGTCTCAAAAACACCAGGAAGTCCTTCTACTTATTTTGCAGCCCATGTTTTTCTTACCCTCCTTTCCTCGGTTTCTCAGCATATCTGTTATCATCTTCATCGTTATCATTGTTATTATTTACTTTTCCTTTGCATCCACAGCTCAGAACCTGAATTTCATGGCTGACACCATGAGCCATCAGAAAAGATAATTGCTTGAGTGTGATAATAGTGACTGACAGCTTCATCTCCAAGCTAGTTCTCAGTTCACACTCCGCACACTGGGAACTGAGAGATCACGACACCCCTGTCAGTAAAACAGAAGGATCTTGTGACAGTGCTTCAGTTGGATTTTTCACCTGGCACTCACCACATTAGCAGTCAGTTAAAATAGCTCCATTCATTATTCCAAAGCAAGAAAAACAAAACAAAATAAAAAAAAGCAAAAACAAAAACCCCTGGTGTTCCAGACGTGTTAAATAAAAATCGTACGCATATTTAAAAAGGCTAGAATTACACCTGATCTGGGGTTTTCACCCCACTTCAAAACAGCCTGTCTCCTTTTATTACAACATTTGTAACTTTGTTTCCAACAATATGTCAACCACAGGTCATTTTCTTATACAAGTGAGTCATTCTCAGCAGAGAATGAGCATCAGGCCCAATTGTCAGCACGAAATGTCAATCTCCAAAGTACAGCCCGAAGTGCCCCAGGGGCTCCAAAACCTCCACACTGGAGTGCAGAACACTAAACAAACTTCCGAAAGCTGTGAACCCCACTCGAAAAGCACAGACTCAGATTTCCCAAAAACTTTCTGAAACAAAGGCCATCCTTCCTCTTAAAAACATTCTTTATCCTTCCTAAAGACAATTTTCAACCTTCGGAGGACAGTAGAGAGCAGTTACTAGAAAGTCAACTGCAAAGTGTTTACGTCATACCTCTGCCGTGACCAGCACGGGGCTGCTGGAGAGATGGACAGATTCCCGAAACCTTCTGAGCCTCAGTTATCTGGCGTCCGAAGTACAGATGATAATGCTGTGTCCTTTCCAGAGCGGTTGAAAGGGTGAATGAGGCTGCAGCATAGAATACTGAGAGTACAATCTTCCTGTTACTTTGTCACTGTGTTCTGCAACTATTTAGAAGACCGAGCTAATCGTCAGACAGCGCCTTCCTAGCACACGGCTGCCAGCTGTTTCAATGCCTGGACTGAGTATCTCCAAAGCTAGCGCTTTGGTCTCTCTTGATTGGATACCATTTCGCTTCAGAAAGGGCAATTCCTGGGATGCTTCTGCATCCAAAGTTTTAGTGTGAGGGAAGAGAAGGTACTTAAATCCCATCAAGCTGTATTCAAAACAGTAAATCAATTCTTTTCAGAATGAAAAGTATTGAGGAACCTTTTCAAAGCAAGGACGCGAAGGCAGTTTTCATTTTTTTTCTTTTTTCTTTTATTTTTTTTTTGAGCTGTCATTTTTTTTTATATGGTATTGGTAAGTCATAGTGAACTCCTGGTCAGGTGCCCTGGCTGCACTGAGGATGAAGGAGGCTTGTTCTCCCTTTGACATGGCAACTGACCATACTCTGTCTCCAGCCATCCTCTTGCCTCACACACTGTGTCTGCTGAGTAGACAACATCAGCACATGTGAGTTCTTGGTCCAAATGTGGGTCAAAACAAGTGTCTGGCCGTCTTCCCAGGCAATAGGTCTCTATATAGTTCTAGCCTATGCTGTAGAGCCCCCGTTAGTTCCTTTAGTTCAGAGTCTGTGCTGTGGACCCCTGTTAGTTCTCTTTTGTACATCTGGGAAACCTGGAAATAAGGCCCCAGCAACTGACAATTATAGGTTAGTTGTCCTCACCGGCCAGTGTTTTCACATACACTTCTGTGCAAATGCTGAAGGGAAGAATGGCTATGCAGGGCAAGGCATAGAGGCTATGAGCCTTGGGTCAAACCCTGCCTGCTTTTCAACCTGATGTCAGTTCTTAAAGGCCTTCCTTCCTTTGCTGTGAGCAACTCTGCCCAGAAAGCATGAGAACAAGAAATGGGAGTAACACAGATAGTAAAAGGGAGCTCTGAAATTGAAAAGGAATGTGCATGCATGCATGTGTGTGTGTGTGTGTGTGTGTGTGCGCGCGCGCATGTGCATGTACAGGAGAGTGTTTGAAGGGATGAAAGAGAAGAAAGCTGTTGTAATTATAACCTCAAAGATAAAAAATAGATAATAAATAAAAGTGAGCACCCCCTTTGCCTTTTCAAATTGCAAACGTCTTTCAGGAAGGTGGTGGACTAAATTCCCTGAGGGAGGGGTGCGAGTAATGCATACAAACACTGGTGTTCTCTAAGATTACATGCTGGTCAAACAGGATTTTATTCCCCATCTCTCTGAGTAATAAAAACATAGATTCATCTGATTAAAAAAACCTTATTTGCCTTAATAAACAAGTTTTAAGAAGGAAATATACAGTCAGTCGCCATGGTGTATATAAAATCCTAGAACTCGGGATATAGAGGCAGAGGAATCTGTGAGTTCAAGACCAGCAGAACAAAAGCCAACGTGGGAAATCTGCTTCTAGTGGTTTGAGTAGGTTTGGCCCGCATAAACTCGTGTGTTTGGCCCATAGGGAATGGCAGTATTAGGAGGTGTGGCATTAATGGAGGAAATGCATTACTATGGGGTTATGCTTTGAGATTCCCTATGCTTAGGTTCACCCAGTTTGGAAGAGACTCCTGATGCCTTTGAAAAAGATGTAGAACTCTTGGCTCCTCCACCACCATGTCTGCCTGCACACTGCCTTTCTTCCCACCATGATGATGCTGGACTAAACCTCTGAAGCTGTAAGCCAGACCAATTAAATGTCTTCCTCTATAAGAGTCGCCTTGAGCTCTGCTCCCAGACCCGGTGAGAGAGAGACCCAACCGCCTGGTCAGGTGGGCACTCCTGAGGCCGCAGAGCAGAAGAGACCACCAACACTGCTCACCCCTGCCCACATCCCTGGCCCAAGAGGAAACTGTATAAGGCCTCTGGGCTCCCGTGGAGGAGGGCCCAGGAGCAGCAGGACACCTGCCTGAGACACCGCCGGAACCCGAAAGAAACAGACCGGATAAACAGTTCTCTGCACCCAAATCCCGTGGGAGGGAGAGCTAAACCTTCAGAGAGGCAGACAAGCCTGGGAAACCAGAAGAGACTGTTCCCTGCACACACATCTCGGACGCCAGAGGAAAAAGCCAAAGACCATCTGGAACCCTGGTGCACTGAAGCTCCCGGAAGGGGCGGCACAGGTCTTCCTGGTTGCTGCCGCTGCAGAGAGCCCCTGGGCAGCACCCCACGAGCGAACCTGAGCCTCGGGACCACAGGTAAGACCAAATTTTCTGCTGCAAGAAAGCTGCCTGGTGAACTCAAGACACAGGCCCACAGGAACAGCTGAAGACCTGTAGAGAGGAAAAACTACACGCCCGAAAGCAGAACACACTGTCCCCATAACTGACTGAAAGAGAGGAAAACAGGTCTACAGCACTCCTGACACACAGGCTTATAGGACAGTCTAGCCACTGTCAGAAATAGAAGAACAAAGTAACACTAGAGATAATCTGATGGCGAGAGGCAAGCGCAGGAACCCAAGCAACAGAAACCAAGACTACATGCCATCATCGGAGCCCAATTCTCCCACCAAAACAAACATGGAATATCCAAACACACCAGAAAAGCAAGATCTAGTTTCAAAATCATATTTGATCATGATGCTGGAGGACTTCAAGAAAGACATGAACACACTTAGGGAAACACAGGAAAACATTAATAAACAAGTAGAAGCCTACAGAGAGGAATCGCAAAAATCCCTGAAAGACTTCCAGGAAAACACAATCAAACAGATGAAGGAATTAAAAATGGAAATAGAAGCAATCAAGAAAGAACACATGGAAACAACCCTGGATATAGAAAACCAAAAGAAGAGACAAGGAGCTGTAGATACAAGCTTCACAAACAGAATACAAGAGATGGAAGAGAGAATCTCAGGAGCAGAAGATTCCATAGAAATCGTTGACTCAACTGTCAAAGATAATGTAAAGCGGAAAAAGCTACTGGTCCAAAACATACAGGAAATCCAGGACTCAATGAGAAGATCAAACCTAAGGATAATAGGTATAGAAGAGAGTGAAGACTCCCAGCTCAAAGGACCAGTAAATATCTTCAACAAAATCATAGAAGAAAACTTCCCTAACCTAAAAAAAGAGATACCCATAGACATACAAGAAGCCTACAGAACTCCAAATAGTTTGGACCAGAAAAGAAACACCTCCCGTCACATAATTGTCAAAACACCAAACGCACAAAATAAAGAAAGAATATTAAAAGCAGTAAGGGAAAAAGGTCAAGTAACATATAAAGGGAGACCTATCAGAATCACACCAGACTTCTCGCCAGAAACTATGAAGGCCAGAAGATCCTGGACTGATGTCATACAGACCCTAAGAGAACACAAATGCCAGCCCAGGTTACTGTATCCAGCAAAACTCTCAATTAACATTGATGGAGAAACCAAGATATTCCATGACAAAACCAAATTTACACAATATCTTTCTACAAATTCAGCACTACAAAGGATAATAAATGGTAAAGCCCAACATAAGGAAGCAAGCTATACCCTAGAAGAAGCAAGAAACTAATCGTCTTGGCAACAAAAGAAAGAGAATGAAAGCACACAAACATAACCTCACATCCAAATATGAATATAAATGGAAACAATAATCACTATTCCTTAATATCTCTCAATATCAATGGCCTCAACTCCCCAATAAAAAGACATAGATTAACAAACTGGATATGCAACGAGGACCCTGCATTCTGCTGCCTACAGGAAACACACCTCAGAGACAAAGACAGACACTACCTCAGAGTGAAAGGCTGGAAAACAACTTTCCAAGCAAATGGTCAGAAGAAGCAAGCTGGAGTAGCCATTCTAATATCAAATAAAATCAATTTCCAACTAAAAGTCATCAAAAAAGATAAGGAAGGACACTTCATATTCATCAAAGGAAAAATCCACCAAGATGAACTCTCAATCCTAAATATCTATGCCCCAAATACAAGGGCACCTACATACGTAAAAGAAACCTTACTAAAGCTCAAAACACACATTGCACCTCACACAATAATAGTGGGAGATTTCAACACCCCACTCTCATCAATGGACAGATCATGGAAACAGAAATTAAACAGTGATGTCGACAGACTAAGAGAAGTCATGAGCCAAATGGACTTAACGGATATTTATAGAACATTCTATCCTAAAGCAAAAGGATATACCTTCTTCTCAGCTCCTCATGGTACTTTCTCCAAAATTGACCATATAATTGGTCAAAAAACGGGCCTCAACAGGTACAGAAAGATAGAAATAATCCCATGCATGCTATCAGACCACCACGGCCTAAAACTGGTCTTCAATAACAATAAGGGAAGAATGCCCACATATACGTGGAAATTGAACAATGCTCTACTCAATGATAACCTGGTCAAGGAAGAAATAAAGAAAGAAATTAAAAACTTTTTAGAATTTAATGAAAATGAAGATACAACATACTCAAACTTATGGGACACAATGAAAGCTGTGCTAAGAGGAAAACTCATAGCGCTGAGTGCCTGCAGAAAGAAACAGGAAAGAGCATATGTCAGCAGCTTGACAGCACACCTAAAAGCTCTAGAACAAAAAGAAGCAAATACACCCAGGAGGAGTAGAAGGCAGGAAATAATCAAACTCAGAGCTGAAATCAACCAAGTAGAAACAAAAAGGACCATAGAAAGAATCAACAGAACCAAAAGTTGGTTCTTTGGGAAAATCAACAAGATAGATAAACCCTTAGCCAGACTAACGAGAGGACACAGAGAGTGCGTCCAAATTAACAAAATCAGAAATGAAAAGGGAGACATAACTACAGATTCAGAGGAAATTCAAAAAATCATCAGATCTTAACATAAAAGCCTATATTCAACAAAACTTGAAAATCTGTAGGAAATGGACAATTTCCTAGACAGATACCAGGTACCAAAGTTAAATCAGGAACAGATAAACCAGTTAAACAACCCCATAACTCCTAAGGAAATAGAAGCAGTCATTAAAGGTCTCCCAACCAAAAAGAGTCCAGGTCCAGACGGGTTTAGTGCAGAATTCTATCAAACCTTCATAGAAGACCTCATACCAATATTATCCAAACTATTCCACAAAATTGAAACAGATGGAGCCCTACCGAATTCCTTCTTCGAAGCCACAATTACTCTTATACCTAAACCACACAAAGACACAACAAAGAAAGAGAACTTCAGACCAATTTCCCTTATGAATATCGACGCAAAAATACTCAATAAAATTCTGGCAAACCGAATTCAAGAGCACATCAAAACAATCATCCACCATGATCAAGTAGGCTTCATCCCAGGCATGCAGGGATGGTTTAATATAAGGAAAACCATCAACGTGATCCATCATATAAACAAACTGAAAGAACAGAACCACATGATCATTTCATTAGATGCTGAGAAAGCATTTGACAAAATTCAACACCCCTTCATGATAAAAGTCCTGGAAAGAATAGGAATTCAAGGCCCATACCTAAACATAGTAAAAGCCATATACAGCAAACCAGTTGCTAACATTAAACTAAATGGAGAGAAACTTGAAGCAATCCCACTAAAATCAGGGACTAGACAAGGCTGCCCACTCTCTCCCTACTTATTCAATATAGTTCTTGAAGTTCTAGCCAGAGCAATCAGACAACAAAAGGAGATCAAAGGGATACAGATCGGAAAAGAAGAGGTCAAAATATCACTATTTGCAGATGACATGATAGTATATTTAAGTGATCCCAAAAGTTCCACCAGAGAACTACTAAAGCTGATAAACAACTTCAGCAAAGTGGCTGGGTATAAAATTAACTCAAATAAATCAGTTGCCTTCCTCTATACAAAAGAGAAACAAGCCGAGAAAGAAATTAGGGAAACGACACCCTTCATAATAGACCCAAATAATATAAAGTACCTCGGTGTGACTTTAACCAAGCAAGTAAAAGATCTGTACAATAAGAACTTCAAGACACTGAGGAAAGAAATTGAAGAAGACCTCAGAAGATGGAAAGATCTCCCATGCTCATGGATTGGCAGGATTAATATAGTAAAAATGGCCATTTTACCAAAAGCAATCTACAGATTCAATGCAATCCCCATCAAAATACCAATCCAATTCTTCAAAGAGTTAGACAGAACAATTTGCAAATTCATCTGGAATAACAAAAAACCCAGGATAGCTAAAGCTATCCTCAACAATAAAAGGACTTCAGGGGGAATCACTATCCCTGAACTCAAGCAGTATTACAGAGCAATAGTGATAAAAACTGCATGGTATTGGTACAGAGACAGACAGATAGACCAATGGAATAGAATTGAAGACCCAGAAATGAACCCACACACCTATGGTCACTTGATTTTTGACAAAGGAGCCAAAACCATCCAATGGAAAAAAGATAGCATTTTCAGCAAATGGTGCTGGTTCAACTGGAGGGCAACATGTAGAAGAATGCAGATCGATCCATGCTTATCACCCTGTACAAAGCTTAAGTCCAAGTGGATCAAGGACCTCCACATCAAACCAGACACACTCAAACTAATAGAAGAAAAACTAGGGAAGCATCTGGAACACATGGGCACTGGAAAAAATTTCCTGAACAAAACACCAATGGCTTATGCTCTAAGATCAAGAATCGACAAATGGGATCTCAGAAAACTGCAAAGCTTCTGTAAGGCAAAGGACACTGTGGTTAGGACAAAACGGCAACCAACAGATTGGGAAAAGATCTTTACCAATCCTACAACAGATAGAGGCCTTATATCCAAAATATACAAAGAACTCAAGAAGTTAGACCGCAGGGAAACAAATAACCCTATTAAAAAATGGGGTTCAGAGCTAAACAAAGAATTCACAGCTGAGGAATGCCGAATGGCTGAGAAACACCTAAAGAAATGTTCAACATCTTTAGTCATAAGGGAAATGCAAATCAAAACAACCCTGAGATTTCACCTCACACCAGTGCGATTGGCTAAGATCAAAAACTCAGGTGACAGCAGATGCTGGCGAGGATGTGGAGAAAGAGGAACACTCCTCCATTGTTGGTGGGATTGCAGACTGGTAAAACCATTCTGGAAATCAGTCTGGAGGTTCCTCAGAAAATTGGACATTGAACTGCCTGAGGATCCAGCTATACCTCTCTTGGGCATATACCCAAAAGATGCCTCAACATATAAAAGAGACACGTGCTCCACTATGTTCATCGCAGCCTTATTTATAATAGCCAGAAACTGGAAAGAACCCAGATGCCCTTCAACAGAGGAATGGATACAGAAAATGTGGTACATCTACACAATGGAATATTACTCAGCTATCAAAAACAACGAGTTTATGAAATTCGTAGGCAAATGGTTGGAACTGGAAAATATCATCCTGAGTGAGCTAACCCAATCACAGAAAGACATACATGGTATGCACTCATTGATAAGTGGCTATTAGCCCAAATGCTTGAATTACCCTAGATCCCTAGAACAAACGAAACTCAAGACGGATGATCAAAATGTGAATGCTTCACTCCTTCTTTAAATGAGGAAAAAGAATACCCTTGGCAGGGAAGGGAGAGGCAAAGGTTAATACAGAGACTGAAGGAACACCCATTCAGAGCCTGCCCCACATGTGGCCCATACATATACAGCCACCCAATTAGACAAGATGGATGAAGCAAAGAAGTGCAGACCGACAGGAGCCGGATGTAGATCGCTCCTGAGAGACACAGCCAGAATACAGCAAATACAGAGGCGAATGCCAGCAGCAAAGCACTGAACTGAGAATAGGTCCCCTATTGAAGGAATCAGAGAAAGAACTGAAAGAGCTTGAAGGGGCTCGAGAACCCAAAAGTACAACAATGCCAAGCAACCAGAGCTTCCAGGGACTAAGCCACTACCTAAAGACTATACATGGACTGACCCTGGACTCTGACCCCATAGGTAGCAATGAATAGCCTAGTAAGAGCACCAGTGGAAGGGGAAGCCCTGGGTCCTGCTAAGACTGAACCCCCAGTGAACTAGTCTATGGGGGGAGGGCGGCAATGGGGGGAGGGTTAGGAGGGGAACACCCATAAGGAAGGGGAGGGGGGAGGGGGATGTTTGCCCGGAAACCGGGAAAGGGAATAACACTCGAAATGTATATAAGAAATACTCAAGTTAATAAAAAAAATTAAACTAAATTAAAAAGCTGAAAGAAAAAATAAGAAAAAAAAAAAAAGAGTCGCCTTGATCATGGTGTCTTCACAGCAACGAAACCTTAAGACTGCTCTGAGGTGGGAGGAGCAGACAAGTTGTTTGACAGCCTTGTCGAAGTCCTACCTGTCTGGACCCCATCTGTTTCTGAAACTAATTTTGGATGCCTTTGTGGTGATCTTAGAGTGTGAGGAATTTAGCAATTTTTATGCTCAATTTTAATCCTCACCTAAAATCTGAGACATTTAAAAACCTATTAAATTGATATGCTTGCGCCAAATCCTGTAAATGTCAATAAAAACAGCCTGTTTAAGAAAGGTGCTGAGAATGCCAAAATAATCAATGAAATATCATTAGCAGTGTTTTCTCCACAGTTGAAAAAGTACCAAACCTATGTGCCACAAGTGGTTCAGACTTTATTCTCAAAGTCTCCCCTACTATAAAAAAAAAAAAAAAAACACTAAAACACATTGTATTTAGAAACTAGACACATTGTATTTAGAAACGTGTCTCACTTGGTGAAAATGCCAGGTAGAAGAGTGCCTCTGTAGAAATAAGATTCGCAAGTCATTTGGTGCTTTTTCTTTTAGAATCTCTGTCTTGGCTAGCTGTCCCATTTGGCTTCCAGAAGCATTCCCAGCCTTCTGGAATCTCCTCTTCATCACAGTATGGCTAGGAGCCTGAGTACTGACTGCATCTGACAGGCTTCCTTGCCAGCTGCTTTCCCACGGCGCTCTGCCAGGGGGTGGTATGGATATGGCTGAGACGGATATGGGTGAGTATGAACATGCATTTGTGAGTGTGTTAATGCATGTGCATGTGCATGGTTGCATTCCAGTGTGTGTGAGTGTGCATGAGTGTGTGTGCATGTGTGTGCGTGTGCATGTGTATAGTAAGGTAAGTGTGTGTGAATGTGTGTATATGTATGTGAATGTGTGTGTAAATGAAAGTCTGGAACAAGTGTGTGAACATGTGTATGGGAGGAGTGTTTTGTGTGAGTGTTATGTGTAAGTGTGGAGGTGTATGAGTGTGTATATGTGAGTATGTGAATGTGAAGTAGAGTATATGTGTATGTGGCTGTGTGATTGGGTGTGTATTTATGTGAAACTGTATGTGTGCACGCATTTGTGTGTGTGTGTGTGTGTGTGTGTGTGTGTGTGTGTGTGTGTGTGTGTGCATGCAAGCATGTGTATGTGTGCTCTCCTTAGGGTAGTACGCAAAAGCACATCGGGAAAAGTGCAGGCTGCATTTCCTTCTTGGGCAGCTGTTTTCAAGGTGATAGCAACCTGGTACCTCCTACTGCTGAGGGATGTGGAACCTCTAGGCTCTGACTCTAGCAGAAGCAGAGTGAAGCCCAGTAGCAGAACACCCTGTGCATCTGTGTGTGAGCGTTGTCTCCAGTTGCCTAGGAATGTGAGAGATGCAGGGGAGCAGGTTCTCAGTCAACTCTTAGCTGTGCGACAAAGTCCTGACTGGCCCAGCTGGGCCATGGTGAGCAGAGAAGCTCGTTGGCTCCCTTTTGCCCCTTCCGTTCGGATGGTGTCTTAAAAAATCATTAAAGGAATGTTTTCCTGAACAGTGTGTGTGTGTGTGTGTGTGTGTGTGTGTGTGTAAAAACTAGAGGAAGGCATTGGATCCCCTAGAGCTGGAGTTGGAGGATTAGAGGAGGGTGCTGGGAACGGAACTCAGGTCCTCTGAAGAGCAGCAAGAGCTCTTGACTACTCTCCAACCAATCTTGACATCAGTGAATCAGGTCACAAGAATGAAGATGCATGCTTCCGTTACTTTTTCACATAGGGGCACATGCCCACTGATCACCTCAAAATCTTATAATTTAGAAGGTCATTTGCAGAGGTACATTTAACAGAATGGCACGCACTGAAAGGCTTCAGGGACTGTGTTAAACATGATTACACATATCTAATCCTAAAATACCACTGGCATAAGCATAAAAAAAAGAGGGAATGTACAAAACAAAGAACAAGAGAGGGAATGAGACGTGGAGACTGAGGATAAAAGACACCAATACTGGGGGAAGCCACAGCAAAGTGGCTCAAGTAGAGAACACCCAGACCGTCTCAGAACGTTCCAGAAACACATGGCCGTGCAGGCAGGACTATGGGACTGAAAATCTACCATACCAGAGTGCATGCCTCGGCAAACATGCTTCTCTGTGTGTGCTGCTAGTATCACAAGGCCTGTGAAATGAATTAGCCATGAGCCTGGATGGTACAGTTGGCATTTCATTAGGGATGAAGCCTGTTCTGGAGGGGTGGCAATTCATTGTGCTTCATACTAAACAATGGCACACTCACTTCGTTCTGCCCTACAGAAAACAAGAAAGAGTCTCCTACAGGAAAACTTCACAGCCTAAGAGACAATATCCACTGAGTTGATATTTTAGAGCCCCCTACACAGATTGATCTGCAGTCATCCACCAGCTCCCTGTGCACAGACAACTAGAAATTTTTATTCAGATCTTTCTATCTCAAACAAGTTGAAATGCCTAAGCATGAGGAGATACCAAGAAAACGTTTCTAGATTTATATACAGAAATAAAAAGAATGAAAAAAAAAGTCAGAGAAAACAAAGTAATCGGAAATTCTCTCTAAATTATAAATATCTCTACAGGGATAAGAGAAACAAAGTATGACCATGGCATTAAAAACAGAAGGGTTTTTAAAACATTTGCAGTAAGTATCTGAAAATTTTTAAATAATTGAAAATACCCAATAAGAAAATAGGTAATAAAGGATGTTCTTTTGAAAATATAAAGGAAAAGGGATTAAAAAGTAGAAAAATAAATATTTTTTATTCAGGCAATTGGCAATTATTGTTGGAGTAAGCTTCCAACAGAAATTTACTAGAAAGAAAAAAAAGTTATTTAACAAAAATAAATGAGTGTTTTCAGGAACAACGAATATAATTTTATTTACCTAAAGTTTACCACTGAAGTCTAACACAGTGCATGAGACTAAAAGAGTAACATCAAAGCTCTTTGAGAAATTTCAAAACGTGAAGAGTAAGACAAAAAAGTTCCAAAAATAGAAACGAATCATCAAACATCCAAGTTAGCATTGGAGAAGCATCAGATTGAACAACTGCAAGAAGAAATGGGCAGAAACCAGAAAAATAGGCTGTCCTGGTTTCCTTCAGATTCTGTGACAAACACCATGGACAAAGGCAGGAGGGAAAGTTTGATTGGCTTACACTTCCAGGTCATAGTTCATTCAGGGAAGTCAGGGCAGGAACTCAAGTAGAAAACATGAAGGAACGCTATTAGCTCCCTCAAGGCCTTGGGCATAACGAACTTTCTTCTATAGCCAAGGACCTTTAGGAATACTGCTACCCACAGTGGACTGGGTCTGCCTAAAACAATTTACAATTAAGACATGGTACCACAGATATATCCACAGTCCACATTTCCTTAACCTAGGCTTTCCTAGATTCTAAATAATGCCAGGCTGACAACAAGCTAAGAGACAAGGACAGGATGTGTTTAGTCTTATTGCAACTGGATATGCCATGTCTGGTTGATATCCATGGGAGTCCCGCTCTTTTCTGAAGAGAACTGGAGGAGTGGTCAGGAAAGGAGTAAGGCAGGTGGTGGAACGGTACTGGGAGGAGAGGAGGTGGGGAAAACTGAGTCAGGATGTAAAATAATTAAGTAATAAATTTTTAAAAAGAATTTTAAAAAAAGCAAGACTTTCAAAATTCTAAAGTAAAGTTATTTCTAATGTAAAACTCTCTCCCCAGCTATATTTTAATTAAGTCGTACAAGTAGAATCAATTAAATTTGCACAAAAATTAACTCTAAATTGACCAAAGACCTAAATGTGAATCCTGAAAAAAATAGAAGAAAATATAGGCAACACTCTATAAGAAACAGATGAAGGAAAAGACTTTCTGAATAGGACTTCATTTGCCCAGGAATTAAGGCCAACAATTGACAGATGAATCTCATAAAACTGCACAGCTAGAAAAACAATCAACATTGAAGAGGAAGTCCACAGGGTGGGAGAGAATCCCAGCTATATATCATCTGACAGGATTAATAACCAAAATATACAAGGAAACAAAGAGTCAAAAAAAATGATCCACTTAAAAGAATAACTCTGAGATCTGAATAGAGAATTCTCTTTTTAAAAAATGGTTAATAAATATCTCACAAAATACTCACCTTCCCTAGCAACTGGAGAAGTGCAATAATGCAATAAAAACAATGTCAAGATTAATCAGAATGTCCAAGATCAACAAAACAACCAACAACAAATGTTGAAGAGGACCTTGGGATAATGGAACTGTCATTTACAAACTGGTGCAGCCACTATGGAAATCAGTGTAGAGAATTCTCTAAAAGCTAAAGTTAAATCTAGCATATGGCCCAGATATACCACTCCATGTCACATGCCCAAAGACATCGTACACAACAAATGAAGCTCTATTCACAACAGCTAGGAAAGGCAAACAGCCTACATGTTCTACAACAAACTAATGGATAGTGAAAATGTAAAACAAACACACTATGGAATGACATATACATATACATATACATATACATATACATATACATATACATATACATATACATATACATATACATATACATATACATATACATATACATATACATATACATACACACATATACATATAACATCATATTGAGAGAGGACACCTAGACCCAGAAAGACAAATGTAGCATGCTCCCTCTCTCTCATCTGTGGCTCCTAGCTCCGAGCCTTCAGATGGGAGTATTATAACCTGGAATGATGGCAGAAAGCAGGAAAGTAAAAAGGGATCATGGGAAATGGCAGGATTTGAATGATATGAAGAAGAAAACGTGAAATGGGGGGACTTTTAGTTGGGAGGGGTAGGGAGCATCAATACAGAAGTCCAGGGAGGAGGGGAAAATAACGTTAAGGGTGTTTGAAAAAAAAGCCATAAGGAATCACATTATTTTTATTTATCTAAAACTCTGTGTGTGTGTGTGTGTGTGTGTGTGTGTGTGTGTGCATAAATACATTTTAATCAACTTATGCTACTTGGTTTGACAATACTTCCTTCCAAGAACTATTGACTATCTAATAAAAATAACCCAGAACTAGGCTTGAGAAATCTACTTTCTGTGGTTGATCAGGGCAGCCCAAGAGATTCCCGAGCACATGGAGTTTTGCTGTAGCTAAAAGGTAGTGTCTACATCTACAAACAAAAGAAAACAACAAAACCCATAGAACAAGTACCAACCATGTCAGAAACAAAGAGTCCATGCTGGCATGAGGCTCAAAGCACTGGGAGCATTGGGTGGTGTGTGGGGGGAGGGGTGCAGTGGGGACGCTGTTGCTCATTTACTGTTCAAGAACTATTCAGCCTCTAAATAAAACGTAAGTACTGCTTTGAGAAAAAAACAAAATACATTATTTTATATGACATTAAACATAAGAAGTTCTGATAATTCTACACGAGTGCAAGACCCCTTTCAATATAAATGGAGGGTACAGAAGTGTGACTCCATGACAGAAGGTTTGTCTACATGGGTGAGGTCCCAGATTTCATTCCCAGAATCAATGAAATAATGACAATAATAGGTTGAAATTTGTAAAGCTCAAGCTGCATTTCCTTTAGAAATGAAAGAATTGCTCAATTTGCTTCCATGGACCTCAGATTTCGCATGACGTTCAAAAATAAATTTTAACAAAGAACAGATAAAACTTTTATAAATGTGAATATAGTGGACATTGAATAATTTGGGGTACTGTCTATTATGTGAAGTCTACTCTTTGTTATAATTCAACAATGAAGCATCCAAAAATGTAATGTCTTACAATGTTTTCGATCATCTCTTTTAGTTCTGAAGTCCTTCCTTAGGTCCTCTCTGTGGGCAATGGAGAGCCACAAGTTGTGCCGGGTCTCAAATGAGACTGTCACTCAGAAGACCTTTTCACATTCTTTGTTTGAAAGCTGGCTTTCATGCAGCGTGGCCCCAAGACTAAACAAAAGTTTCCTTTAACGACCTTGCCACAGGAGCCAGTCAAAGGAAGCATCACTTCCTCCACAGACACAGCCCAAATCCAAGTAAGTCCAAAGCAGGGAGGTATGGGGTCTCCTTTCAACGGCAAGGCTTCCATGTTGAATAATAACTATCTTCTAAGGAGCTAAGCCGATGCCAGCTTATTTCAGACTGGAATGTGTACCCTATGGGCGTGCGAGTAATTTTAAAAAATAACTTCTACGGTCTAAACTTAAAGTACATTCCTGAGAACACTCATGCTGGCTGCTCCTAACTTTGTCACACTTGACCACTTTACTGTGAACGTTGACAACAAGTGGCGAAATCTCTAGCTGCAAACAGCAGCTTGGCTCAAAACATTGGAACTGCACTGAGAAAGAAAACGACTCTAATAACTGAATAATGATTCTGAAATTGGTTTCAATTCTTTGTCTTTAATACAGTTGAAAGAAGTCCTAATTGAGCTGACAGCTGGTGGGTCATTAAAAATAATTTTGATGGTAGATAGTGATGTGATTGTGGCCATATAACTTGGAAGGGGTTCAATGGTTCCAGTGGCTCTGCTAAACCAGCATGCCACTCCTATCTACTCACTCATGGAAATGCATCTTCTTGGATCTTGCATCCACAAAAAAGAAATAGACTGATGCTGTGGAGAATAGATTGATGCTGTCATTGTCTCCTAGCTATAAGTAATATTCAGAGGCATACGTTTATTGAACAGAAATAGCCCAACTGCCACAACAGTTAGTTGATAGATGTTTAAAATAAGCTTTTATGTTTATCTGAATACAAAAGTATTTATGTAGTTCAGATTGTGTATTTTTTAAGTACACTCATGCTTTAATTCTGAAGTGTTAGCATCTACATTCTCATGGCCACAAAGTTTAATTACTTTTTCACGTGCATACATTCTCTATGACAGGAAGGGGAAGATCCCTAAAGGAGTTTTAGGCCGAGGGAATATACAATGTCTGTCACTGAAGACTCAGTCAAAATGTTTTAATCTGAACTTCAGTAGAAACCCAAAGAGATACTTTTCAAGAGATAAACAAGTGTTAGACTTGATTTTTGTATTAAGACTTAAAACAATCTATAAAATATATATTTTATAATTACTTAAGGGTAGAAGGAGAAATTGTATAAGTTAATAAGAAGAATATAAGGGACACCTTCAAATTTCAGATCATTTATTTATATTAAAATAACCTTCTGAGGTATGAAGCTTAACCTAATTTCACATAATTTTCTTACTGCTCTCTCCAGGAAGATGCTTCTTACCCTCTTCACATCCTACACAGTCCCTTAGCTACCCTACTGTACATGTGTGCATCTATAAGCTGTGCGAGGAGCATATGCCCTACAGTACATGTGTGCAGTTGTGAGTCATGTGAAAAACATATGCCCTACTGTACATGTGTGTAGCTGTGAGCCATATGAGGAGGTCAACTCAGAAAGAAAATCTCCTTCAAATCGTAGATTAGTATGACTCCATATTATTATATTTCTAGGTCCAGCTAACTAGAGCTGAAATTACTGGTTTACTTTAAGTTTTGTTTTTAGCTTATGGTCACAACTTTCAAATGGCAAACTTGAGAGGCATACAGAATATAGAGACACACACAATAGACACTTGTCCATTTCTTTTGAGACTGTTGATTATGTCAACCATACACAAGACTTGGGGATCCACATACAAGTTTTCTGCCTTGGTGTTCTCCTCAAACAGCCCTGAGGGCATGATCACTCCAGTGCTCACAGTGTAGAGCTTATTGTCTGTGAGTGGGTTGCTGAATGAAGGAAGAAAGTAGGACTCACACCTCTGGTGAGTCACTCGACAATCCTTTCCACTTTCAGCAATTTTCAGTAAGTTGTTAATTTATATTTGAGTTCTAGCATCTGAACAGTAGTTTCAGGTCAATGAGGACTCCTCTGACTGCAGCCATGCTACCTAGAGTGTACTGTAATTTAGCTTCATGTGCCCATGCTACTGTGCCAGGTCCAGTGTGTTCTCAGTGGCACCCTTGCTGGTTGTGGAACCAGGACCTTGACTGGCTGTTGCCCTAAGCTGCAGGCAGTATAAAAACAAGCAAATGCTACTAGAAACAAACAAAAATGAGGGCTGCTGGGTGGGATGAGAGACTGTTCAAAGAGCATACAGCCAAGAATATGACTCTTACACCACAGGAGACAAAGATTCTTATGCCACGGATGGCAGAACCACCTTGAAATGTTTATTTTGAGTCTGTGACTCTATTACTAAATCAATCCCCAAATTAATTGGTTTGACTACTTAAAGGTCTGTCAAATATTGTATGGAATCCTCTAGAGATATTAACTGAATTCACTTGTGACTTTTTTTTTTTTTTTTTGCTGTTAAACATTTTAAACTGTGTGGGATGACCGCACATTAGGTGGTGTCTAAGGAAAAGATCGACAATTATCTGCTGGCTTGGACCTCTTAGGCAGCCACCTCCAGGGTTAAATGCAACTGATTGAAAGAACAAAGTGGTACACTGCTCACCTGCTCACCTTAGGGATGGCTTGGCTCTCTGGCTTGGCCAACCTAGTGTCTGATTGTTCCTCTGAATGTATAAGTCTAATGCATACTGATTCAGGCTTTGGCTCCGAGCTGCCCATGGTCCAGAGCAGGAATGCCCTTTCTATCACTGCCATGGGCCTTATAAAGGGTTCCCCTTCTCCACTTAGTTAACATTGCCTGGATCATTCCCCAAACACTATCCAAGTGGTGGAGTTTACTTTCATTCACAAATTTAGGAATCAATGTTCAATAAGAAGACACTCCCAAGAAGTTAACCATGAAGTAAACATTGGCAAAACATCCGGACAGGTGGAGGGAGACCTGTAAGCTCATATCACCACTCAGGAGCCTGAGTGTGTGTGTGTGTGTGTGTGTGTGTGTGTGTGTGTGTGTGTGTGTCCCCTTCCCTTATAATGTTACTGTTTGTCAGATGGTCACAGCAGGACATCTCATTTGCACTGCCTTTTTCTGAATCTGTGTTGCCTAAAAATATCCTTGCACTAGGAGAGGCTCAAATGGCACTCAGGAGGAAGTCACTGCTCCACTACATTGTTCTCAATCAAAAGCCTCTGAAGGGTGACAGAGGCACATGCTGCTGATGAAGTCATAGACATTATACTTTTGTTCATGTACCTCGGTCTTTCCTCTTAATTAAACATCTATTGGCATTTAATAGTATCTTACATCTTTTGTTCATTTATTGTCGTCAATATTTTTACTAATGGACAGCATTTTCAAAAATGCATGCCATATCATGATCTACAACCAAAAGAATAACTTTAGTTTGCCCAAGAAAACCATTACAAGTGGGAATAGATGTGCCTCTGACTCTTTGGCCTGCTCCCTGGACTCTTTTCCTACTTTTGGGTTGCCTTTGTCTAGCCTTGGTGTGAGGGCTTTTGCTTTGTCTTGTCTTCCTGTATTTTGCTTCGTCCTGTTTGGTTGTTGTCCCCTGGAGACCTGTTTTCTTCTGAAAAGAGTTAGAAGTGGGGGAAGTGGATGGGGGTAGGAGAGATGGCGGGAACTGGGCAGAGTGAGGGAGGGGAACGTACTGTGTGGTCTGAATGTATTATAGGAAAAAGGGATCTATTTTCCGTTAAAAGAACAACAACAACAACAAAAGAAAGAAAACTGCTAGGTTTGTGCTGACTCCACCCTTGCACTAGGATGAAGACGACTCTTGCGTGATACAGGCTGCCGTAGTTACAGCTCTTATCAGTATCATAGGGGCTGTGACGGGCGCTTAGTGACACTGTCCAAACACTGCGCTAACTGCCCAGGGAGCTAGGCTGATACTGTCCAAATCCTAACTGCCCAGGGAACTATGTTGATGCTGTCCAAGGATTATTCAATCAAGTGAAAAGGCAAGAAGAGGCAAAGTTTATGCCAGAAGATAAACTCTTGAGCATGCGGCTGTTTTCAGTTAGTAAATTAACCTGTTAATTTTGAGAACTGCTCTTGTTGTCGTCGAATGCTATGGACTCGGTATACATACAATCCTTACCTGGCAAGAATATGATTCTGACTAACAGTGGGAAGATAATAGGAAAATCGGCATCCAGATACAAAAAGCAATCAGGGCAGAGTCACTGCCAAATGGCACTGAACCTCTCATTAGGAAATCGGATTTGATCTCCACAAATCAGTAGCTACGACACCGTGTATGTCCTTGAGCCTGCATTTCTTGATCTGTGAAACGAAGTAATAGCCCCTCACTCATGAAGCAATGGAGGATAATAGGTGTAAAAATGCTTTGTAAATTTTACAGTAGCTGGAAATATAAGATACTATTAATTCTGTTTCTTGTTAGTGTCACCCGTGAGCTATGAAGGCATAGTCACAGTCCTGGAAAGTACAAATTTAAGATGAAACATTTGTCAAAGCCATCCCATTGGAAGAAGCAATATAAACAGTTTAATGAGTAGTCATACATTTCCAGATACAGTGGCAGATGAAATATCACTAAAGATATTAAACCAAGCCTCTGTCTTAAAAGGCTGTACGCACATAAGACATACGGAATGGTTCCATATGCTCCTCTAGACAAGCAGGCCCAGGACTGCCTACAAACCAAGCAGCTGGAGCAACAGCACACCTGTGCAGTGCTGTGGTCCAGGTGAGGGTGGGTGATGGACTTGGGCAGATCTGTGCCCCTCCCCCCCGCCGCCCTTGTCTCTCAATAGTAAGTACTCTGCAAAACCTGGAGAAGCTACCGTTCATGTCAGTGTAAGAAGAAAGTCCCAGAACAGAACCGTATCCACAACTACATCACTGAAGCTCTTCACAACCCCCAACCGGATGAGTCCTAGTCATAGTCACTCCTTACTTGGTGGCTGTCGGGTCTGAAGATCTTCTCTGCAGATTGAGTTTACTGAGGCAGAGAGGTTTGATTGCCCATCGCTGTCTTGCTTCTTTCTTCCCAGCCAAAAAGAAAGAAAGGGAGGAAGGGAGGGAGGGAGGGAGGAAGGAAGGAAGGAAGGAAGGAAGGAAGGAAGGAAGGAAGGAAGGAAGGAAGGAAGGAAGGAAGGAAGGGAGATCTTCCAACAACAATGAAAATAAGACTCGGAAAGAAGGAGGGTCACAAATTCAAACACTAGGCTGGTACATGGTTCAATTAACCAAGTTGTGACTTTTAGAAACAAAACAGTCACGATGTACTTTCTTTCTCCTTCTCAGTTTAACTAAATTTCATCCCCAGCTGCTAAGTGTGAGCATGGTACCTGCCTTGATTCTCACTGCTCATGGGCAATCTTGCTGTTTGTAGGTACATGCTATAGCAGTAATGTCTTAATCCCACCATTTCTAATCCTTCTGTTATTAATAATAGTCTATTGACATATTATTCTTATGAACTTAACAGCATTCCAACTGATCTCCTGTCTCGAATCTTTCCCCATCTGCCAAGTTCATTGGCAGAGCCAACACAAACTGCAGATCTAGTGCAAATTTCCTAACCTTAAAATTAAAATCCTGAAAGCATCATATACTGAGGATTTGTAGGGCAGTAAGAATTCTTGTGGAGGTATACAGATAGGATCTTTTGGGGAAGTGGATTTGCCATATCTACCATATACTTATCCTACAATCCCCCCCACCCTACCTATACACACACACACACATACACATACACATACACTCAGCCTGCTTGAATAAATAAACTGGCATAACTTTATATCACAATAATCTAAATGAAAATAGATGAACTTTCAGAGTCATCAAGGGCATGTAAAAATCTGATCTACACTGGAAGAAACAGCACTGTGTTGGTTGTTACTATTTTGTCAAAGCAACCTCAGGGAGGGAGGAATTGCTTTGGCTCAAAGTTTTAGAGGTGTCCGAGCTCCACTGGTGGTTATGATGGAGAAAGGCGGTTCACACCATGGCTGACTTGAGGCAGGAAAGGCAGTTCACACCATGGCTGAGTTGAGGCAGGAAAGGCAGTTCTCACCATGGCTGACTTGAGGCAGGAAAGGCAGTTCACACCAAGGCTGACTTGAGGCAGGAAAGGCAGTTCACACCAAGGCTGACTTGAGGCAGAGACATTCGCTTCAGCTAGAACAGCCTCCTTCTCTTTCCAATCTAAGACCCAAGCCCACTGGACTGTGTGTAGCAGCTCGCTCAGACTAGATCCCTGCTCTCCGTTGATGCTCTCAATCCAAGCTCTCTGGATTGAGCTAATGGATAATGAAAACGTGGTGTATGCACAGTATGGATTTTTTTTTCAGCTAAAAAGAAAATAAAATTACAAAGTTGTCTGGAAAACAATGGGTAATACTTGAAAACGTTTTATTAGCTGCGGTGACCCAGGCTCAGAAAGACAAATACCATATGTCCTCTCTCAGATGCAGATCATGGCTTCTAATAGCATACCCTATCTATTGACAAACACGCAGAGTCCAAAATAGGTGGTGTACTTCCTTATAACATTATATAACTCTAAAAGGATTCTTGACTGAATTTTATCCCAGACCAAGGGTAAAAGTGAGTACTCCTCCAGCATCTTCTTGGTTCTGACCTATGAGCCATTAGCTGAGTAGTAAAAAGCTATTCAAGTATTTTATCTTGCTGATCCCTTGACTGACACAGAGGAAAAGATAGAAAGTCTGGACATGGGAGTATCCCATCAGACAAGACAAAACTGTGAATTTGGGCTGTTTTTCTTCCTCATCTTCCCTTTGCCTCTCTCCACCATCATTCCTACCCCTCATTCCTCCTTTCTTCCTTTCACTTTCAGGGGTTACTAATGGCATTCACTGATTTTCTGTGTTTTTCAAAATTCTCCAAAATAGAACCAAAAGGAGTATGGTATATATACAGCATACATGCACATGAGGTCTAGCTATATATAAAGAATTGCACTATGAAAAATCGGGTTGCATTATTATAGATGCTGAGAAGTTCCAAGATAGCCAGCAAGCCAGAGAGCAGTTCCAGTCTAGGTCTGGGAATTGGGATGAGGCTTGCTCTCCAAAACTGAGGTTTCAATTATGCCCCAAAGACAGTGGGAGCTGATGTCCCCACTGAAGCCATCAGCTGCAATGAGTTCCTTCCTACTAGCATGGTGCAGCTATTTGTATTAGGGTTGCTCATAATGGGGGACAATCTGCTTTATTATAACTGCAGTTCAAAGGTAAGCTACTACTAAACATTCTCCCAGACACCCCAAGATTGTCAGATGACCAGATATCCAGATACCCATGGGACAGTTAAGCTGGCATAAAGTTAGCCATCACAGTACTCTTGGGACTAAAAGGAAGATTCTAAAATAGTCTTGATGTTCTGCCTTGTGGACCACAATGCTTGGCACACAAACTGACAAGAAGCTAAAGTTCACTGATAAAGGGGCCATGGGTGAGACACAGTAGCACATGCAGTTTCAACACTGGGCAATGCTCACAGGTATGTATCCTACATTTTAACCATCACATAAACCCTTTGAGGCAGCCACTTCCAAAAAGGAGAAACTCTGCCTTGACTGCTTTGTACCTGAAGATGAGATGCCTGGAGCTGTTCTGTCCTTTACGCTCATAGGAAAAGTCAGCAGGTACAGAGGGGCAGCCCGGGGAAGCCTGTGGATATCATCTGAGCTCAGAATCAAACAGCACATGAATCCAGGCTCACCTGCGGATTTCTCAGGGTCACGAACCAGTAAATTCTCTTTGATTTAAGGTGAGTTAATGCCACTTGCAACAGCAAAGCTCAATACTGATGTAAAAGTTGATGCCAGCAACACAAGGTGAAATGTGGTACTCACAGAGTCCAGATAAGCAGAGATAGGGAAGTCTAGTCCTCAGTTCTCAGAGCCTGTGTGTGGTATGCATAGAGCCCGAGGCAAACTGATGGAATGTATGGCTCAGTGTAAAAGGAATGTTGACCCCCATCAAAGGCATAAAATAAACGTGGAACCACATGAAGAGAGACTGGCTAAGCTGGCCACAACCCAAGGGAGGCACAGCCAGGACACTGATCCCAGTACTACATTTGGAAGCCTGACACCAAATCTGTCAGTCTAGATCCAGTCTGGAAACAAGCCACGCTGAGAGATAAACAAGGAGAGCTTCACACAACAAATTACCAACGATGATAAGAGACTAGTCATGAAATGTAAGAAAACTTCATAGGTGCCCTTGGGTTGAAGGAGGATGCCTAAGCAAGGAAAATTGGGGGAACACTGCCCCCCTCTAAAGCGGTACTTAAGACCCTTTAAGATATGGCCCTAAAAGGAACTGATTTCCTGGAGCCAGAGCTGCTGTGCAGTCCTAGAGCAAGGCTTCAGAGCAGGTCAGAAGTAGGCAGCTAGCAATGGGGAGGGTGTGCAGCAGGGCAGAAGCCTTTCTAGATGTAGACAGCACACAGAAGGATTGGTAGGACACTTCCAGGGTACATTGTGAGGATCTGATGAAGACTGGAAGCCTTCAGGGTGACAGTCTCCACCATGCAAGCGCAGCAAGTTGGTTGTCCCCAGCACACCTCTGCGAGCTTGCTGAAGGACCAGTTCTGAGCACATAGCATAGCCAGAGCACCAGCAGATGTCCTCATGCCACCCTGCACACAGTGAACCACAGCCACTGCAGTGCTCCCTCCCACTGGACACCCTACAGCACCCTCTCCGGAGAACATTACTCAGAAGCCTGACTTCAAAGGAGAATCACTAAGGGGATCTTCTGCTGCGGAATACACAGGAAGGGTGGGTGATTGTAGCAAGACGCAAGAAACAGATGCACATGCATTGGGGTATGCATGTGTGCAGAAGTTAGAGGTCAGTTTAGTTTCCTCAATTGCTTCTGCACATTACTTTCTGAGGCACAGTCTCTTCCTGAATTTGAAGCCTACTGATTGGCTACACTTGCTGGCAAATAAGCCCCAGGGATCTTCCTGTTTCTGCCTCCCCTGTTCTGGGATGACAAGTGAGCAGTGCTCTCTCCAACTCTTCATGTAGGTGAGAGGAATTCATGCTCAGCTCTTCTTGCTTTCGTAGTAAGCATTTTACCAGGCAAGCCAGTTCTGTAGCCCCTCTGCTTAATGCTCTTGATGGTAAGATAGCTACTTTATGGAGCAGGCACCATAAAGAAGTTTCAGATAAGTCCCATTTAAGTAACACTGGCTCTTGGAAATTTTAGTTTTAATATTTATACATTTTATTTTGTTTACCATTTTTTCTAAGTGCCTCAGTAGTATTTTCTTTGGTTTTTATGGCCACAAACTTTCTTACTAAGAAGTTTTAGTTCACTCAAATACTTCATGCATTATTTGAAAAAAAGTACCTAGGGGGGAATTCCTGTAAGAAGAGTAAACCCAATTTAACAGAAAATGTATAAAGTTGTTGACGAAGTGCTTTGTATGTGTTCAACCCAGAGGAAGAATCAGCCGCTCTCTGGAGTGTGAGGAATGTGGAAGACGCCATACCTCCTCTGCTGGCTGGTGCCGGATAATGGTTCATTTTAGTGTCAGGTTGGCTGTATTGAATGTTGACTTCATATAGCGAGGATGCAAGGGGGAGGGGGTCCAACCCAAGCCTCTACTGTTAAATGAACTCACAGGCTACAGGATAAACGTTATAGGTAGTGAAGGCGAGTGGGTAGCTAGTTTTATTGCTCTGGCTCAAACTCCTCATGACTGTGTGTGTTTTTATGGAAAGACTGTATTTAAACAACATTCTAACATGAGATTTACCAGAGAAAACAAATTCTGTGAATTGCTGTCTTGATTTGTAGACTGTCTTTCCCTGTCGATAGCAATAGCACTGTAGTCAGGATGTTAGACCATCCTCAGCTATAATAATGGATTGTATACTTGATTTAAAATATCTGAAATTGGGGCTGAAGAGACAGCTCAACTGCAGGGAGCACAGCTGGTCTTCCAAACAACCACAGTTCTATTCCCAACACCCACATGATGGCTCACAAACACTTTTATCTGCAGTTCCAGGGACTCTAACCCCTCTTCTGGCCTCTTTAGACATGAGGCACACAGGTGGTGCACAGATACATTCAAGCAAACACTCAGACACATTAAATATTTAAAGTAATACAAAATACCTTTTTAAAACATCAGGATTACATTTTATGTGTGTGTGCCCAAGGATTTCCCTATGCCAACAATAAAGGACATTCATCTCTACAGTCTATCACCTCCTCTATGTCTGGAAGCCAAATTTCTGCTTCAGAAGTCTCTCTGTTGTAGGGGAAATCTAAGCTCTAAAAGTCTTTGACTCCCAAGGGTCAACTAAGCACCATGTTTAATCCATCGCATAAAATAATGATGATGTGTGGTACAATTCCCAAACTATGCTATGCCAAGAGAAGAAGGAGAAAGCAAGGAGATGGATGGAGATGTCCAGCTCATGATTCATGACCCAGCACAGGTTCCAAGAATTAAATGTCAGTGAATTGCAATTGAGTTTTTAAAGAAATCCATGGAATTCAAAACCTCAGTCATTTTCTAAACTTAGCTCTCATCTAAGTATGGCTTAGTAAGTTCTCACTTCTCTAAGGCAGGTTCCTCATAACTGAATTTTTATCCCACCCTCCACTGCAAGTATGATGAAGAGTAAGTCTCTATTACAGTATAGACAACTGGGAAATGCTCCTTAGTCTCACATACATATATGTGAGAACTTGATTAATGTTCAGTCAAGACTTTAAGTTAAGCAGCAGATGCTGAGCGGTAAATATGAACTAAAGAGGAATAGGCAGGGGGTATAAGATAACATGGATGTTTCTAGAATAGAGAATAGCTCTACATGTTTTAGAGTGAAAAGGAAGTTGTAAAAAAAGACAGAAACTGAGCACATAATGAATGGTATAATCTCAGGGGAATAACTAGCTGGGGATAGAACATTGGGGACAAAATCAAGAGAGCAGAGGGACAGCAGATATCCATGATGAGAGCTGTAGGCCCCTCAGAGAAGGCAAGGATGTCAAGTACACCTTGTCACAATGGTGATGTTGGAAAGGAGAGATGGGAACAGGACAGAATGGTGAGAGCAAACAACATTCAGGCAGAGATCTAAAGGAAAATGTGTAATGCTAACTGCCTCAGTGAGGTTGAAAAATGATTTGGGAAACACAAAGCTCAAAATATGATGAGATTGTAGGTCCACACAGGAAAGGGACAGGGATCTGAAAAGATCTGATAAAATTTCAAGAGTACAAGAGAGGTGGGACAGAGTAAAGACAGCATAGGCCATCCACAGTAAAACTTGCTCTATCAGTACTCGATGCCTGCTTTGAGGATCAGAACCGAAGTGGATTAGCACCCAACTGACAATCAGACAGTGTAATGAAAAAAAGAGGATGCTTGAATTTAAGGGTACCCATGATGCATTTAACCTAATAACCCTGAGTTGCCTGTGCAGCTGTTGAAGAGGGAGACAAAAGCAGGTTAAGAACAAGAGCAAGCATGAGGAGAAACAGGTGAGTAGCTGTTCTCCTACACATGCCTCTCTGAGAGCATCTACAGCCTTCTCCTCCATGCCTCCTGTGTCCTGGCAAATTGACTCCTCTGCAACCTCTTGCCTAAGAGCATCTCCCCACCATTAACCCCGTATCCTTCTGCTCTTCTCAGCCTTCAAGACTCACTTAAAATATCCCTTTATAAAAGTTAACTACCCACCACCATATACAGGAAGGGAGAAGAAGGGGGAGAGGAGAATGCCTAATATTCTTTCCAATTCCTAAACACACACCATTAGCTCACCAAAAGCATGATTCTTGTCAGACCAATAGGACACTGTGAGAGGCCAAATCTTTTAAGTTCAGACTTCATTTCAGAGTACTCAAACCCAGGTAAACTAACAGGCCAGTACCTAGCTAGCATTAGTTTCCAAGTAAACCCCCAATAAAAACCCAAGTCTAGCTCCATTCTCTAGGTTAACCCCCAAGAAGACCAGCGTCTCCAGGTTATTCTCACATCAAACCTGCACTTTCAGGTTACAAGCCTGCCCCTTGCCTAACAACCACCAATGAAGAGAGAAGCAAAGATTAAATTTATGTTATGACTCCCAACACCAGCCAATTATGTTAAAGGCCATAGTAGCTCTCCAATTAGATACTTGCCAGGCTAAAAACAGACATACCTACCTCCAGCTTGCTATTTTCTATAAAGCCTTGCTCTCCACCAAAACCATCCTGTGTCAGTGGTGAGCTGGGACCCCTAGCTAGCTCAAATAAAATAAAGACCCTGTGTGCTCCTGTCTGTTATTGTGGGGCGGGGGATCGCTAACAGTTCCCTAACACTACAACTGTATAACTGACACAATTCCAGTTCCAACCTAGCTCAGTGAGGAGGATGTGCAGGTTACCTGTCTGGAGAAATTTGAAGGAGAGGACACAGAGTTTTTCCAGCACCAAAACAAAACCCAGCACTTGAAGATGGATCTCATTCAGCTACAAAACTGTCAGGAATAAGTCAAGCCATTAAATTTTTACTTAAACTTTAATCCATAAACTTATAAATGATACAGCTTCATCCTAACACAGGTACAACTGCTCAAACTTTCTACAGGGTGGCACCTATAATACATCACTGTCGTTTTATTAACCACACATGGAGGCATGTGAGTTTTAATGAGGGGCATTGTTGCAGTGACAGGTTCTCAAACGATATTTAAGTTAAATGTGAATGATGCCAATGGGGAGGGGAACAATATGCTGTGCTTTCCCATGGGGATTTCAAAGACAAACATTCATTAGTGGAGCTTTCATGTGGACATGGAAATTGTAGGAGTGAAATAGCTCATATATAGCCAAGGAATTCATGTGGGGATTGGAAGAACATTGAAAAGGTGTGGGCTTGTGGTTTCAAACGACCATAAGATCTATATGGAATGAGACTCAAAATAAGGCTCTTACAGAAATAGCAGACAATTAAGATTATGGTCCAATCTTCTGTTCAACGTGTGCTCAAGTGAGAAAAAGTAAATCTTCACAGTCTTGTGTGGACACATGTCACAGTTACAAGAACTTTTCCTCCAATCCACATGTGTTCCTTCTCTGCCTCTTCTACTGACCCTTCCTGCTCCATAGGAAGCCTTAGGAATTTTCAACACAATTCCCTTCTCTCCATATGCCTACTTCCTGTGCCTTCTAGGTCACTACTCTGACTTCATTCACTATCTCTTAAATTTGAACTTTCTGACTCTGTTTATTTCACAAGATACAAACTGGACTGTTATTTCCAATTCTTTTCTTAATATAGCCATGGCCTAGCCTGTGGTCCTTCAAACTCAAGATATTCAAGGATAATATCATCCTTAGAAAATGTGCTTTTCTGTCTGTATTTCAATTGCAGAACTAAATTCAGAAGAGTGAAGAGGTTAGATTTCAGAACCAGACAGAGAATATGTGGCCTCTGTAAATTACTAACAATTTGCTAATTCTGGTCTGATCAGGTGGTTTCAACAAAATAACACATGCCTCATGACTTCAAAGTGGTACTCATTCTATGGGCTGGGAGTTCAGGGTTAGGGCACCAACACACTCTGAGGATCTGGCAAGGACCTTCTTTTGGCAGCTGCCTTTGCTGGATCCTGACATGTTAAAGAGAAAGGTGTTTGCCTGGCCTCTTCTTATAAAAACACTAATCCTATCATAAGAATTCATGACAATATTTAAACCTAATTATCTCCTCAACATTCCACCTCTGAACACCATTATGTTGGGATTAGAACTAAGCATCAGGTCTGAGGATGCACAACAGTTCCTAGCATTCACATTGGCAATAACTTTGTCAACATTCCGTCTCTGAACACCCTTGTGTTACCATAAGAACTAAGCATCAGGTCTGAGAAAGCACAATAGTTCACAGCACTCACATGGGCAATGACTTTGGAGAGGTTCATTCCTTTTTGCCTTTTATGATTCTCAGAAACTTTTGAAGATGATACAGTAAATGCCTATTAACACTTCAGTATTAATCATGTGACCTGCATTTATCTAAGTTATCTTTTGCTTCTCTCTTCCTTTTAATTTCCCCTTCTCCCTAGCAACTAACCATCAAGGTTTGTCCTTTCAGCTTCTAAAAATACATTTTAACATATGTCTTCCTCCGATGTCACTCCATGGTGATGCTAAGGACCTGCACATACCCCATGCTGCCCATTTCTAGGCTAGTCTAGTTTTCACACCATCCCCAGAGATAGCTTCAGTGTCTCTATCAGGCCATATCCTTTGAAACACCTTTGGGGCTCATCAGTAGCTCCTTATCATGTAAGCCCTGCAAGCTCTCTAGTGTCTGATGTCTATGGTCTTGTTGGTTGCCTACCTTTGTCTTACACTATCACAGTACACGATGCTTCCTTGCCTCTATATCTGTTTCCTTTCCTACACTCTGAGTTGTCTCCATCTCTTGTCTTGTGGGATTTCCTGCTCAAATCAAAACCCAGCTCAAATGTGATTTCTAATTTGTTTTTGCCACAAAACCCCAACTGGCACAAATTGCTCCCTTGTGTGTTTTCCCACAGATCATATACAAATATGTAATAGCCCTTATTATTCTATGTATAATTATAATTTACTTGTCGTTCTTCCTGTTCTGGCCCAAGCCCCTCAGCAGAGATACATAGAGTGAAACAGTCATTGTGCATTAACAGTCCCTGCTATGGTTCCTGGGGTCTGCATGTGAGATGGTTCATAAATGTCTGTTGAGATTAGTAAACAAATAAGAAACTGTAACTTTAACAGTGCTGCCTGTTGCCGTTAAACATTAGCAGTTATCATTACTCATATGTGGCTCCTACCATGGAACCTGTAGATCTGTGTGTGCGACTTAGAGCACTGTAGAATCCAGAAAGACAGAAAGAGGCAAGAGGCTATTGGTAGGGAAAAAAAGATCTTAGTGTAGAGGGGAGAGTAGAATAAGGGTGATACGAAGGATAAAAGAGAGAATGATGGGGAGAGAAGCTTAAGTGTGAAGATAGAAGGGTGGGGCAAAGGGATCACTAACACTAAAGCCATATGGAAGCCTACTATTATATAAACTGTGTGTTCGTGTGTGTGTGTGTGTGTGTGTGTGTGTGTATGCACATACACATGTACACATGTGAACATTTGTGTGTGGGTGTGTGTGTTTGGTGTGTGTGTGTGTGTATGCACATACACATGTACACGTGTGAACATTTGTGTGTATGTGTGTGTGTGTATGCACAGTGTGTGTGTTTGGTGTGTGTGTGTGTGTGTGTTTGGTGTGTGTGTGTGTATGCACATACACATGTACACGTGTGAACATTTGTGTGTGTGTGTGTGTTTGGTGTGTGTGTGTGTGTGTATGCACATACACATGTACACGTGTGAACATTTGTGTGTATGTGTGTGTGTATGCACAGTGTGTGTGTTTGGTGTGTGTGTGTGTTTGGTGTGTGTGTGTGTATGCACATACACATGTACACGTGTGAACATTTGTGTGTATGTGTGTGTGTGTTTGGTGTGTGTGTGTGTATGTGTGTGTGTGTGTTTGGTGTGTGTGTGTGTTTGGTGTGTGTGTGTGTGTGTGTGTTTGGTGTGTTTGGTGTGTTTGGTGTGTGTGTGTGTGTTTAATTTGAGCAACCCTACACAGGTGACAATGCTCTTCCTAGTAACCTTAGTTTGACAAATGAAAAGACCCATACCCAATACAGTATACCTCCCCTTAAGCTGTTAGTCACAGGTATCTGAAAAACTCTTGAAACAATACAGGCTGTTGCCATTGCTCTTTGATGCCACCAATACCTGATGGTGAGACCCCCATCTCTGAAGACACCATACACATTAGTCATAAGACATGGAGAAATCAAGTTGGTACTGATAAAGGAGTTTCCTTCCTGCCGGCTAACTTTCCTAGGACTGGAAGGCGCTATGCAGGATGCTGAAAAGAAAAAGAGAACATTATCGATAGTCTGAAGCAGATATAAAGTTGTGAGCTACAATCATGCTAAGACATGTCTAAGTCCCTGGGCCTACTGCAACTAAGGGCTGTGTTCGTGGTCTGTGCTATTGCCAGAAACCATGTGGAAGTCCATGATCCCTGCTCCCACTGACTATAAACAGCAAGGAAGCTACTTGTGCAGTGCTATCAATGTCTGCAGATACATGGTTGACAAAGAGGGCTATGAAAGGCTTCTGTGACAGACCCTACACTCACCCCAACCCCCATTGCCTCACAAAAAAATGTAGCATCCTAAACAGGAAGGCAAATGTGGTAAGAATGCTAAATTAGCTCTCCACAATTGATGGCTTCTGGCCGAACAGGGAAACACTCAGTTTTATTTAAGGGGCAGGACACTGAGAGTTTGGCTATGCTCTAGTAAACATATAAGTAACATGAACTGGATCTTTTATTTTTATTTTATTTTTTTAATTTTGGGGGCTCACAAGGGTGAGAGCAGATATGGAAGGTTTTGGAAAGAGTGTGATTAGGTTGCATGATGTGAAATTCCCAAAGAATCAATAAAAATATTATGCTGAAAACATGCATTGTATGTATGTATAGAATTATAAAGTAATAAAAAGTTTTAATAGAGAAAAATGTTCTTAGACTATGACACACACACACACACACACACACACACACACACACACACACACACACACACACGGTGATGAAACCCAGATCTACGTAAAAGAAAATCCCTGCAAATAAGCATTAACTCAGGATAGAGCATCTCTAAATTTCACTTCTGTCTTTGTCAGTGATACTGTGTTATGAAGAGACACCATGACAAAGAAAGTTTTTGCTTGCTATTTCAGAAATTTAGTCTATTATTATCATGCTGAGCAGTATGGTGGCACATAGGCAGATATGATGCAGGGGAAGTGGCAGGTCGAGTTCTCTGGATCTTCGGGTACCAGGAAGAGAGAGCCAATGGGCCTGGCTTGAGTTTTTGAAACTTCAAAGCCCAATCTCAGTGACATACTTTCTCCAATAAGGCCACACAAACACTAAAATCGCCGTACCTACTACAGTAAGGCCAAACCTATCTCAACAAGGCCACACCTCCTAATCCCTCTCATGCAGTGCCATCCCCTAATTACAAAACACTCAAATATAAGAGCCTGTAGGGGCCATTCTTATTAAAACCACCACAACTTCCAACCCCCAATTCTATGATCTTCATAGAAACTGACAGAAGTCTTTTCTGTAGGCATCTACAGCTCAGGCTAATTTGCATTAGGAGAATGGGACTTAGTAGGATATTTGGGAAAGGAATGCTAGCCTCTTCTATCAAATTAACTTAAATAAACTGGACTTTGGGAATTTTATCCTTTTCAATTGGTCAAAACTGAATTTTGTTCAGTAGCTGACCCTTGGAAGATAGTGAGGAGAATGCTGGTTCTAAAACTTTGTCAGCGTGAGTAGCATGTGAATACCCAGAACTACACATCTGTTAGGGGGATCTTATGTGTCTGTCACGAGGAAATTGGAACAAACTTCATGAGACCTGTGCACTTAAAATGTTATGATGTGTTTTTGAAATGGGCCTCCTCCGGAGCCTTCCATTTTATTAGGTAATTACAAGCAGATAAGCTTTGTTTGATGACTCTAAAAATGTAAACATATTTCGCGGTCAAAACTGTATCACTTTTGACGGCTTAATTGTGTGAGAAATCTGTCAGGCCCTGGTGGCCGATCAAATAGGGCACAGTACAGATTTGTTGCTGAAGGGTGTGACAATATGCTCAGTTAAACAGACACAGTGTGTAACGGTCTGGTGCTGTCTCAGGAGGCATTGCCAGTGTTCTCTTCTGGGATTAGGACAATCCTAACACCTGGAAATCCACACACCGAGATGCTCAATCCTTGAGCTTGTATTTTAAGGATAATTTTTGTCTTGGCTTTTTGTCTGTTTTTCTTTTTTTATATTCAAACTCAGTGGAAATTCTCCTGTTTCATTCTGCTGCCCTGAGTGTCTCGGCTTCCTTTGCTGCCTCCCTGAGTTTCCTGAATATCTTTACTGTTAAAGAAATCACTCATGGAATAAATGAAATTTCAGTTAACTTCTCAAAGTGATCAATTGTTGGTTGCAATGCATTTTACTTGAAGAATGTCTGCCATCTCTTAGAACATAGAAAATACATACATATGCTTCAAAATAATGGAGTGTTAGTATAGTAGAAATTTCAGAAAACTTCAATGTCCTTTCAGTTGGGTAACTTCACATAACAATTTTGATTTTCTAGGCCAGCATAGATCATGGGCATGGATGGTATGTGCTAACTTTTCCACACACAAAAAACCTGACAATAAATATATATTGCTTAAGATACAGGGTTTTTCTATTCTAAGGAAAGAGGATTCTGAACACCAGTTCCTGACTACACGTTACTGTGCTGCCACCTGCTGGATTGGTTTTGCCTAGCACATCTTATTATCTGCTACAGACTTCTTTCTTCCATGAGTGCACTGACAACCACACACACACACACACACACACACACACACACACACACACACACACTTTTTGTTAACATCACTCCCATCCCTGCCACTCTTTTCCCAGCAGTGTGTGCTCCTGTAGACCAGTTAAAAGGTGCTTCAACCAATTATAATCTTACCAGAGCCTCTCACATCCTTTAAGACTTTAACCAACAGAACCATGAAGACAAGCTTGTTGAGACAAGAAGAAGCTCAGCAAAGCTTGCACTTTGTGGGGTGCCAGCTGTCTCCAATGGGCTTGCTCATTAGAAAGCTGCAGGTATACATCCTGGAAGTAAAGCAGAAGTCATGGTGTCCAAACCTCCTTGTCCACCCTGTGATTGACAGCAGCTTCCTGCAGCTCCTGCAGCTCCTGCAGACTGTGTCCCAGGGTTTGCCACCAAAAATCTTGAGAGAATGACCTATTTCTTAGCAAATAGTTAATCAGCATTGAGAGGCCAAGGCTACTCCATCTTGGGACCAGCCTCTATCTTTAAAGAAAAAAAAAAGAGGGGTTGGGGATTTAGCTCAGTGGTAGAGCGCTTGCCTAGCAAGCTCAAGGCCCTGGGTTCGGTCTTCAGCTCCGAAAAAAGAAAAAAAAGAAAGAAAGAAAGAAAGAGAGAGAGAGAGGAAAGAAAGAAAAGAAGGAAGGAAAGAGAAAGGGAGAGAGAGAGAGAGAGAGAGAGAGAGAGAGAGAGAGAGAGAGAGAGAGAGAGACAGCCTGAGAATTTGATCTCAGCAGAATCCAAGTTGTGCCTGTGTGCCAGGAAGGACCCCCCTCGGCTGTTCCTTGGCCAGAGTCACTCCCTAGTTATTTTCTAGCAACAGTTAGTCAGAGATTAGTCTGATTGTTTCAGATGTACTTTTAGACCGTTTGTGACTGCATATGGTCTTGCTTCAGTGCACCCACCTGTTGGCTTGTAGTCATTCTACGAGATGCTTGCCAGACTGAACACCCCTCTCTTCCCCCTCACTTGCTCCTATTTTCAAATAAAATGTTTCCCTGATAAGGGTTCGAGGCTGCTCCGCCTTCCCTTCCTGTCCTGCTGTGTCAGAGTTGGGTTAGAGGAAAGCCCAACACACGCTTGTAATAAAGAGACCCTAATGCTATAACATCAGAAACGGCTCCTTGGTGGTCTTTTGGGGTTCACGAAATGCTTCCTGGCACACCATACCTGTGACCAGAATCAAACAAATTAAAATGCATTGGATAATTCTTGACTGTGCTGCTTTTAGAAGAAAACTAGGCAATAAATTAGTTTACTGAGTGGTACTTGTTTTAGTATATGTGCTGCCGAAGCAAGCACTGAATGGTACTTATTTAATGAACAGTATTTAATATGGGTCACTGGTAAAATTTCCCCTGATCCTCTCTATCCTACAACTGCACACAAATGGGGTTGACGGTATGTGCTGCAACTCCAAGGCATGATAAAACTCTGAGTTGTTTCCTGAATCATAAAAATGGAAAAGAGGCCGGCATTTATCAAGTGCCCACCACTTACTAGCTCTATTCATGAGCACCATCACATCTTATCTACGTTGCAGCCTGGACAGGTAGACAATCACTCTCACCACTAGCAGTGGTTGAGGCTCAGAGCAGTACTGACAGCTTAGGTTTATTGGCTGCATGCTGTTCGCCTGCTGTTGCCTTTATTACTTTAGGGGGACCTCAGCAACTAAACCTCAAACCGCATTAGGAAGCGGATGCTACCATCATTCTCATTTTATTACAGGTGATCCTGAGACATTGCATAACCTGCTCAGAAGAAATCACTCAGACAATGAGTGCAGCCTGGGTTAGAACCCAGGCAGATCGGTACAGATGTCTACCTATTGACACAAACATCACAGGAGTTATTGTTGTGTGTGTGCCATACAAAACATACAGCACTCTTGGTTCTTAGAAACTGATAATTGTGTGTTGCTGTCAGACATGTTACAGGAATTGCTCATTTAAATTCTGCCTAGTAATACAGTATTGCCCCATTTCACTTTGATGAACATGAGGTCTGGAGAATAACAATGACAGTGATAGCAAGCACTTACCTGTTCCTTAACAGTGTCCAGATGCTCTCCCATCCAAACTGTTCTACATACAGTGCTCACTACTGAGAACAAAATCAGTCCACTCTGTAGCCAGGCAAGGTGGCTGAGAAATAGTACTTGGGCTTGAACTAAGGTTGCAAAGCTATCAGGAGGCAGAACAAGGTCTCTAGTTCCAAAGTGCCAGAATTTTAACCACTCATCAAACTATGGGACAATGTGAGCCAGCTCATTGCTACAAATGGTTCAACTTGCCTCGTACCAAGTAAAATAAACCAGCCCACTTAGAAGAGAGTTTCTCACAGTGTAGATTTGCACAGGTCAGAAATGGTAAAAATAAAAAAATTAAAATTAAATAAATAAAATATTCTATTTGTTCCAAAATCACTGAGCACCACCTATGCTCCGGATGCTGAAGTTACGGAGATCAAGTCCATACCCCACTATGAAGAACTAGATGAAGAACTAGTACACATAGATAATTAAAATATAAAAAAAGTTACAGTTGGCTACCTAAATCAAACCCAAATTTATGAAAACACTCTATGTTACCTGGTTACACTGACCCAAATCAGTTCACACAAAAGGCAAAGCTAGCATGAGTAAGACAGAGTATACCTTCATCAGTACATGGAGTAAGAGGCTTAAGATATCACCATAATGTCTGTAATTTTATTTAAAAATCAGTAACATGTAAGTGTATGTTACATATGTATTCATGTTTCAGGACAGATTTACAATATGTATATTCCTCTGATCACAGAGTTACCTCTAAGGACCATTCCTGCCTCGTAGGCTACTGAGCCCTGAGTCCTCAAACCTTCCCAGTGCAGCCAGTACAAAATGCCATTGTAAAATTAATGAGAATTTGTGGCCCCAAATTACAGAATCCTGTGCAACTAACTTTAAACCAAAAGAAAAATTCTCTAACTTGGTTCATGTGGCTAGAACTTCCAATGGACAGACATGACTTAAACAAAACTAAATCGAAAAATTCAAGTGCTATATTCAAAATCTTCCTTTCTCCCTCCCCTTCCTGCTCTCCTCTCTCTCTCTCTCTCTCTCTCTCTCTCTCTCTCTCTCTCTCTCTCTCTCTCTCTCTTGATTTCCACTATCAGCTCTTACAATCTATGCATAACTTCTTTCTATAAAGTAGGTTTCACATTCACATACATCAGCTTAGCAACTCTACTGGAGACAGAACTCTCTCCCAGTATCCCTAAATAAATTCTAGAGAATGCTACATTCTATCTGGTATTTCCTGGATTAGCCTTCAAACAAGTCCAACAAAATCAAAGACAGCTCACTGATCATTTCAGGAGTGCGGGCAGTCAAGAGACAGATACAGAGCAGAGAAAGTTCTAGAACATCGAAGTTGGCTTCCAGATCCTTACGTTCTGTGATTTATGATAATGAGCAAGTTTTCTAAAGAAATTTTGCATATTTTTCCACAAAGTGGGAGTATGCAATTTCTGAGGCATTTCCATTTTGTACCTCAGTTATACAATGGTGTGACATCACATAACATCCTCTGGGGAGACCATGTTGCACAAGACAACAGACTCCAAACTTACTAGAACTCACCCTTACCCGAGGAGAATCCTTCTGGAAGGTATTGCATTAAATACAAATTCCTCCTGATGAGGGGTCTGGGGAGTGTCGGAATAAAGTATTGGGAAAGACAACTGGAAGCAAGGGGTTGGGAGAGTAGAGTTTGGAGAGTGGGGTAGAAACCTATTGCAGTAGAAACTCCCAGGAATCTATGACAGTGACCCTAGGGAAGACTCCTAGTATTGGGCCATCTTCTGAAACCAAGCAAGGCTTCTAATGGATAGACTGAGACACTAACCCAGTCACAAAACCTACAATTTATTTTGCCTGCAAGATGTGCCAGGCTTAAAGGTGGCACAGAACTTATAGGAGTGCCCAACCAATGACTGGTATAGCTTGAGACCCATGTCACAAAAGGGAGCCCTTGACACTGCCCGAAGGTCCAGAAACTAGAGACCGGATAGCCCAGAGACCTAGAATAGAACCAAACATGACTGAGGGAGTGGGGGAGGTCAAAGAAATGATTCCTGTGATGCTCTGCTAAAGTTGTAGACCAAAGCCTAGATAATCCTCATCAGAGAAGCTTCATCCAACAACCAATGGAAGCAGGTGCAGAAACCCACAGCCAAACATTAGATGGTGCTCAGAGAATCAGTGAGGAAGGATTGTAACAGCCAGAGCGGTCAAAGGCACCATAAGAAAACCCACAGAATTAACTAGCCAGGGCTTACAGAGACTCAGAGGGGCACACAGGGGACCAATAGGGACTGAACTGAAAACCAGGGGATCCTGTATGGTGGTTCTCTGCATGTATGTTATGGTTGTATAGCTTGGTATTTTGTGAGACTCCTAACAGTGGAAATAGGGGCTGTCTCTGACTCTTTTGCCTCATTTTGGACCCCTTACTTCCTGCTGGGTTGTCTTGTCCAGCTTTAATATAAGAGGATATGTTTCGTCTTACTGCCACTTCGTATGTGATGTTTGATTGATATCCCTCAGTGGAGGAAGAATGGATCTGGGGAAGAGGATGGGGGACTGGAGGAGAGGAGTGAGGGGAAACTATGGTCAGAATGTAATATCTAAAGAAGAATGTTTTTTAAAGCTTAGAAATGGCAACTAACAGCCGAGCATTGGTATAGAGAAGAGCTTTAGCTTCCCGACTTCCCTCAGGGATCCCAGACATCCCCAAGGGTCTGAGTTACATGTTAAGAACATTTGTTACTGCACCCCAGTTTTATCACATTGGAGGAGTACGCTTGTCCTGAACCTGGTCTCCTTCATCTTAAAAAGAATAACAACACTTCCTTCCTAAGGTTGCTATGAAGATCAAATATCTGTTCACATGAGCCTGAGAGCCAACAGAGAAAACTACAGTTATTTTGTGCCTTGTAATAAACAACACTGTTAATTACCATAAAAAAATCTTTCCCAATTTTTTATAAACTATTCTTCCATTTAGCTGGGATTTCTGTTGACCATAGGATTCAACCAGGCTGTCAGCTTTCTTCCCTGCCCCCATCCCCCAGGATGCCCTTCTAGGAACAGAAGGGAATGGCCAAGGGGCAGCTAATTTTCTTCTTCCTCATCAGTAGGCTACATATTCTGACTGTGCTGTATAGGACAGGAACCCCAAGCTGCCCTGAGGCTAAAGAAGTGTGAATCACCTAGAGTAGCACGTGCTTGACCAGGCATGGTCCCAATGGAAGCCAACCACACCGCTCCCAAACAGACAAAGAAGTTAGAGGGTCCTGATGATAAAATTCTCTGCAGGTCATCTCTCTACCACCAAATTCTAAACACAACTTAACTTTAAAGGCAGAAAGTGGGAGCAACTTCTGTCCTGATATAATAATTCAGCTGGCACCTTTTCTTTGGCTGAAACAGCATTTCATGTCCTCAAACTGTTTGTCACAGTCTCCCTCACCCCTAGTATCTTACTCAGGCCCTCAGTCATTCATTTATGTTACTGTCTAGCCCCAGTAAATTTTGAGGATTTTTTTTTGACCCTTGACTTTTTTTACTTCTGGCAAATAAATAACCCCCATTATAATAATGTAAATGTTAAAACTAGATTATTTACTTCGGTGTGAATGGGTTTTCTCAAAAGTTTCATAAAACTTTTTTGAGACTAGGGAAAGCAGAACAGGATGGGAGGACTGGGATGAGGAAAGACTTAACAACCATAGAGAGCACCTTGAGGTAATGCCTGCAATATCAGTGCCTGAGGCTCACACCCACTGTGTCCTTAGTGACCTCACTCCATCCCCAACCCTTTCAGGATAAGGTTTATTGATCATGTTCTGACAATCCTGATGGATCAACATCAATGTGTTTAACTTCCCTGCCCTCCTTGAGTCTGCCTAAACCTAGTTTCCTCATACATACACAAATGTATTTATACCTCTGTGCACCTTTAGGAGGCCGTGGTACAATTCTCCTTACCTGCAGCCATCAGCTCTGTATTTATTGCCTGAGTGAATGCTTTTAGCATCCCGAGTCCAGTTCTTACACTGTAATGAGATACCTGGAAAGGCCTTTGTCAGCTAAAAGGTGTTTGAATTTTGTCGGTTTGTTTGTTCATTCATTTATTGATGGACAGCTTCAATCATTTTCATCACAATTATGACGTTCTACTGTAAATTTTTAATGTATCTTTTCTGTTGTCCCACTACCCTGCCCCAACATATACTCAAGAAAGCACAACAGGGGATCTGCAGCTGACACCTTACACAGTTTTGCTTTTCAGACTCCAGCAGGGCCAGCCTCCTTGACCTAATTAGATTTCTCCACCTCCACATGGCTAGTAAATACTATAATTAATTTATAAAGGACTCTGAAACACCAGCTGGCAAATAAATTCCACCAGATTCCTACAAAATGAAAAACAGCAGTTAAGTTGAAGAGTTATGAAGTGTGCGTGTGCACGTGTGTGCACTGTAGTCTCCTAGCCACTGACTTTCTGAAATGTCAATTACAAATTATACCAAACACACACTATTTGATCATTTTTTAACAACACATTTATTTTAAATTGTAAGGAAGACTGTGTGACAAAATATGCTCAAAGATGTAACTTTGAAATCTGTGAAATGTGAGTGTCCACACCGATTCGTACTGGAAATTCATATTTTCTAAGCACACTATTGGCTGTTCTCAAGAGAGCATCAAAGAAAAAAGTGGACAATCAGTTTAAAAAGGATTTCAAGTGCTGGCTGGCAGCAGTTACCCTTTCAAGAGCCATGGTTGGCAAGACCTTAAAAAAAATGGCTCCTAAGATCCCTGTAAACTGGGTTATAACCTCTCTCTGAGTATGGGAGTATAATGGGATGTTCTTCCTTTTGTTCATTTATGTAATACAGCAAAAGTGGTGGAATATGTTGTCACATTGGATATAAGACTCTGGCTAAGAGCTGTTGTCAGCAGCTGTAGCAGCAGCAGCAGTAGGATTGGGAGAAGCTCTCCTGTTGGCTTCGGAGCAATAGGCTCCATGTTTTCAGAGGCCACATGATGCATGTCTGAGGTCCGTCACTAGGAGCTGTGAGAAAGCCCTAGCCAATATCTGAAAAGAAAATGATGACCTCGATACTCAAAGACTGAGCTCTAAAAACCAGCAACCAGAACAGTTCAGAAGAATCCAAGCTTCAGTTGGGATCACAACTGCAAATCTATACTTTGATGTTGCATGGTGAGATATTGAGCAGTAAAAACCAAATAAGCCCCTTTCAGTCTTCTCAGCAACAGAAGCTGGACAGTTATAAGCATATTGTTTGTGCTGCTAATTTTGTGTTAAATTGCTATTCAGCAAAAAAAAAATAAAAATAAAAAAAGAAAGAAAGAGGAAAGAGAGAAAAAACTACCACTACAACAAGCTACCTCTTTCTTTGTCCTTTTTCCACATGGGACCTCCTAGCAGTCATCATGGCCCTGAATACCTGACATAACCAACTGGGTCGCTGGTGCACACAGAGATAGACCAGGGCAACTAGAACCTTGGAGAATATAGAGTTACAGCTAAGATAGTGCACTGGGGTCTGCAGAAGGAAAAGAACAGACTGTTTAGCAGAAGTACCTCTCTCTAGCAACAATTTTATTATAAAAGTAATTTTAAATTATGGGCCCATCTGAAGTATAGCAATTTATTGATAAATATGTGGGGTAAGGAAAATGTGCTACACGGCTACTTATTGTCCGGTTAGTACAGATGAAAATTTCCCCTGCTCCCAGGAGGAAATGGTTTGGTTTTTGTGTCACAAATACCATTCCTGGTTAATGTCATAGATCTCACTGCAAGGAGAAGGCGATGACACTGTTATTCACAGTGACATTCTGCAGCCCTTTGTAGTGAAACAGTATAAATGCTTCTTTGGTTATCTAATGCCATCTGTTCAGAGCCTATTAAATCACCACTCGTAACCCACAACATCCACTGTGGTGTCTGTGAGCCACTTTCCAATGACCCTCAAAACAGCATCAATGTGTTTGTGGAAGAGGACCCAAATGCAAGTGTTACCCAGAAAATATGCTATGTTATGTTACATTATGTTATTTTGTACAAAAAACATAAATAATTATTGGCATATGGTAGCATTTATAGAATGTATAGCATTTACAAGGCAACTCATCCACGGCTTCTTCTGATACCTCTGGACCTTACCCATGGCAACTCTAGAATTTCAACACTGCAATGCCAACTGGGAGCCTGACTTCCCACATAGCTACCATCAGCAAGGACAGGTACAGGACCCCAGGCAGGTCATGAAGCAATCTCTTATTAGAGTATGCAATGCCCATCATTTGAACGAGACTTTCAACTACCCAGGAGAGCAGGGTGATGCTGTGTCAATTAAAAGCAAGAAAAGACATGGCTGAAAAGGAAAAGTTGGTTTTACACTGCCACAGACAAAGCCCTGGGAAGAGATAATGCTTTTTTCCTAACATGCCCTCTGGAACCCTGGAAGGCAGAAACAATGGAGGCAGAGACAAACAAAAGGAATCTATAACTACCTGTACCTCCCTGGGAAAAGGGCAGAGTCCACACACAATTTCACAAATGTGAATTCTCTAAAGTTCAGCAGTGTGTAGTGGGTAGGCCAGAACTCAACCTATCACAAATCACCTTTTAATCATTTGTCAGAATCATTTCAGTGATCCAAACTTGTATGATCCCATTTTTAAAAGTACTGTCCTGGTCAGTGGGAACTTTAACAATGCTTCCCCCAGGGGCCTGGCATGGAAATGTAACCCTAGCTCACATCACATTAAGACAGCCCCAGGGCTCTAAAGGAACATCTGTTGGACCCATACACAACAGCAAGAGAGCATCCAGAGAACCTCAAACCCTAAGTGTCTCATCACTACCACCAAGAGACAATAAAACAGCCCAGGGTTTCTATGGAATAGGACCCACAAGGGAACCAGTTTGGAGTAGCCCAAAACACAAGAGACTGTGATCTCTATAAGGAAGGTTTCCCTAAGCACAGCTGAGCCAGGCCAGGCTGAGAGCCTGCTTGCTCAGGTCCAAGCATGGTATTATAGCCTCTGACTGACTGTCTTGTGAACTAAAGATGCAGGCAGTTGGTCTTAAGAGATAAAGTGTACTACTGAAGCACAAGAGCTTCTCTAAGCCACTTTCCAGAACCGAACTGTGCTCTTGCCCAACATGAGACCCTTCTTCTTGGACTCCTCTTAGACTCCTCTTTTTGCCTGTTGTGCTTTGGCTTTAGTTGGGGGGAAGGGTGGTTAAAGCATATATGCTGACATTGGTTCTTAGCAAGTAGAGAGCCATAATCAAAGAGCTAAAGACTTACATATAAAAACATGTAAGTCAAAAACTTAAATATGCCCACAGCACCTAATTAACCTCTTAGAGACCAAGATTTGCTCGTGTGCATGGTAATTTATTAATCAATAATACAGCATCATATATAAGAGCAATTTGCATGGATTATTCACTCTGAATGTTTCACCATGATAGGTTAAGTGTATCCAGGAGATGAGACAAAATTACCAAAGGATTAGAATAAAAAAAATGGGTAATTGTACTTTTCTTTCATTCTAATAGAGAACTACTCTTTACCCTAGGAATATCCCTCCCTGAAAAGCCATCTATGGCCTGTGAACTCACCTGTTGTGGTTATTGGCAGACATACTTTTAAGTTGTGCTTATTTTATCTCAGACTGACTACAGAGGATCTTTCTATTAACTTGACTATCCTAGAAACTATAACTACAGTTACTCCTTTATTATAATAACTGCATGACATTTTACTAGCTCTGGTTACAATCCCAGTCTCATTGGTGACCACTGTACAAGACTAACTCTGAAGTTATTAAACTGAACCTAAATGGAATGATACAGGCTTTTCCATCTTGTGTCTGGATTTCTCAGTTTAATGTGGGTAACATTCACAATGTTCAATGCAGCTTCAATGTCATTCTTACTGTTGCATGTTGCATTTTACTAAATGACTATGTGATTATCTGTTTGCTCTGGCTCCCATTAACAAAATCTGGAAACTTACAACTGGGAGCAACATGAGTAATGACATTATGAACACTGTTATACATACCTTCAGTAGAAACATTTGCAGGGCTTAGGAAACACCCTAAGAAGTTTCAGGGTCATAGTGTATACATGCATTTGTTCAGATTTAGTTGGGTCTGACAAGTATTTTCCAAATTAAAAAAATGCTACTTGACTTGCTCTGGGGTTACATAAAGCTCACTGGATTGAAAATTCCACAAGACAAACCTATTGTAAGCTGAAAATAAATTGAACATGCCTAACTGACTGAGCATAATAACTTTGTGACACTGTACACTATAGAGTATAAGTCCTTCACCCTCATGACAGCTCACTGTTACTACCCAGAATCTCAAGTATATCAATGTCGCTATATTACAAAAAGTTGACAATTCAAACTTTGAAACACCCTGGGTATCATATCCACACCATGATGAAACTAAAATAATATAAATCAATCCATGTGCAGATGAGGACACATTGCCTACAATGTACAATAAGGACTCTGGCCACCCTCTACCCCTCTTCATTCACTTTGATGAATGGATCATAGTTTTACACATTATGGTTTATTTTGTAGTTCCATGATTTGCAGCAACAGAAGACAGAACAGGTTCACTGTTGTCTGTCTTTCTCCATTAACCATATGGAAAACTTAGATAAAACTTGCCCTTATCTGTGGGCAAACTACCACAGAGAGCCAAAGCTTAGTAGTGTGTGTTTGTTGGTTACTTCATTTCATTTTGCTATTTTTCTGTTGTAGCTGGCCAGGCATCTAGCTAGTAAATCTATAGTAAAGGCACAATCAGTAATAATTGAATTAATTTAAAAAACATTTTTCCAGCCATATGAACTGGGGAAATGCATATCTGTGAGCTACCGGTTTGTAAGGAAATACTTAAATGTTTCACAGCTCTCCTCCCACCCAGAGTGAAAGTACAGGAGAAACTATACAAGGAAAGGAAGTCTCCATAGTCTTCCAAGTGTGGCGGAAAAGCATAGCACACTTTCTCTTTCCCTCACCACTTCACCCTTTGTTAGGGCCCTAGTCAAATGCTATAGCTATGACAAGCTGCTAAAAATCCAAGGGAAATCTCTCACAAAAAAGGAATGGGGGAACACTGCAAGACAGACTACATGAGAGGAATCTAAGAAAAGAAGATGGATGGAGAGGTTTGTCCTCCAAATCTAGTATGAATCCAACCAAGTTCTGTGTTCAAGTATCAACTGAGCAAAGCGGGATGGAACTGATTCATGTAATGAACTACAATTAAAAGTATTACTAAGATACTAAAACAATCCAAGTGTTTATATGTAGGACAGACTCAAGACAGCAGGGGCTGGAGAGTTGGCTCGGAGCACTGCTTGCTTTTCCAGAAGTCCACACATGCTGATTCACAACCATCTGTAAATCCAGTTTCAGAGGATCCACACCTTCTCCTGGCCTCTGAGGGCGCCCAGCATGCATGTGGTACACAGACATACATATAGACAAAACATCCATACACATAAAAGCAATTTGTTTAAAGCACAGCAAATACTCAGAGGAGCCAACTGATATAGAACCAGTACTCACACGCCAAGACTGAGCCTGTGATGACAACCAAAGGATTGCTTGCTAAAAGAAAATAAAAATTCTACATTACCCAAGATAAAAATCCAGGGAAAAAAAAACCCCAGTGATTATACAGTGCCAAATAGCTGGGAAAGTGTGGACAACTATCAAAATAAAATGCAACCAACAGCTTTCAGGTGAGATGATCAAGATGGATATAATTATCAAAGGTGTTACATTAAAACCAAAACAGTTTAACAACGTTTTTCCTGGATGAGCTATATGCTAGAAACCCCATGTAAATGCAAGAACCTGTGTGTATAGATGTTCACGAGTGTTGATCAACAATGGCAAAACATGGGTTTTGTGGGTTAACTATAAGAATAATTGTGACAAAGGGCAGGGTTTGGAGCTTAACTGTCAAAAGAAAGAATTCTGGATATGTATCATTAAAATAAAAGTGAGCTACATGCAACTGTCTGCAAACTCAGAATCTATGCCGAACTAAAAGCAACCCCCTGTAACAGCAGATTATCCCTGTTTCTCACTTTAAAAAATAAGCCTACAGTATATGAACTAAGTCTTTTATAAAGCAAGAGTATAAACCCAAAGGGCCAGTGTTAAATCTGGGGAAAGGTAGTGAGCTGGGGTCAGAAGACACTAGTAATTGTATCAATACTGACAATGTTCTATTCCTAAAACCTTTGGATGGCTCTTCCGTGTTCAGGTCTTATCTCTTACAGATATCAAGTATTTTAAAAGCTAAGTTTTTAAACAACAGCCCAAAAAGGAAAGTTGTCTCCCTTTATTAGAATGACTTTTCCGTCCAAATACTAAGCAACCGGACTACACAAGCCAGGTGGAGCTAAAAGTAAGACTCTGTTTTCTCACAGGAAAAAGCCTAGCGTTTTGACGTGGCCTACAGAACCTGACAGAGGTTCGAAGTGGTATGGACGAAACAGTAAAGTCCGGAGAAACCTGGGCTAGGCCTCGGACTCTGTCCAAAAATAAAAATAAAATATCTTCTCCCAAGACTCGAACCGCCCACCTTATCGCTCGCCCGAGTGAACCCTAGGCAACGCGCAAGCCCGTGGGCTGCCGAGGCTCGCCGAGTCACTTCCGCCTCTGAGCACTTAGCCCCGCCCCGGAAGCGGAAGTGTCTTTCTCTAGGGTCCTTCGGCCTGAGGAGAGCTCTGCTACGATGGCTGCCGTGCCGGGCTGTCCTCACAACGCCTGCTCAGGAACTCCGTGAGGCCGCATCGAGGCTGAGCTTCTGGACCAGCTGCTGACTCTAGGGCGTCGTCTCCGCACTGCTGCTCCAGGCTCGCTGTCAGGCGGTCTGCGTTCTCCCCCACCCCCAGGGGAGGGCGGGTCCGGCGGCGCGCGGACAGCCCGGCGCGAGGCCCCGCGGCTCCGGTGGGGACGTCGCTGCGGGCGGCACTGCTGCTGGCGTCCAAGATGTCGACCAAGAATTTCCGAGTTAGTGACGGGGACTGGATCTGCCCTGACAAGAAGTGAGTGCGTCGGGGCGGCGTGGGTTCGGGGCCGGCAGGGAGGCCTCTGTGAGGGCGGCGACGGGGCCGCGGCCTTTGTGGGGACGGCGGGGCGGTCGCCGCCGGCCTTGAGCGGTCGCGGGCGGCCCGCACGTGACCCCGCGCGGAGCAGAGCTCTCGACTCAGTAGCTTTACCGGGGCTACACGCTGTCGGTCCCTTCCTCGCTGCGGCCGCCGTGCTTTCGGGCCTGACCGTCCCCAGTGACTTGGCTTTTCTCACCCTCCTGCCTAGAGCCAGGAGGCCTGGGCGCGTACGTGGCCGGGAAGCCGGTGTGCTCCGCTTTTGGCCACGGAGATCGTACTGAATAGGTGTCCCTGTTTTTTGTTTGTTTGTTTGTTTTTTTAAACTGATGTACCAGCTCGTGTTCTTGGAAAGCCAGAGCCAGAGCTGAAGGAAACCCGGGTTTACTCTTAGTTCTGTCTACTGCAGAGCATGTAGCTTGAAGTACCTCTGCTAGAAAATACATTGCTCGATTACAGTTAACACCGAAATAACATGGGTGGTGTGTGGAAAGCAAGGAAATGATGTCACTCACATTCACTTGGTTGGTATCTAACTGATGTTATCAGGCTTAAGCACACCAAGTCAGCAGACTAGAACCGAGATCCTCCTGGTCTGTCACTGCAGGGAACTGTGTGACACATTGGAATCCTTCAGAGATTAAGACACTAGCCTCTACCATCTACGAGACTCTGAAATGTGCTCTGTGTCTTACTGAAAACACCCATATATTATGGGAAGACTCTTCCTTCAAAGTACTGTACACCTAAACTCGGCAGAAACAAAATGTTATTTCTACCGAATATGTAAATCAAGGAGACAGTTTCCAAAACATATTTTTAGTGTGACTTGGAACTTGTGTATTTTTTTAACAGGGAAGAGCAACCATAAAGTTATATGGAGTCATTCAGTTTAGTGTTAGACTTCCATTCACTTATTTATCTCATTCATTTTTAAAATCGGGTGGTGGCTTCTGAAGCATTAAATTAAGTATCTAACATGCTTTAACTGATAAATACTACAGTCGTGCAAGTATATAAAAACTTAAAATATTTAATGTCATAAGGTTACACTTATTAGGTTGGTTGTGTTTTTATTTCTTGTTCTTTGCAGTTTTAGATTTCTTAAATACTGTAAACTCAAATTTCTTTACTACTTAGTTATGTTTTTAGTTAATATAGTCAGTCTTTTTCTTATCATCCCACTTTCTACCTCAAAGAACATTTCATCAATTCTCTGGAGTCCTTCTATACCTGTTCTTTTCTGGTGGAGCCGTCCCTAGGATTTTGTGATTTTTTTTTTTCCTTCCTTTTTTCTTCTAGACAGAATTTCTCTTGTGTGTGTAGCCAGGGTTATTCTGAAACTCACAGAGATCTGCCTGCCTCTGGCTCACAACCTCTGACTCACAAGTTCTGTGATTAAAGCTTGTGCCAACACCCAGCTTGAATTTTATGCGTCTTCTAAAACTCATCACATATATTACTTGTACTGAGAGTTCATTTGATACTCCTTTTTGTAAATCTCTCTGGTATCTTGTCTAATTGTTATAGAAGAGTCTGATGACACTTGGAACAAGGGGCTTTTATGTCTAATGATGCATGCAAGTTTGAAGATAGCAAGGTTTGGATCCTGAAGTGGTTCCCATAGCTGTAAAGCACAAGGTTGAGATTTTTACCCAGCTCTTGTTTCTTCCCGCTGAAGCTGATATTAACATGATGGGATAAGCTTGTTCTGTGTTCCAGGGACAGTTTAAAATGTAAACATTTTAAGTATCTAGAAATTAGTACTTGGTAAGTGTTTCTCATTTTATTTTCAGGTGTGGAAATGTAAACTTCGCCAGAAGAACCAGCTGTAACAGATGTGGTCGAGGTGAGTGCTAACGGACAGTTCTCTTAATACTGTGTATGCAGATCATTATTTATTTCCCAGGATTTATGTCAAGTTCTTTGTCTGTTTGCAGAGAAGACAACTGAGGCCAAGATGATGAAAGCTGGGGGAACAGAAATAGGAAAGACACTGGCAGAGAAGAGCCGGGGCTTATTTAGTGCCAATGATTGGCAGTGCAAAACGTATGTGCTTCTGGTTACTGTCTTGTTACTGCAACAAAATGTTCCAATTAACATGACGAACTCTTGCTAATTATGTAAGATGTTATGCTATTTTAATCCAAACACGTATTAATTAATCTAAGTATAGTGTAAGGGAAATTTTAAGTGGTGTCTTTCAGGGGTGTTTCCAGTTGCTGCTGTGGTAGTGGTTAATGAGCTGATAACCAGAGGGCTGGGGGCATTGAAGACACTAGTCTACTTCTTGTTTCTGAATAATTGCATGACTTGGGAATTTTGTTTTGTTTTGTTTTTACTTTTTGTCTCATAATATGAAAGTAACTTGAAAATCATAAGTTGACTACCATAAAAATTGCTTCTTAGATTTCTTTGTTGTTACCTTTTAGGCTTAAGAGGTAGTTTAGCGCTTAAGAGCACTGACTGCCCTTCCAGAGGACCCTAGTTAAATTCCCAGCAGCCACATGATACCTTAAAAAATATACAATATTTTCTTTCAGGTTTAGAGTTTTATTTTGTATTGATTTTTCTCAATCTCCACGGTTTGTGCTATGTAAATATATTCTACATATATGAAAGAGCACTGGACCAGAAAAGCATCTTACATAAAGCCTGGTCCTGTGGATAGACCTTGAACCTATACAGGGAAGTTGTCTTACAAAGTAAGTCACATGATTTAGTGAGCTGCAAAGGATTTCTCATATGGCACTAAGAATAGCAAGCATGTTTGTGAAAGGTGAGACCCATACTCTGTAGATTCAGAAATGATAGGTAGTTTATTTCTAGTTATGTCACTTCTCAGTCTAATTTATATTGAATAGATTATTTTATTTAATTCCTATTATTCCTTAATGAACACTGCTCTGTACTAATTATTTTACCATAATGTTTTTAATAGTATTTTTTCAATGTTTAGGGGCCTTCTGGTTTAATGTTTTTTTGGTTTTGTTTTATAATCGTAGTTGCAGTAATGTGAATTGGGCTAGAAGATCAGAGTGTAACATGTGTAATACTCCAAAGTATGCTAAATTAGAAGAAAGAACAGGTAAGAATAATTATACTACTTTTTCAAGAGAGCATAGGAAAGAAGGGAACCTATCTACTTCTGTTTGGTGTGTGCGTGTGCGTGTGCGTGCGTGCGTGCGTGCGTGTGTGTGTGTGTGTGTGTGTGTGTGTGTGTGTGTGTGTGTGTTTCTGTTTGAGCCCTAGGTGACATCAGACTCTGTACAACCAAGGATAGCTTTCATTTCTCAGCTTTGCCTCTTCCTGTGTGCTGGTATTATAAGCATATACCACCACACCCTATTTACTGCGGGGTTTTTTCCCCCCTTAACACTCAAAAATTTTTATGTAATAGCTTCAGTTTATGAACTAGTTTTTGTCAGCCTTACACTAACATTTAGGATTCTCAGCTTCCATAAATGCTTTCCTGCCTCCTTCTGCTTGGTGTGCATAGTAGTTAGTAATGATACAGCAATAGCTTAGATCCTAGTGTGACAGAAAGGTAAAGGACATTTTAAAGACAGCCTATAAAGCTTACAAAATAATTCTTAATCTTCAGCCACATTTAGATATCAGAGAAACTTTAAAGCTACAGATTACAAAGCATAAAACTAAATTCTTGTTGTTGTTGGGATTTTGTTTGCATTTTCTTTTTACTGTTTTAAGAATTTTATATGTGCATCGTGTATGTTTTGATCAAATTAATAAGGTAGACATTCACTCATTTCCAGTTTCTCTCCTAATCCCACTATTATGTTCCCTTCTCAACCTCATGTTCCCAATCAGTGTCAATCCCACCCCCCTCCACTGGGTACAATTAGTGCTGCCTTCGTATGTGTAGGTATTAGACCATCTGTCTACTGGAGCATGGGTAGCTTTCATGGGCATAAAGCTTACATTGCCTCCTGATAGCCTTCAGTTGCCAATTAACATCCCAGCTTAAATGGGACTTCATAGACCCTTCCCAGTTCATGCTGGAACTTTGGCAGTTTGTTCTTGTTAGAATGGCTTTGTATACATAGTCACAGCCACGGTAAGTTCATATGCTGTGTGGTTCAGCTAATACTACTATGTACCTCACTCCTCCTGGCTTTAAAATCTCTCTATACCCTTTTAATGATCACCAGCCTTAGAGGAAAGGATATGTGCCATTCAGAGCTAAGCACTCCACGCATTGACTGCATGTTGCCTGTCTGTTGACTTCTGTTTTAATCTTTGACTACTAGGAAAAGAAGCTTCTCTGGTGATGGTTAAGAGATGCACTTCTCTATGGGTATAAAGATAAGAACACAGGTGCATGTGTCCCTTACCTATGTCCATTTACCAGTATCATTGTATCAGGCTCCCTGAGGGCCTGTGACCTACCTGCCATGGAAATTTTGCCATATTAGTGGTACCACGCCTGAGTTTGTCTTCTGTAGAGAGTTTTACATCTAATCAGAATTTGGTTGATAATTTCCATAACATGGTGCTACACCAGTGGGCTTCCCTGGAAAGGCAGGGTTTGCAGCTGAGTGAAGGCTGTTGATTTCCTTTCTTCCCTTGGTAGTGCACACAGAAACTTCTAGCACTATTGAAATTAGCCAGTAAGGATAAAGCTTTCACATCAGTACCAGCTTGTTACATATCCTGTAACGAAAGTGTATGGTACCTCTTATAAGAGCATCATATTGTCAAAGAACTATGAAAGTGTCGACTCTTGGGCTTGCTGAGAGTGAGTCCCAAAACCTAGTAATTGTGTGGATGATATTTCTGTATGTCAATGGAGGACCTCAGCAGAATATAGTTTTCCCATTACCAACGATTAATCCAACCATTGTCAGAGACATTTACACACATATTTAGCATGTGGCTCCTGAGTTGGTAAAACTGCTTCCCCTGTTTGCCTGTTATGAGTGCATACCACTGTCCCTGTTTGATTTCTGGGGATCAGAGGCCTAATGGCAGATAGATCTTTTGAATCAAGTCCTTCCAGATTTTCTTTACACCGATTTGTTTGTTCATTTGTTTATAATTCTTGACGTTGAGAACCATACTACCTAACTTCCAACTTCCTAGGTGTTCTCTTTCATTCCTTGGATTCCACCTCTTAACTCCCAAGGCAGCTTTGTCTTCCTATATTATCTGCATTCCATCTTATCACTGGGTCTTTGGACACCTCAGGAACCTTATTTGAATCTTCTTTCCTTTGTTTTCTGTATATTTTCTTCTGAAGCCTTAAGTAACAATATCAGATTTCTTATAACTACCTATACAGCTACTTATCTTACGTTGCCATGTAATTGTCAGATTCATTTTATTATTACTGAACTTGTGGTTTCCCCCTAAGACCTACCTTTTATAGATCTGTGTCTTGTGCTCACATCAGGATGCGCCCCTCAGCTGCATGCTTCCTGGCACTTTGTTCATCCTAACCCGACCTTCAGCATCTGTGTTACCTAATGAATATAAATTTAACCAATGGTACTTTTTAATTAATAGCCCAGATCTAGAAGAATTACAGTGGAGAAAAAATTCCTTTTAAAGCTTTGTCATAGCAGAAAAAGATGTTTTGTATATCTATTTCATGAATGACCTGTCATGAAATTTTTAAGTTGTGCTTTACAATTAAAGTAGATCTGACTTGTTTTCTATCATGAAAAAGGCTAGTAATCAGTTATGTAAATGACCACCATTTATTAGATCTTCATTTTGTGTTAGCTGGGAAAAGTGAGCTTAATACTTTTGTTGAGTTGTTACAGCAATTTATACTCTTTTTTTTTTTTTTAAAGGATATGGAGGTGGTTTTAATGAAAGAGAGAATGTTGAATACATAGAAAGAGAAGAATCTGATGGGGAATATGATGAGGTAAGCTCTCATTAGATGTGTTCATTTAAGTTAGAGAAATCTTAAAAAATACCTGCTGTTCAGAAAAGCTGTATGTGCATGGATGTGTGCACGTACAATAGAGGGGGTGCATGTGGCCTTGTGTGCATCTGTAGAGGCTTTAAGGTGATACTTCTCATTGAAGTAACTATAACTCAGCCATTAGCTGGACTGACTGACCAGGGGGGATCCTCCATCTCCATGCAAGGGATTACAGGCTTACACTTCCACATCTGCCTTTTCCACAAGGGTACAAGTAGGTTTTGAAAATATAATATTTTTATGTGTTTTCAGCCTGTATAAATATTTTTTTCCTCTTTAGTTTGGACGTAAAAAGAAAAAATACAGGGGGAAGGCAGTTGGTCCTGCATCTATATTAAAGGAAGTCGAAGATAAAGAATCAGAGGGAGAAGAAGAGGATGAGGATGAAGATCTCTCTAAATATAAGCTAGATGAGGTAATGCTCCCTGTCCTCTCCTCTCCCCTCTATGTTGCTGGGACAGTTCTGAAGCAGAAGACGCCTTTGACAGCTGGAGCGTTGGTGGCCATGCGTCCTCATGGAGGAGCCAGGCTCTGTTCTTCAGAGGGATGGGTGTCAGCACATTGTGGCCTTAGGTGAACAGAACCAAGGCTAGTAGTGGACAAGGTCTCCTGACAGAACTGAAATTGCTGACAGTTTGGTGCATGTTGTGAGAACCAGTGGTTTAGCTTCTAGGCACCTGTCTGAACTGTCTGCACACTCTTTTCTATCAGATGACTTTAGTGGATGAACTCCCAAATTAAAAATAAGCTTGGTAACAGACTCATCTGAAAATGTTTAGTATGATAAATATTTATCCTTCTGGGTGGATAGTATTAATATATAAATGTCTAAATGGAATTAAAATTTTATTAGGACGAGGATGAAGATGATGCTGATCTCTCAAAATATAATCTTGATGCCAGTGAAGAGGAAGATAGTAACAAAAAGAAAAGCAATAGGCGGAGCCGCTCAAAGTCTCGATCGTCTCACTCAAGGTCTTCATCACGCTCATCCTCCCCCTCAAGTTCAAGGTCCAGGTCCAGGTAAACGGGTGCAGGCCAAGGGTAACACCAGTCAAAATGTCAGTATCTAACTTTTTACTACTTAACTTAAATAAGCTTTTTATTTTAAATATTTCAATAATGTCACCTTAGCTCACTTTATCTTTGTATCCTGCAAATACTACCCTGTATTTTTAGAAATTTTAAACCTTAGAAGTTGCCTGTTTTGTGTCACCCCTTTGGCTTTGACTAGAGTACCTTAAGTTCAAAAACACCTTCTAAGCGACGTATTTCTAAGTAGGTAGAGTGTGTTCAGGTATTGTCTAGTAAAGTAGAAATTTATTTTAATATGTTAAAGTTTAGTTTTTAGATTTTTCTGAGCATTAATGACACATAATTTTTGATAATTTATTTTGATGTCAATCTTCTGAATAGAGAACAAATCTAGCCATAATGTTAATGCTTCCAAAGAGTCCAGGATATTCAGATATTTAAAACATGTATTTGATATTATAATTAAAACTAAACATTGCTTTATATGGGTCAGCATTAATGGCCAATTTTTTAATGATATTTAAGAATAAAACATGTTGCCAGCTATTTAATTAGTACTGTAAAGCCTAAGAATGCTAATTTTGAAGGCCAGGGAAATATACCTCAGTGATAGAGCCTTGTCTTAGCATGTGTGGGGCCCTAGGCTCAATTCCTAGTCCCTCTCCTCCCCCGTAAGTTGATTCTGAGAGAAGTGTGATAGTCTTCCTGTGAGAACAAACTAAAAATGGTGTGAGGGATGTCATTTGTGGTTTTTAGAGTGTGAAGGTCATATTTCCCTTGGCTCTATAGTCTGTTAGTAATGTAATTAATGTAGAACACTGGGTTGTTGAATCTTTTATTCTGTACAGATGAAGACTAGACACCAAAATGTGATGCAGCAATTAGGGTTTTCTGCCTACTAGACCCGGGAAATGGGTTTTCAAATAAAAATGCAAAGAGCCCTGGAGAATGTAAATGCAACATTATCTAGTGACCGGTCCTGCTTGTTGCTTCCCATTTGGTAGCTTAATCAGGCTGGGAAAGTGGTCACTGTTTTTTTTCTTCTTTAAACTTAGTCTTTATTACAGTAAGAAGCTTTGTTTTAAGTATTTTTGTTTGGAAAATGCATAACTTGCATAGATGCCTTTTTATGTGAAAAAATGCACTCTTAATATATGCCTTTCTTTCAGTGTTCATATCACAAAGCTCAAAAATGTGGTCCTAGGGGAAAAAAATGCTTCCGTGTTGTTCCAGGTCCCGTTCAAGAAGCTCTTCCAGCTCGCAGTCCAGGTCTCACTCCGGTTCCAGAGAACATTCCAGATCCCGTGGTTCGAAATCAAGGTGAATGAGGTAGCGCCTCTGTACAGCAGAGGAGAGTGCTCAGGCTTCAGACGGCTCCGCTGCTTCTCTCATTCCTCTGCTTCTACTTGTCAGTTCTATTGTAGCACTGGGAACCTAATGCACCTGCCTCAGCTTAATCTCACCACAAAACGTTTCCACTGCACAGTGTGACAAGACATTTCCATGGTCAACTGGGGGCGGGGGTGCATATATAGCTAAGATGTGTAATGTAGGAAGGTGAAGCCAAGTTACTCCACCAGATACCTAGTATATTAAGATTATGTTTGTTTATAGTTAATTTAAATTTGGCACACAAATGAGAAGTTACTGCTGAGAGGAAGACCAGCCAGTCCATCATACAGCTTCAAAACAGATTTTGTATTTCAGGCAAATGTTTACAATAACTTTGCCTATTCTTCGTTTCTAGTGAGTGCTCTATATATTCATCTCCTGACATTAAAGAATATTATAAATTGCCTGTGTAATGAACACCCTCCTAAAACCAAGTTATGTAGGATGTTGGCTTGGTGTGATATAAGCCATGCTGTGAACATATCAGTTGCGTTTAGTTAAATATCAAAGGGAATGATTGGTAAAGAAGCAGTAGAAGCCCTAGGTCTTGTGCTTGCTCAGTGTGCTGCCTTTATGTTCAGTCACCGTGTTGTCTACTGCAGGCACGCAGCACTTAGATGAAAGCCTCTAGAATCCCACTTGTAGGATTCACATTGATGTTTCCTAACAACTCTTCTGGAGAAAGGCTCACGTACTTGAGCCCATTCTAGCATTTGAGGGCAGTTACCACTGAGTCCCCCTGAGGAGAGGAGTGATGGTGCCCAGTAAAGCAAAGGTTTCTTTCTAGTGTGCATTAGCTGTCGGTGCTCACTTCAGACTGTGGAGTCTTGGTGTGGTCTCTCTGGGAACTGTAGGACTGAGGGTTACAGAACAGCCTTCATAGCCTTCCCAAACATTTAATTGCTTACAACTTTCCAAAGAATTCTCCTTTTGGGCTTTCTCATTTTATTTTAAGCCCAAAGGTGAATTTTTTGGGAAGTTTGAGCTAAATTCCTTCAACTAAATTATGTAAATGAAGATAAATTTGCTTTTTAAATTGCACATTTACTTCCACCTAAAACACGAATGTTACCACTTCATACTTCATAGCACAATTCTAAGCACAAGTCACATTTTAAAGTTGCCATTTTCATTGACTACTTCACACCTTAGTGTTCTTTTTCTGGGCCATGTCCCTCAGTTGTCTGTAGCACCTTACCTGTAAGAAGTTAAGTTCATTGTCTAGGGCAAGCTTTATATAACATGGATTTTCCCGACAAATGGAAGGATCTATTTTCTGACCATAAAGTCACAGAATTAAAGTTTTGATTTCAATGTTTGTATACTTTAAACTGGAACACTATAAGCAATTATAATAATGCTCTGTCTTAATTCGGTAAACCACATTTTAATTAGCAAGGGTAAATATTTAGAATGTTCACATATGAGATGACTGTGTATAAATAGACCGTGTTCATGATTGACCCAGAAGTCTCCTGCTGAGTGAGCAGTAAGTACTCCCTCATGAAGTCCTCATAGTACAACCCTGTGTGCTTTTGGGAACTGGACAGCCTTCCCTTCTGCCTTTAATGAAACGTCTGCTTTGTCTCTCAATCAATGAAGATCCAGCTCCAGGTCCCACAGGGGCTCTTCTTCCCCAAGAAAAAGATCTTACTCGAGTTCTTCATCATCTCCTGAAAGAGACAGGAAGAGGAGTCGCTCTAGACCTTCTTCACCAGCTGTTCGCAAAAAAAGACGAACGAGATCACGGTCACCCGAAAGGTTTGGGTTTCTGTAGAATAAGAATGGGTGTTCTTATGTGTATTTCATAGGTGGACTTTGTAGGCAAGGGTTAGATTTCTTTTCTCCTTTGTTCTTTAAATTACATTTTTTTTATCTTTAAACTTCAAAATTCAGATTACTTTGTTTAGCTTGTTTATTAACTTAGAGTTACAGGACAGACTATTCTCTGATCATTTTATTGTTACAATTTTATTTCCATGTGTATTATAGCCAACTCTCGGTTATTTTTGTGTTTTTAAAGATCAAAACCCAAAAGCATATGTTAAAATAATGTACCTGTGTTTGTTTTATTAAACTAAATGTTAGCAATGGTAGGGATCCTAGGATACCTAGTCAGGATGAACTTGCAAAATCCTGGGGCGCTGTCCTCCTTTAAATACGTTTAAGTGCACTTCTGTAGCACATGACTTATGCCATGTACAGGGTATGCCCTTGGAGTTAATACTTTTTTCATCTTGCAGTCCAGATCCATTTTTCTCTTTTGAAAAGGACCTTCCCTGGGTCCTTGTATCTAGAGTGCACTTGTCATGTGTCAGCCTTTTCTGCAACAGACTTGATTGCTTGGTTTCACTAATTTTCTCTTGGTTTTCAATGTCTTAATAATGATTTGTGGCTTCATTTGTAATCTTGGCAAATTTTCCATATTCTCTCAGCTTGTGAAAGAAAAGAAGGATCATTAGAGTCTGGTGATGGCTGGGTTCAGAGGGTAGGGTCATGTTATTCCTACTCTCAGAATTACATGTCCTTCACATTCAAGTTCAAGATTGTACCCAGTCTTCCTTCTGCGCATTGTTTCTTTATATGAAAATTACTCTGTACTTGAGTTAAATTCATTCTGTTGCTATTCTACCACTTCTGAAAATTTTTATCTTAGCCACATATAATCCCCCCTAGTTTGTTGTCATCTAAACTTAATGCACATGTTCTCTATTCTATAAGCCAGGTGATTGGTGAAAACATTAAACAACCCTGAGCCCAGGGCCAACCCCTACGGAACACCACCACTTTGCCCAGGTTGATACTGACTTACTCATATTGGCTGCATGACTCTTAGCACTTTACCTAACTATACAGTCACCTTATGTGATCTAGACTTCCAAAACTTCATTGCTTTGAATGTACTTTCTCATGCACTCAGAAGCCTTGCTGTGTTCATAGAGACCGGTGTGTTCTCTGTGGTACAGCAGACATTGACTTTATCACACCTTACCAGGATTCTGTGCCTTCCTTGTACATGTATGTGATTATGAGCTTTTTTTCAAGACTTTTCCTTCATTACCTTGAATAATTGAGAGGTGGCTATATTTGAAACGAGTCTATAGTCTTAAATTGTAGAGAGTTTTGGGTTCAAATCACACCAATTCTGGGCTTACATTCAAAAAGTGTGTAAGCTATCTTAGTTTTTAACTACTCTTGTGAGCATCAAGGTACCTAGTGTTTGCTCCGCTTTTCTCTGGTGTTTGCAGTCTTAGAAACAGACACTTGGTTTAGTGCTGTTTATAGATTATGTTGCTCTCTTATGTCTTACAGGCACCACAGGTCGTCCTCCGGATCAACCCATTCTGGTTCCCGTTCAAGTTCAAAAAAGAAATAATGTATTAAAATTTACATCTTTAAAAAACATTGAGTACAGTGCATGAAGCATATTTTTTAGGAAGTTGATGTCTCATTTGGTCAGAAGTACTACATCTGCTAGTAGAGGTGCATGCCTTTATTGCTTTTCAAAACAATAAAACTGTTCATTTGTGAAACTGAAAGTAAATTGCATTTTAAGCCATACTGTTCCCCAGATAAATGCTCTGTCCATTATTTACAACCATTTACTTCGTTTAAAACCATCCTAGCGATAACGGAGTACTTTTGTTTCCTACTTTAAATCCTGTCCTTTTCATTTCTAAATGTTCTATTGGCAGAGACGGTTGCCTGGGCTTGCCTGGACTTCAGACACATAGGCAAAGCTAGTAAGCTAGTTGGAGTAACCAGTTCCTGTTCATGTGGGAATAGTAGTCAACCTGGTTATGTTCTTTACCTATGCCAGTAATTTCTTACCAGAGGTAAAGTACATTGCAAAGCTGACAACTGGGAACAAGCTGAGGGTGCCTTAGAATCATTGTCTCTTACCAGCTTTACACCTCTTAATGCAAGAGGATTATAGAAATTACAGAAGGAAAGGGAAGGTTAACCACATATTACTTCAAAATGTCTTTCTCAAAGTTTAAGAAATGTGGATATCCTTTAAATAAATCTAGTTACCAAATGTTGTACTTGATTGATAAAAGATTTTTAAAAAGGCTAAATCATAGTTAATGAGCCAATTGATGAGAGCTTTTGAAACTTGTTTCTCAGTGACAGGCTAACAAAGACATGAATTTAAGTGAACATTTGCCTTGTGATGTCTGATTTTTAACATTGTAGATATCTAAGTAACAGAAGAATTCTTACTTCCCCACAATTTAAGCAAAATCATTTTTCTCACCTGGAAAAAAAAACATATGGCTTAAAATGCTTTCAGAGTTTTATTTCTCAAATTAAAATCTGGTCACTTGAGATCCATTTTGTTCTCTGGTTTAAAAGTTATAAGGTTTCTCTTAACAGTCTTTTCAGCAGCAAAAGCAAGGTAAGTATATAAGGGACAACAGTTATGCTGGGGCTCCTTGTGAGGGAATTACTTCCTGTTTCTCCTTTAGTATTTGTCTGCTGCAGTTTAAATATAAGTAAAGCCTTCTGAGATGTTTAGTAGACAGATCAAACGAAATGTTTTTATTTTAAAGTGAGTGTTTTTCTTCTCAACTGATCTAAAGATGAAAACAAAATATCGTACGTAGAAATATTTTGGTAATATTTTTACAAGCTTTCCTGTGTTTTTTGTCTTATTTTCCTTGCTGCATTTACTGTAGGTTGCACACGAACTCTTACTCTCTTGTAATTGTGCCTCAGACTTCTCGAAAGTCGACTTTCTGAGTTGCCCAGATCTTCTAGATCCGACGTGTTAGCCTTGGTTTGTTTTTGTGCTTTCTGTATTTAAAACTTGAGCTGTACTAGGCAAATGCAAGATTATAAATTTAGCTAATAGGAGTTTACAAACAGTTCAGATGATTATGATTTGATTTGGTTTAATTGAGCTGTACTAGTTCATTTCATAAGGAAATGATACTGTAGACAAATGTAAATAAAATCTGTGAGTCAACCATCAAGTGTTGTTTATTAGAAATAAACTAGGATGTTCTAAGCTTTGACTGAATGTCCTAAGCTCATAATAGCCTTTTTTCCTCCACTGTTTACTTCATCATGCTAACTTTAAAACATAACAAACAAGAAGACAGTGACTTGGGGTACTTGGGACACAACTTTTTGTTTGTGTATGCTTGCCAACAGGACATTACAGATCTCACTCCCTGTGGTCAGCTAGAGTATCAGCATGTTCCTAAAATCACTCAGGAGCTCATACTTAACATTCAGTGATGGCAATAAGTTTTTTATGTTTCCACTGGAATCTAAAGTTGTCAGTACAAGGCCATCTAGGCACAGTTGGAAAGATAATTGGGTATTACAGTCATTCTTTGTCCCTTTCCTGTTTCCTGGCGCTTAGGGCCACTATCGGAGCATGGAAGTTGTATGATTTTTGGAAAGTATAAAACACTTTTTTGTTGTTGGTTTTTTGTTGTTATTCATTTATATGATATGGGGGATGGGGTACACTTGCCACCGTGTGGAAGTGTAGAGATCAGATTAACTTAGTAGAATCCATTCTCTCCTCTTTCGTGGTAGTTCCAGGCCATCAATCTTAATATTGTTGGCTGGCCCATACTTTTACCCACTGAACCATCTCACTAAGCAGACTACACAGTCATCGAAGGTTAGAGCACAGTGCAATTAAAAACTTGTTTGCAGGAACCAGAAGAGCGGAGTCTAATAACTGATTTTACTATTGTGTCTTACAAAAAGTCAAATAACTTCTATGGTTGGTAAATCAATTATTCAAATTCTTTTTAGGATAGCAACTTGATGAGGTTATTAGTGGGCATTTTCAGGATTCCTATTTATACAAGTTACAAAAGGTTATATGTAAACTTTCATTTCCAATATTTGTTAACATTGTGAATTCATGTTTTAGAACTAAGAAAATCAATGCTTGTATACTATTTTATGTTCTGGCTTGTCTTTTGTTGTTTGGTTTTCGTTTCTTTTTAATTTTTTCAGTTTTCATACATATATGCAAAATCTTGATCATATCCACCCACAAGTCCTTGGAGACCCTGCTAACATGAGCCCCTCCCACCTTCATGCCCTCTCAGTGCTGAGCACATAAGCATAGGCAACCTACTAACAGCTGAACTGCTGCTGCTCTCTGTTGCTGTGGTAAAACGTCCTGAACTGAACAAAAGCACCTTAGAGGAAAAGGCACTTTACTCAATCCTGTACATTCAGGTCACAATCCTTCTTTGAAGAGGTGGGACAGGAATGTACAGGCAGGACCACTTGCTAGTCCGAGCAGGATTATGAACTCAGAGCCAAGTCATTCCAGCAGGAGTCATGAGGGATGCTGCCTGATAGCAGTCTTGCTTATTGGTTGCATGCTCAGGCTGTCCAGGCCTACCTGACCAGAGTTCCATCTACAGTGGTTTGGTCCCTCTCACATTAATCGTTAAGACAGTCTCTCATGGACATGATCATAGGCAGTTCTTCAGTTGTGATGATCTCTTAGCAGGTGGCTCTCTACAGTGTATCAAGCTGACAAGAAAACCTAACCAGGATACTATTTCCTGGCTACCATGAGATTCTGACTTTTTTGAAGATAATTGCTACAGTCAGTCAGACCTGGGTGCTCCTGCCTCAGTTTCCCAAGTACTGAGGTTTCTGGTATGCACTGCTACAGCTGAATGTTATTCCAGGTTTAATTTGAGCTTTTTCAGTTTTTTTTTTTTCATTTGTTCCTGAGTCTAGCCTAGATACATTAATTATAATACCTTTGCAATCAATAGGATTATAATTTGTCATTCTTTTTGTCTGACAGTCTTGAAAGATTCTGCCTAGGTCTTAGGGTTTCTGTTGTGAAGACACCATGACGACAGAAACTCTGTAAAGGAATACATTTCATTGGGACTGGCTTACAGGTAGAGGTTTGCTGCATTGTGGTGGAAAGCATGGCAGCACAAGGCAGACATGGTGTTGGAGAAGCCAAGAATTCTACATCTGGATTAATAGACAGCAAGAAGAAAGAACCCTGGGCCTCTTCTGAAACCTCAAAAGTTCACTCCCAGTGTCTTCAACAAGCCACAGCTCCAATAATGTCATTCCCACAAGGCTGTAGAGATGATTTTCATTCAAACCACCATGCATAGCAACTTCCTAACCCACTGGGTTAGGTCTGGTTTTTGGTTTTTTTTACTACCCTGTGGTCTAGGGCTGTGGGTTTAAAAAGCACCCTTTTGATCTCTGGAGCTTACTATGTGTGTGTCTTAGGGTTTATATTCCTGCACAAACATGACCAAGAATCAAGTTGGGGAGGAAAGGGTTTATTCAGTTTACACATTCACATTGCTTTTCATCACCAAAGGAAGTCAGGAGGAACTTCTTTTTTTTTTTTTTTTGCAAGAAGCAAAAGCTGATGCAGAGGCCAGGGAGAGTTACTTGTTGGCCTGGTTCCCTTTCTTAGCTTGCTTAGAGAATCCAAGACTACCAGCCCAGGGATAGTACCACCAATAAGGGGACCCCCCCCCCCTCCCTTGATCACTAACTAAGAAAATGCCTTATAGCTAGGTCTCATGGAGGCATATCCTCAAGGGAGGCTCCTTTCTCTGTGATACCTCCAACTTTTGTCAAGTTGACACACAAAGCCAGCCAGTACAGTGTGACATCCTAGGAATGTTAACCTCAGCTTTTAGGGTGACTTAATCCTCTTCCTTAATGATCCTCATAAGTGACACTTAGTGTACTTCCATTCCATCAGTAAAGGAATTGGAAATGCAAAATCCACCTCTTACTGAAGATGTTCTCCAAACCTTTGTGGAATTCTTCCTAAGAAACACTTGTTTTTCCATTTGGTCATACCGATACTTGTCACTTTGCTGCTTAAGATGGTTCAATATTAAGTGCTTTTAGATTTCCTGATGTGCCTCCTTTTTCCAACGGAAAGGAAAGTAGATAGAAGATCAAATGATGCGAGGCAAGGCAAGCCAGGTGTGCAACATGAAAATACAAATCAGAAGTACAGGTAGTGCACCAACTATTAAACAGCTAGAATTCACCACTAGGCCTCTGACCAAAGCCTATAAGATATCCTTTTGTCAGAGTTTAATGGCATAGGACAGCATCCGTATGGATATATTAAATATGTTTAGGCCCGACCTGGTAGAGCTTGTATGTGCTGGTAAAGTACATGACTGCCATGCTGCTGAGAGACTGAAATGTACTGTGAGGCAATTGGCGCAATGTTCTGCCTCATCTTTAAGGTAAGTCAATTTACACCCAAGCCCCAAAGAGTCCTGCATGAATTTATTAATATAAAGATCAAAAAAGTAAAGTTGTGAATAATGATAAAGATCAATGGATTGAAAGGCCTTTCATGAGTGCACCTATTTATCTTCAGAATATAAAACAAAAGTGAGCTGCAAAGGTGAAATACACATTTCTTGTCACAATTGAAGTGATTTAAGTGAAAACAGACTTGAGAACTGACCAACTGAGCTGGTCTAAGATACTAAAGAACATTGCAAGAGGTTCTACAGGCCATTTCAACTACATATTTAGGAATATAGAGTGTCTTTTTGTCTGTGATAAAATGCCTTAATAATAGCTTTAAAGAATTGGTTAATTTGGCCCGAAGTTTAATATACAGTCAATCAAAGCAGCAGGTAACACTGAGGATCAGAAGGTAGCCTAGCCACAGTGCATGCTGCTATACAGCTCCCTTTCTCACAGTCCAGAATTTTTGGCTCAGCAAATGGCCCCACCCATTATTAGGTCTTCCCCATCAGTTAAAGTAATTAGGATAATCCCAACAGGCATGTCCAGAAGTACCCTATACACAGATGATCCTAGGTACAGTAGAACTGACAACATATTTACTATAAGAAGCAATATACATAAAATTTCAACATTTTAGCTACTCCAGCAGAAATCAAAATAATAGTTAATTCTTGAGTAATAGATGCCCTGGTTAGCTACTAAGTTCAAACATCCTCTTGTTTAATTAAAACTGTATGTCAATCTAGATGGGTGACAATTGCACATGCTTGTGTAAAACTATAAACTATACATAAGAGTTCTGTACTTCCGTATTATGTTAGTACCTACCTTAGAAATACAATCAGATGGAACAGGAAGATCATGGGAAAGACTCCAACCCCATATAGCAGGAAAGATGCAAAAATAGAAGACTTTCTTATGCCCTTACCCACTGTTCTTTATATTTATTGTTGGAGTTTGAGAATCACAGCACAGACCACTCAAAGACCAATCTAAGTCAAATAGGGATGGATTACTGAACACCACACCCCAAGACTGGTCAGGGCTACATTGCAGTCCAGATCCTATAGAGCTATTTAAGCCTGAGATCTGCAAACATCTGTGCCAATTTATTCCACTAATCAGGATTTAGGGATAGGGGACTTCCTCAGGAACATGTCTTTCTTGTATAGTTATCCTCCTCCCACTGGTTGGAGTATTCACCTTTGGCAAGGGGACTTGCCTTGTCTAACATTCCTGTCTTAATTTGCCAACAGGACAACCCACATAGCTGTTGAGAGACCAGATTTTTGTGGGGTTCACACTTCAGATCTTAGAGAACCTGTCCTAAGGTAGAACTGAAGTTAACTAACAAGCCAGAACCTAGCACCAGTTTCCAGGTTACTTCACAACAGACCTGCACCTCCAGGTTACAAGCTTGCCCCTGGCACTTCACTTAGTAACAACCACCAATCATGAGAAAAGCAGAAGTTAAGTTTATGGTTTGGCTCCCAGTACCAGCCAATTATGTTAAAGGCCATAATGGCCCCCCAATCAGATATATGCCAGGCTAGATAACCCCTTCTTACTTCTATAAATGCTTGCCTGGAACAAGGCTCAAGGCTCCACCTTCCAGTCCTGCTGTGTCAGAATTGGCAGGGAGCCTAAGCTGTAGTTTGTAATAAAGACACCATATAAAAGTCTTCTTATTCCAAACAGTTTCTTATATTGGTTCAGGTGTCTCTCATGTTAGGATCCCAAGGGCAGCTTATGAAAGCAGATATAAAAGCTTATACATAGCTGCAGGAAGCACTGCTGGGTGATCAAAGGTGATTGCGGGTAACCATACAAAGCAAATCTACTGGCCTCCAATAAAATTTTATTATTTTATTAATAAAATCCACTTTTATAAGTTTCACTAATTTACAGTTAAGTTCTCTTTCTACTCCAGAACCCAACTAAGGATACTAGACTAAACATTTTGTTCTTTTCTGATTTGAGATAGTTTCTTGTTTTTTTCAGGACCTTAGTCTTGTAGACTACTTGTCAGGTATCTGTAGAATAATCTTCGGTCTTAGTTTATCATGTCCTTTTTCTCATTAGATTAGGATTATATGTTTTCAGAAAAATTGCTACAAAGATGTACTTTTTCTCCTCTCATGAAGTGTATGATATATGCACCTGACAGCTCAATCACCATTGCATAAATGATCATGTTTGCTTTCTCTACTATGAAGTAATTTTTCACTGTATTTGCAATTAATGGTTTCTGGCATGCAGTGATAAGCAAGGGCACTTTTCTGATGCTGCTACCTACATATGTGATCTCTCTTGTGTATTCTATTACTTATGAATATGTGAATGTACATCTATTTACCTTATACACAGGTTACAATTCAGTAACCTTGCTGAGTCCTGCTTGGCCATGTGTAAGGGATGACATGATTCCTGTCCGTGGAACAGAGCCAGAAGGGTGTGGACCTACACAAGTGTGATGGTTGGTATGAACAAAAGTCTTGTATGTATAGTAGTATACATAATTTCATGTTCTTCCTTTGAAGAATGCCCTCTCTGCCAAGGTTAATGACACCATAATAATCAAAGACAGCACAGTCTGGGAGGCAAGGGCATGGCTATGTCTCAGCAAAATGGTAAAATGCTCTGACCTTCAGGACAGTCCTTAAGGCTGTGGGAAAGAACACTAAAATCATGAGTTTGAAAATATATAATTTTGAGACTCCTGAGGCTGCAGAGCGGAAGAGACCACCAACACTGCTCACCCCTGCCCACATCCCTGGCCCAAGAGGAAACTGTATAAGGCCTCTGGGCTCCCGTGGGGGAGGGCCCAGGAGCGGCAGGACCCCTGCCAGAGACACCGCCGGACCCTGAAGGAAACAGACCGGATAAACAGTTCTCTGCACCCAAATCCCGTGGGAGGGAGAGCTAAACCTTCAGAGAGGCAGACAGGCCTGGGAAACCAGAAGAGACTGCTCCCTGCACACACATCTCGGACGCCAGAGGAAAAAGCCAAAGACCATCTGGAACCCTGGTGCACTGAAGCTCCCGGAAGGGGCGGCACAGGTCTTCCTGGTTGCTGCCGCTGCAGAGAGCCCCTGGGCAGCACCCCACGAGCGAACTTGAGCCTCGGGATCACAGGTAAGACCAAATTTTCTGCTGCAAGAAAGCTGCCTGGTGAGCTTGGGACACACGGAAGCAGAATTTCTCTAGAACCGGGCACGTTCTGTGTTTACCGGAAGTCCCACACCCGCGGATCCCGGCCCGCAGCAGCTCTCTGCTCCCAGACCCGGTGAGAGAGAGACCCAACCGCCTGGTCAGGTGGGCACTCCTGAGGCTGCAGAGCGGAAGAGACCACCAACACTGCTCACCCCTGCCCACATCCCTGGCCCAAGAGGAAACTGTATAAGGCCTCTGGGCTCCCGTGGGGGAGGGCCCAGGAGCGGCAGGACCCCTGCCAGAGACACCGCCGGACCCTGAAGGAAACAGACCGGATAAACAGTTCTCTGCACCCAAATCCCGTGGGAGGGAGAGCTCAACCTTCAGAGAGGCAGACAGGCCTGGGAAACCAGAAGAGACTGCTCCCTGCACACACATCTCGGACGCCAGAGGAAAAAGCCAAAGACCATCTGGAACCCTGGTGCACTGAAGCTCCCGGAAGGGGCGGCACAGGTCTTCCTGGTTGCTGCCGCTGCAGAGAGCCCCTGGGCAGCACCCCACGAGCGAACTTGAGCCTCGGGATCACAGGTAAGACCAAATTTTCTGCTGCAAGAAAGCTGCCTGGTGAGCTTGGGACACACGGAAGCAGAATTTCTCTAGAACCGGGCACGTTCTGTGTTTACCGGAAGTCCCACACCCGCGGATCCCGGCCCGCAGCAGCTCTCTGCTCCCAGACCCGGTGAGAGAGAGACCCAACCGCCTGGTCAGGTGGGCACTCCTGAGGCTGCAGAGCGGAAGAGACCACCAACACTGCTCACCCCTGCCCACATCCCTGGCCCAAGAGGAAACTGTATAAGGCCTCTGGGCTCCCGTGGGGGAGGGCCCAGGAGCGGCAGGACCCCTGCCAGAGACACCGCCGGACCCTGAAGGAAACAGACCGGATAAACAGTTCTCTGCACCCAAATCCCGTGGGAGGGAGAGCTCAACCTTCAGAGAGGCAGACAGGCCTGGGAAACCAGAAGAGACTGCTCCCTGCACACACATCTCGGACGCCAGAGGAAAAAGCCAAAGACCATCTGGAACCCTGGTGCACTGAAGCTCCCGGAAGGGGCGGCACAGGTCTTCCTGGTTGCTGCCGCTGCAGAGAGCCCCTGGACAGCACCCCACGAGCAAACCTGAGCCTCGGGACCACAGGTAAGACCAAATTTTCTGCTGCAAGAAAGCTGCCTGGTGAACTCAAGACACAAGCCCACAGGAACAGCTGAAGACCTGTAGAGAGGAAAAACTACACGCCCGAAAGCAGAACACTCTGTCCCCATAACTGACTGAAAGAGAGGAAAACAGGTCTACAGCACTCCTGACACACAGGCTTATAGGACAGTCTAGCCACTGTCAGAAATAGCAGAACAAAGTAACACTAGAGATAATCTGATGGCGAGAGGCAAGCGCAGGAACCCAAGCAACAGAAACCAAGACTACATGCCATCATTGGAGCCCAATTCTCCCACCAAAACAAACATGGAATATCCAAACACACCAGAAAAGCAAGATCTAGTTTCAAAATCATATTTGATCATGATGCTGGAGGACTTCAGGAAAGACCTGAACACACTTAGGGAAGCACAGGAAAACATTAATAAACAAGTAAAAGCCTACAGAGAGGAATCGCAAAAATCCCTGAAAGAATTCCAGGAAAACACAATCAAACAGATGAAGGAATTAAAAATGGAAATAGAAGCAATCAAGAAAGAACACATGGAAACAACCCTGGATATAGAAAACCAAAAGAAGAGACAAGGAGCTGTAGATACAAGCTTCACCAACAGAATACAAGAGATGGAAGAGAGAATCTCAGGAGCAGAAGATTCCATAGAAATCATTGACTCAACTGTCAAAGATAATGTAAAGCGGAAAAAGCTACTGGTCCAAAACATACAGGAAATCCAGGACTCAATGAGAAGATCAAACCTAAGGATAATAGGTATAGAAGAGAGTGAAGACTCCCAGCTCAAAGGACCAGTAAATATCTTCAACAAAATCATAGAAGAAAACTTCCCTAACCTAAAAAAAGAGATACCCATAGACATACAGGAAGCCTACAGAACTCCAAATAGATTGGACCAGAAAAGAAACATCTCCCGTCACATAATTGTCAAAACACCAAACGCACAAAATAAAGAAAGAATATTAAAAGCAGTAAGGGAAAAAGGTCAAGTAACATATAAAGGGAGACCTATCAGAATCACACCAGACTTCTCGCCAGAAACTATGAAGGCCAGAAGATCCTGGACTGATGTTATACAGACCCTAAGAGAACACAAATGCCAGCCCAGATTACTGTATCCAGCAAAACTCTCAATTAACATTGATGGAGAAACCAAGATATTCCATGACAAAACCAAATTTACACAATATCTTTCTACAAATCCAGCACTACAAAGGATAATAAATGGTAAAGCCCAACATAAGGAGGCAAGCTATACCCTAGAAGAAGCAAGAAACTAATCGTCTTGGCAACAAAACAAAGAGAATGAAAGCACACAAACATAACCTCACATCAAATATGAATATAACGGGAAGCAATAATCACTATTCCTTAATATCTCTCAATATCAATGGCCTCAACTCCCCAATAAAAAGACATAGATTAACAAACTGGATACGCAACGAGGACCCTGCATTCTGCTGCCTACAGGAAACACACCTCAGAGACAAAGACAGACACTATCTCAGAGTGAAAGGCTGGAAAACAACTTTCCAAGCAAATGGTCAGAAGAAGCAAGCTGGAGTAGCCATTCTAATATCAAATAAAATCAATTTCCAACTAAAAGTCATCAAAAAAGATAAGGAAGGACACTTCATATTCATCAAAGGAAAAATCAACCAAGATGAACTCTCAATCCTAAATATCTATGCCCCAAATACAAGGGCACCTACATATGTAAAAGAAACCTTACTAAAGCTCAAAACACACATTGCACCTCACACAATAATAGTGGGAGATTTCAACACCCCACTCTCATCAATGGACAGATCATGGAAACAGAAATTAAACAGTGATGTAGACAGACTAAGAGAAGTCATGAGCCAAATGGACTTAACGGATATTTATAGAACATTCTATCCTAAAGCAAAAGGATATACCTTCTTCTCAGCTCCTCATGGTACTTTCTCCAAAATTGACCATATAATTGGTCAAAAAACGGGCCTCAACAGGTACAGAAAGATAGAAATAATCCCATGCGTGCTATCGGACCACCACGGCCTAAAACTGGTCTTCAATAACAATAAGGGAAGAATGCCCACATATACGTGGAAATTGAACAATGCTCTACTCAATGATAACCTGGTCAAGGAAGAAATAAAGAAAGAAATTAAAAACTTTTTAGAATTTAATGAAAATGAAGATACAACATACTCAAACTTATGGGACACAATGAAAGCTGTGCTAAGAGGAAAACTCATAGCGCTGAGTGCCTGCAGAAAGAAACAGGAAAGAGCATATGTCAGCAGCTTGACAGCACACCTAAAAGCTCTAGAACAAAAAGAAGCAAATACACCCAGGAGGAGTAGAAGGCAGGAAATAATCAAACTCAGAGCTGAAATCAACCAAGTAGAAACAAAAAGGACCATAGAAAGAATCAACAGAACCAAAAGTTGGTTCTTTGAGAAAATCAACAAGATAGATAAACCCTTAGCCAGACTAACGAGAGGACACAGAGAGTGTGTCCAAATTAACAAAATCAGAAATGAAAAGGGAGACATAACTACAGATTCGGAGGAAATTCAAAAAATCATCAGATCTTACTATAAAAACCTATATTCAACAAAATTTGAAAATCTTCAGGAAATGGACAATTTCCTAGACAGATACCAGGTATCGAAGTTAAATCAGGAACAGATAAACCAGTTAAACAACCCCATAACTCCTAAGGAAATAGAAGCAGTCATTAAAGGTCTCCCAACCAAAAAGAGCCCAGGTCCAGACGGGTTTAGTGCAGAATTCTATCAAACCTTCATAGAAGACCTCATACCAATATTATCCAAACTATTCCACAAAATTGAAACAGATGGAGCCCTACCGAATTCCTTCTATGAAGCCACAATTACTCTTATACCTAAACCACACAAAGACACAACAAAGAAAGAGAACTTCAGACCAATTTCCCTTATGAATATCGACGCAAAAATACTCAATAAAATTCTGGCAAACCGAATTCAAGAGCACATCAAAACAATCATCCACCATGATCAAGTAGGCTTCATCCCAGGCATGCAGGGATGGTTTAATATACGGAAAACCATCAACGTGATCCATTATATAAACAAACTGAAAGAACAGAACCACATGATCATTTCATTAGATGCTGAGAAAGCATTTGACAAAATTCAACACCCCTTCATGATAAAAGTCCTGGAAAGAATAGGAATTCAAGGCCCATACCTAAACATAGTAAAAGCCATATACAGCAAACCAGTTGCTAACATTAAACTAAATGGAGAGAAACTTGAAGCAATCCCACTAAAATCAGGGACTAGACAAGGCTGCCCACTCTCTCCCTACTTATTCAATATAGTTCTTGAAGTTCTAGCCAGAGCAATCAGACAACAAAAGGAGATCAAAGGGATACAGATCGGAAAAGAAGAGGTCAAAATATCACTATTTGCAGATGACATGATAGTATATTTAAGTGATCCCAAAAGTTCCACCAGAGAACTACTAAAGCTGATAAACAACTTCAGCAAAGTGGCTGGGTATAAAATTAACTCAAATAAATCAGTTGCCTTCCTCTATACAAAAGAGAAACAAGCCGAGAAAGAAATTAGGGAAACGACACCCTTCATAATAGACCCAAATAATATAAAGTACCTCGGTGTGACTTTAACCAAGCAAGTAAAAGATCTGTACAATAAGAACTTCAAGACACTGAGGAAAGAAATTGAAGAAGACCTCAGAAGATGGAAAGATCTCCCATGCTCATGGATTGGCAGGATTAATATGGTAAAAATGGCCATTTTACCAAAAGCAATCTACAGATTCAATGCAATCCCCATCAAAATACCAATCCAATTCTTCAAAGAGTTAGACAGAACAATTTGCAAATTCATCTGGAATAACAAAAAACCCAGGATAGCTAAAGCTATCCTCAACAATAAAAGGACTTCAGAGGGAATCACTATCCCTGAACTCAAGCAGTATTACAGAGCAATAGTGATAAAAACTGCATGGTATTGGTACAGAGACAGACAGATAGACCAATGGAATAGAATTGAAGACCCAGAAATGAACCCACACACCTATGGTCACTTGATTTTTGACAAAGGAGCCAAAACCATCCAATGGAAAAAAGATAGCATTTTCAGCAAATGGTGCTGGTTCAACTGGAGGGCAACATGTAGAAGAATGCAGATCGATCCATCCTTATCACCCTGTACAAAGCTTAAGTCCAAGTGGATCAAGGACCTCCACATCAAACCAGACACACTCAAACTAATAGAAGAAAAACTAGGGAAGCATCTGGAACACATGGGCACTGGAAAAAATTTCCTGAACAAAACACCAATGGCTTATGCTCTAAGATCAAGAATCGACAAATGGGATCTCATAAAACTGCAAAGCTTCTGTAAGGCAAAGGACACTGTGGTTAGGACAAAACGGCAACCAACAGATTGGGAAAAGATCTTTACCAATCCTACAACAGATAGAGGCCTTATTTCCAAAATATACAAAGAACTCAAGAAGTTAGACCGCAGGGAAGCAAATAACCCTATTAAAAAATGGGGTTCAGAGCTAAACAAAGAATTCACAGCTGAGGAATGCCGAATGGCTGAGAAACACCTAAAGAAATGTTCAACATCTTTAGTCATAAGGGAAATGCAAATCAAAACAACCCTGAGATTTCACCTCACACCAGTGCGATTGGCTAAGATCAAAAACTCAGGTGACAGCAGATGCTGGCGAGGATGTGGAGAAAGAGGAACACTCCTCCATTGTTGGTGGGATTGCAGACTGGTAAAACCATTCTGGAAATCAGTCTGGAGGTTCCTCAGAAAATTGGACATTGAACTGCCTGAGGATCCAGCTATACCTCTCTTGGGCATATACCCAAAAGATGCCTCAACATATAAAAGAGACACGTGCTCCACTATGTTCATCGCAGCCTTATTTATAATAGCCAGAAAATGGAAAGAACCCAGATGCCCTTCAACAGAGGAATGGATACAGAAAATGTGGTACATCTACACAATGGAATATTACTCAGCTATCAAAAACAACGAGTTTATGAAATTCGTAGGCAAATGGTTGGAACTGGAAAATATCATCCTGAGTGAGCTAACCCAATCACAGAAAGACATACATGGTATGCACTCATTGATAAGTGGCTATTAGCCCAAATGCTTGAATTACCCTAGATCCCTAGAACAAACGAAACTCAAGACGGATGATCAAAATGTGAATGCTTCACTCCTTCTTTAAATGAGGAAAAAGAATACCCTTGGCAGGGAAGGGAGAGGCAAAGATTAAAACAGAGACTGAAGGAACACCCATTCAGAGCCTGCCCCACATGTGGCCCATACATATACAGCCACCCAATTAGACAAGATGGATGAAGCAAAGAAGTGCAGACCGACAGGAGCCGGATGTAGATCGCTCCTGAGAGACACAGCCAGAATACAGCAAATATAGAGGCGAATGCCAGCAGCAAACCACTGAACTGAGAATAGGTCCCCTATTGAAGGAATCAGAGAAAGAACTGGAAGAGCTTGAAGGGGCTCGAGACCCCAAAAGTACAACAATGCCAAGCAACCAGAGCTTCCAGGGACTAAGCCACTACCTAAAGACTATACATGGACTGACCCTGGACTCTGACCCCATAGGTAGCAATGAATATCCTAGTAAGAGCACCAGTGGAAGGGGAAGCCCTGGGTCCTGCTAAGACTGAACCCCCAGTGAACTAGTCTATGGGGGGAGGGCGGCAATGGGGGGAGGGTTGGGAGGGGAACACCCATAAGGAAGGGGAGGGGGGAGGGGGATGTTTGCCCGGAAACCGGGAAAGGGAATAACACTCGAAATGTATATAAGAAATACTCAAGTTAATAAAAAAAAAAAAAAAAAAAAAAGAAAAGAAAATATATAATTTTGAAACTATGCAAAATATAAGGATGAAATATAAATTGAATAAGGAATATCACAGATCTAAAGGAACAAGGGCAGCTTGCACTATGAGTCAGCTTGTCAGAAAGATACAAAGGCAGGAAGATACAAATGCAGGCAAATGCCTGAGTTCAAGGCCAGCCTAGGTCAGATTGAACTGAGGTCCAGGCGTGGTCAAAATGGTAATCCCAGGGCAGCTATCTTATTTCCTGTGCTTTTGTTTGCTGTCTCTTAAGAATCTAGGGGCTGGCTTCATGAATGATGATCCATGGAATAATCAGAAGGGAACCTGCGGCAAAAGATTCAATTGATATGTGAAATAAAAGACTGGCCTTTTTGGTCTGCAAGAGATGAGCTATCCAGAGAGCTTTACAATAGTAAAAGAAAGCTGTCTCGAGCAGAGCAGAACACAGAGCTGTCTGGAAATCTCCAGAGAAAGCAGAACATAGAGCATTCTGGAAAGCTGTCTCAAGCAGAACATAGGCTGTCAGTTACTAACCCACAATTTAACTTCCAGTGGTTTGTTTCACGGTTTTCAGATACCCATTCTCTCAGGAACCCAGACCTAGCCAAGGCTGGGAATCAACTATTTTTTTTTCATTAAAAATGTTGAGGATTGGTTTCTAACACTTAAAAGTTGGCACTTGTATCACTTTGACATGCCCCATCCTATCTCATGCATTCATTGGTGGGCCTCTACTAAGTCATAGAGTATTGTTCTCTCCAAGATCCCTGCTACTCCCACTGAAGAGCATTTACTTGCAACCAAGCTCTGGCAATGAAATGAGTATTTGGTGGATTTCAGTGTAGAGAAACATGCCAGTTGTGCCTGTTAAAACAAAATAAAACCCCATTACCATTTGCTAAGAAGAAAATATTTTTAATTCAATGTTGAGTTGGGTATGGTAGTATAAGCCTTGGTTATAGCCACTTGAGATACTAAGGCAAGAGACTTTGAAGTTGAAAGACTAAGTGGGATAGAGATAGCTCAGCAACAGATCACCTACCTAACGTGTGAGATTTTGAGGCACTGAATGCATTCCTAGTATTTGAGGATTAAGATGTAAATATTAAAAAGAAAGAAAAAAAACCCTCAAAAGTAAGTGTCCTATAGAAATTCAAACACCACCTTTCACAGGATTCCTCAAAAACCATAAAGGAAAAGGAGAAGGGCAGGGTGGGTATATGAGAAGCAGGCATCTCTATTGCAGTTTCTACAGGTGAGGACTATGACAGTTCCATAGAAAATTCTTCAGTGAACAGAGGAGAAAGTCTTTTAACTAGTTCATAGTCACCATAAAATACATTCCACAGATTACACTGAGTGTTTTTAATGCTAGGAAAGCAGAAGCATACATTCTTTTCAAAGGAGAAATATCTTCATAATATAAAAGGAAATGCCCCAATCTCTTCGTGTTTGTTAATTTGGAAGTGAAATGCGAGTTGAAATTTTAAATGCCCTTTAAATTTGCTTAATTTGTTTAAATGGTTTTATGAAATCAAGACAATTTCTAAAAGACTAAAAGAGTTTGAAATTATTTTAACCAGGGGGGTGACTAAAGAGATTGAGATAGGTGAATATATAACGAGATCTGTTTGAACTTAGAATTAATATTACTAGAAGATGGAAGAGTGGATATATGGTTAGTAATATTGATTGAAACTTGGAAAACTCAAACACAAGACTCGAAGGAATCTCGAAAGACTCTTTGAATATTATCAGTGTTAAAGGCAAAGCCAATGATGTAGAGACAAATCTGGAAGGCATCAGCCCAGAGCAACCACTCACTAATGGAGACTGACTGCATGATAGAGTTCCTTAAATATACCAGCATGTATTGCTGAACATTGTTTCTCTTAGTAAATGCAGAAATAACCTGTATTTTTTTTCATTGCTGTTACAAAATAACTAACCAAACAAGGTTTGTTTGGTTGACAGGTTTAGAAACTTTAACTTCCATGATAATAGGAGCTTGAGGTATCTGGTCACATTGTAGCTGGCCTCCTGGGCCATGAAACAATATTGACTACACTCAACATGGGGTTTCCATCCCCAAACTTCTCTGGAAACAGCTCTGAAAACCATTCCCCTTCTTAAGAGATATGTGGGCCTGATAGGGTGGGAGGGTGGGACAAAAGTGAGACCAGACGGAGCAAGGCAAACAACAAATCTAACATCTTAGGTGTCTGTCTTCACCCGTCTCCAAGTTTGGGCTGACCGACCCTACAGTTCCACCACCTCCAGCACAGAGCTTTGGACCGGCCTTTAGATAATCCCTATAATGATGGCCCCACACCTCTCAGAATCAACTTGCTATACCTTTCATTATTATTCCTAAATTTTTAACAAAAGCAATTCAAGTGTTTATTCTCTTACAGTTTGGGACAGGGCTGAGGAAACAGTTCATTGTGCAATGCAGTCATCCTGACAGATGTGCAAGGCAACTAACTGGTCACATCACATCCAGAGTCAGGAAGCAGAGAGATTCATGCTTGTGATTAGCTGGTTTCCTTCTTCCCCTGTTCTGTTAGTGCCTCAACCCAGTGAGTGGAACTGCCCACACCCAGGGTGACTGTTCCATCACTAGTTAGTCCTCTCTGGAGACACCTTTACAGACACACACAAAGATTTGTCTCCTACAGGAGAAAATCCAGCCAAATTGACAGTGAAGTTAAATTACCAAATAAGCCAAACATTAGAAAATAATTAGCTAGCATTCAAAAAGGATGAAAAGTTCCATGAATATTGACCAAAAGAGGTGATCACATGTTACTAAACAACATATGCTGCACTCCTAGTAATGTTGGAGAGGAGTTAGCAAATGTTCTGGTTTAGTCTAGATTTATAGATCATACATTTAAATCTTGGTTCTTTCTGTGTTTATTTTCATTTCTGAACAAGATCAATAACCTATTTTGATTTAGGGGTTTGTTTTCTGCCACGTGTCCTTCACCAGGGTCCTCAAACCCATGGAACTTCTCCTGCTTCAGCCTTACAAGTCCTGAGGTTACAGTTGTGTAGCACCATAATCAGCTTCATAATTGCACTTTTGAAGACTTTTTGAAGACCCCTGACAAAAACAATTGAATTTGCAAATATATACTGTGATGTGTATATGTAATAAAGAGTTCATACACATACGAACTATATATTGTATATATTATACACACACACACACACACATATATATATATATATATAATTCTAGAATATTCTTTCACTGAACTTTGTCTTAGTTCCTTCCACATAAATGGTATATAAGCTCTACTTCGGAAAATATCATAAAAAGTTTTTGGGAAATCTAAGCCAAGGCTGACTCCACGACTGATAGTTTGGGAGACTAGGCCTACAATCTGTTTCCCAGAAATGAGAACCTGGATCCCAGAACCTGTGGTTAGCCTACCACAGTCTTAGGCAACCAATCCAAGGATACCTTGTCATCTGGCCTGATGTAAGAGTAGGTAGCTAGAATGAATAAGCGACCCTCTTGTAAAATTAGAACCCTAAAGATAAAGCTATCAAATCAAGGTAAAAGGGCACACATCCCTGCCTGGAATCCCCTTAACTAACAATAAATACTGGCCCTGAGAGCCCACTACAAATCTCCATCCCCAAATGGGGAGACCCTGCATGCAGGAAATTCAGTTGAATAAACACTCTTCGCTTTTGCATACTATTGAAGTCTGGGGTACCATTCTTTGGTGATTCTTGGGCCTTAACGTTTTGATGCTTAAATTTTGGAAAGGACAAAATAACAAAACCTAAATTCTGCTTAAGACTCAATCTTGGTAGAAAGCATTCAAGAAGATTAAAAAACCAAAGAGGTTAATTTATAAAGGGAGAAGGGAAGCCTGGAACAGAGGAGTTGTTATTGGACTGAAGCTACTGCTGAACCTTGGTGAGCACACTCTGGGAAGCAAGGTTGAGGAAGTCACACACAGCCTTCCACATAAAAGGTGCTAGTTATTGCAATCAGGCTTGGAGAGACACACATTTAACAAGAGTCTCACACCTAGGCCCACGTTAGAGATGCAAAAGAGCCCATTCTAATCCATATCTCACAGCTGAACTCGGCCCAAAGTGTAGAGACCCCTCAGAAAAGAAACAAGTACTGAGCAGACAGAGATCATATAATTGTTGAATTGAATATGTCTACAGTACAGATGCGTCTAAAGGAGTGCCTACTCAACTGGCAATTCAGGACAGGACACAGCAGGAAACGGAATGAAGCACCCTTACCAGAGGGTGGTGCCATCACTGACTAACCAGCAAATTACAGAAGCACAGAGGAGGTCCATCTGCAGTGAACACAGAATAAAGCAGGCATGAGAGAGTGAAAGACTCAGAGATAGCAACAGACCTGTACTTCAGGAATTGTCCAGGAGGGCAGTCAAGTGTCCACAAAAAATTTCAACAATGTATAATTTTCACTAAGTTGTAGGAAATAAGTTTCACTAAGTTATAGAGCAAATCATTCTAGAAATACAAGACCTCTGAGATCCATCTCTTTCCCTCAGTGGGGCTTCTGAAAATCAAGAGTTTGACGTTGAAATATAAATCTGTTAAGTTTAGGGACTTCGATATGTTGCTTGGCATCTCTAAGACTAAGACAGTGTCTCATAGATCAGGAGCCCAGTGAGTGCTCACCGAATGACTGAAGACGAAGGATGAGAAAGAACCATAGGTTCTTACATGGCAACAGTGGATCTGAATCTGAGGCTATGTCCCTAGGGAAGTTTAACGTCTTAAATAAGTTCAAATGCATTAGTTAAAAATAAAAATGTGGTTGAATCTAAAAACAAGATACAGGTGAGATAGATTATTTGCTTATTGAAATTATTTTAGAATTTAAGGTGTGACAATATAAGCTTTGATGTTTTTGAAATATGAAAATATGCTCCTTTGATTTCAGCCTCCACTGGTTTATTGGTTAATCAGAGATGCAAGAACAGGGCTAAGCTCATTCCTATGTGGAAATGATTAATCTAGTGATCTAGATTTGTAATCCCAGCAATGGGGGCATGGATCCCTGAGGATCCCTGACTAGTTATTCCAGCCCAATTTGTGAACTCCAGGAAATGAGAAGGACCTTAGATGAGATGTCCTACAGTGGGGAGAGGGAACTTGTAGAGTTCACCTCCAGTAGAAAGACTGGCATCAAGTGGAGGGATGGGGTTGCCATTCCACAGTCAGAAACTCTGACCCAGAATTGTTCCTGTCTGAAAGAACTGCAGGTGAAAAATGGAGAAGAGCCTGAGGGAGAGGAAGTGATCAGCACACATTGGGATCCAGCTCAAGGGGAAGTTCCAAGGCCTGACACTATTACTGATACTGTGGTGTGCTTACAAACGGGAGCCTAGCATGACTACCCTCCAAAAGGCCCAACAAGCAGCAGCTGATATTTAAACCCAACCAATGGACAGAAGCTGGTAACCCTTGTGGTTGAATGAGGGAAAGCTGGAAGAAGCTTAGGAGGAGGTTGATCCTGTAGGAACAGATCTCTCAGACAATAAGCCACCAACCAGGCAGCTGAGTTCCCCAAAACATGTACAGCAGAGGACTGCCGGATCTTGATTCAGTGAGAGAAGATGCACTTATGCCTCGAAAAAGACTTGAGGCCCCCCGGGAGTGGGGAGGTCTGGTGGGGTAGGGGTTGGGGGTAGGGACATCCTTTTGGAGGAAACAAAACAAAACAAAACAAAACAAAACCAAAAAACTCTTTAATATAGAATAGTGCATGTTAGCCTTTTAGCCACTAGAGGGGAGTGTTGTTTCAGATGAACTAAGGCAGATAGCAAAGGAACCAACAGGAAATCAACCAGAAGAACCTACAAGTTACTTATTTGCAAGCTTAACAGCTAAAACGTAGATAACTCTGACTGGAAAATGCCTCAAGAAGGGAAGGGTTTCTGAAACTTTGTTAAGAGATTAACCATCTTTGTCAACACAAGTTCTCATGGTGGGCATTCTCAGTAAGCGTTAGGGCGCTGGGAAATGCTAGCCACTCAAAGGAAGACCTGATTTGGGATTCCCAACACCTGAGTAAAATAAAGCTGGCTGCTGGGCTGGGGTGTGCGAGGCCTTACCAGGCTGGTGGGAGTCACAGTGGAAGATACCCGATGCTGAAGTCTGACCTCAATGTAAATATGCTCAGACTCACACTCACATAACACACACACACACACACACACACACACACACTGGGGTAGAACATAGAGAGGGAGACAATAATGTAAATAAGTCAGTTAATAAATATACAATTCTTTGATATAACTAAGAATTTTTCTTTGATGTATGAATTCCAAAATGCTCTTAAAATTTAAATATATCATTACACTGGAATGCCTCAGTGAAAATGTGAATTTGATATGTGCTCTCACCTGTGTGCTTACTTGGTTTTGGTTTTGCACTTTTAAACTGACATTATCCTAGAAAAATACTTTACCAATATGAGTTTGGAATTAGTCCAAAGTAAATAAGGCAATAGTTTGAGGAAGACAAGACACAAGCTTATCTCTATTCTTTCCCAGCTGTGGGTATCTATCTATCTAAATTATATACTATATAGAAAAATATATAAAGTAAAAAATATATTTCCTAAATTATATATATATATATATATATATATATATATATATATATATATATCAACTTCAATGATAGCCAAACATGAGAAGAAATCAGCATTGCGATTCACGCAGATACTAATATGTCAGATTTCGCCTATCATGTATCATGTAACATGTTACAGTATCATGTAACCCAAAGGCTGTTGAGCACTTTACAGAGTCCCAGAGTTGAAGAGGCAGCCTAGGGGGCGCGGCGCCAGGTAATCCCGGCTGACACCGCCCTTTGCCTGCCCACTCGCGGCACCGCCCCTCGAGCTCCAAGGCGCGGGAGGAGCCTCGCGCGGCGTCGGGCGACGCCTGTCCAGTCCCCGCAGCCTAGCGCGGGCGGCGGCGGGCGATGGAGAGCAGAGCCCCGGGCCCCGCCGTCCTCCAGCGCGCTCCGCTGCAACCCCGCAGCTGAGCCCAGAGGCTCCGGCCCTGTGCGCCCTACCGCGGCCCCGCCACTATGGCCGGCGTGTGGGCGCCGGAGCACTCGGTTGAAGCGCACAGCAACCAGTCAAGTGCTGCCGACGGCTGCGGCTCTGTGTCCGTGGCCTTCCCCATCACCATGATGGTCACTGGCTTCGTGGGCAACGCGCTGGCCATGTTGCTTGTGTCGCGCAGCTATAGACGCCGGGAGAGCAAACGCAAAAAGTCTTTCCTGCTGTGCATTGGCTGGCTGGCGCTCACCGACTTGGTGGGGCAGCTCCTGACCAGTCCGGTGGTCATCCTCGTGTACCTGTCGCAGCGACGCTGGGAGCAACTCGACCCATCGGGGCGCCTGTGCACCTTCTTCGGGCTGACCATGACAGTGTTCGGACTGTCCTCGCTCTTGGTGGCCAGCGCCATGGCCGTGGAGCGCGCCCTGGCTATCCGTGCGCCGCACTGGTATGCCAGCCACATGAAGACTCGCGCCACGCGCGCGGTACTGCTGGGTGTGTGGCTGTCTGTGCTCGCCTTCGCGCTGCTGCCTGTGCTGGGCGTGGGCCGCTACAGCGTGCAGTGGCCCGGCACGTGGTGCTTCATCAGCACCGGGCCGGCGGGCAACGAGACGGACTCTGCGCGGGAGCCGGGCAGCGTGGCCTTTGCCTCCGCCTTCGCCTGTCTAGGCTTGCTGGCTCTGGTGGTGACCTTTGCCTGCAACCTGGCGACCATCAAAGCCCTGGTGTCCCGCTGCCGGGCCAAAGCCGCCGCCTCGCAGTCCAGCGCCCAGTGGGGCCGGATCACCACGGAGACGGCTATCCAGCTTATGGGGATCATGTGTGTACTGTCCGTCTGCTGGTCGCCGCTATTGGTAAGTAGTTGGTACAGTGGGAACTTGTAGCGAGCGGTAAATGGAGGGAGACTTTCTGCTGCTCTTGCAGCCCAGGGTTGCAGCCTCCAGTCAAGTGCCTCAGCCGCTTGTGAAGCTTCCAAGAGCCAGTTGAGTCCGCCCTGGCTTGCCAGGCGCTTGTGAAGATTCGAACAGCCTGCGCACAGAGGTGAGCAGATGTTGCTCAAGCCAGTGCAGACTGACTTTGCCCTTTGTGTTTTGAATGGAGATGTGATGACAACTCAAGCCCAACTTGTGTTTTAGTTTTAATCCCGCTGAGACAGTTCGGTACCTGAGAGCCAGGCAAGTCTGCGCTCCTACACCTTCAGCCACACGGTTACCCCATCCTCTCCAGCGATTTCTTGGCACGCTGTCGTTCTGTGCCAGCGCTAAAGGTTCTCAGGTAGCTACTGTCTGCAAGGAGGGGCGGAAGGCAGAGTTGCTGCAGCCCCTAGGAAGCCGGTAGGTAGTGTGTACACCGAAGTGGAGGACTCTCCAATAACAACCCCCCCCACACACACACACAATAACACCATCACCTTTTGGCGAGTGGTCACTGGGGTCTTGTGCCCCACCCCCATCCTTATGGAGGGAATGTCAGATCTTTGCAATTCCAGAGACAGGAGGTAAGGGTTTCTTGGTCCTTGGTTCCCCCCATGCTATCCATCACAGAACTACCCAGAGGAAGCTGTGCTTCCGCATGCTCCCTATCCCCAACTCTCACATGGTGCTTTTGAGGTTTTCTTCTGTAGCACTTGTAGCTAGAAACTTCTGTGGATAAGTGTGGTTTGCTAATTCTTGAAGAATGGATGCTTACTTAGGACTCATAGAGCCTGGCTTAATGTGCAGAGCAGCATCCCCATAGTGCAGCACAGTTATCAACCATTACATAGTAGACTCGATCCTCTCCCTCTCCCTCTCCCTCTCCCTCTCCCTCTCTCCCTCTCCCTCTCCCTCTCCCTCTCCCTCTCCCTCTCCCTCTCCCTCCCCCTCTCTCTTTCCCTCTCTGTTCTCTTTTCCCTCCCCTTCTCTGATCCCCTCCTCCTCTCTGTTCCCCTCCCCCTCCTCTTAGCTCCTTCACCCTCTCCCTCTCCCTCTCCTATCCCCCTCTCGATTCTCTTTCTCTCACACACATCATTTAACAAATTTGTCATTTCAACCATTTACATGTACAGTTCAGTGAGGTCAGGGACATCATATTTATGTGCCACATGAGGTTAAATCTGCCTTGAAATGGTTGTGTGGTTCTTCTTTTTACCCACTCTCCCTGATTATGACAAACCTTAGAGATCCCCCGTGGTGACTGGCCTGGGGTGATACAGATAGGACAGCACTGCTGGGACCTAACTGCCCACAAGTGACTGAGTGGTCACTGTTCTCTAGTAGCTGGAGCACGGGCTGATGTCATCACCATGTTTACCAGAACCAGCACCAATTTTAGACATTTACTGCTGTGGTTGAGGAATGGGGTGTAGGTAGCCAAGCAGAGGGAAATGAAGCTCCCAGAATAAACACTTCACTGAACCAGCATGGCTTTAGAGGCAGACAGTGTCCCGGCATAGCACAACTGTCAGGAGTCCTGCCCTTAGGGCCAGAGCATAAAGATGCCCATGAAACACAGAATGGGGTGGCTGTATAGTTGGGTGATCCCAATGTGTTGTATTTTAGCTAACACTTTATACATTCATTTTTTATAAAACAATGAAAATGAATTCAATATGAGATCGTATCGGAGGAGAAATTCAGTTTCAAAATAGGTGTTTTTGTTTCTTCATGTGTACATGTATGTGTGCTGTACATCCATGTGTGTGTGTGTGTGTGTGTGTGTGTGTGTGTGTGTGTGTGTGTGTGTGTGGAGGTGTGCACAGGCACTGTTGTGTGCTTTTGCATGTTGTGCCTAGAGGCCGAGGTTAAGTGTCTTCTTTGATCATGCTTCATCTTATGTACGGGACAAATTCTCTCACTGAACCTCAGGGCTCTCTTAATGTGTCAGTTAAGCTGGCTGGCTTGCTCCAGGGATCTCCTTTTCTGTTTCCCTTCTACTCTGATTTCAGGGTTACCGTGGCCACCACACTTACCCAACACTTTATCTAGGTGCCAGTGATCCAAACTCCAGTCCTCATATTGTGACAAATGCTTTACCGACAGAGCCTTCTTCCCAGTCTAGGAATAGGCACATTTTAAGAACTGGTTGCAATTTCTTTGATGTACCACTAAAATACATAGCAGCACATTGTCAGAAAGAGCTGTGGTGCAAACTTGACATTTCCATTACAAAGACACGAACAGAGTCCTTACCTTAGTAGGTAAGGAGGCTACAAGAACCCCACGACCTGCGTTTTTACTGGTAAATGCCAACATGAGAAATGGCCTTTGCACATTTTCTAACTGCAAGAAAAAGTAAAAATGTGGACTTCCTACTGTCTTTGGAGGAGTTAACATAGGATACTAATTTAGTATTCATATTCTGCTTGGCTGTAAATTTGTTTTGAAGTCCCTCTGATAATAATTGTTACTGTAACAAAAAAAATGGTTGTTCTCTTACACTTGTAAGAAGAGAAAGGACACCTGTTCCACCTCACAGAAAAAAGCACAGCTTCTGTCCCTTTCCACCACACTCGTTCCCAGGCAGAGCACCAAGGCACCTTTTTCTCCCAGAAGCTTTGCAGATTACAAGATGTGAAGCTGTCAAGGTGATGAAATCTGTAAGAAGTGTCCTGCTAGGTAGCTGGGCATTGTTTGGTCCATGTTAGGTATCAAATGACCATATCATTGGCATCAGACAGTTGAGTCAGCAACCCACTGACTACGATTGATTTTTACTTTTCATGGGCCACGCCTAGCAAATAGTCCAGTTACTTGACATAATCTTCAGTTTCTGAGACAGGAGACACGGGAGCCCTTAGGATTCTGCTCAGACACGGGCAGGGAGACCTTTTGTGTTTGTGTAGCCTGGTGACCCAAAGAGTGGATGTAACTGATATACTGTAGCCACTTAGGAGCAATAAACTCAAAGCTCTGGATACAATGAAAGGCGGGGTCTGATGAACAAGCAGCTGTTCATCTTCAGCCTTGGGACTGGGCACAGCAGCCCGGGAAGGTTGTGCTCAATTCGGAGTTAGCCACATCCCTGCTCATTGTCCACACATCTTCACAAGGCATACTTCAGTGGAGATGTATTTTTAAGTAGTGGTTGCTTTAATAAGACACACAGTGTCGATAGGCTTGATAGATTACTTTAGGGGACAATATAATTGTGCAATATGTTTATGTATTGTCCAACCCCTAATTATCTCTGCCTGTAACTCCTGCCGTGTTTGGGAAGGAGCTCAAGGAGAAATTACGATACAAATATGCGCCCTAGGAAGATTTGTCTGTAACTAGTTTTAGGAGGTGAGAGTATTCAGAATTCATTACATTTGTAGTTTGTTTCAATATAATATACTGTTTGGTTCTCTCCTTCCTACCTCCATTCATCCGTTCTTTCTTTCTCTCTCTTCCTTCCTTCCTTCCTTCCTTTCTTTCTTTCTTTCTTTCTTTCTTTCTTTCTTTCTTTCTTTCTTTCTTTCTTTCTTTCTTTCTTTCTTATTCTGATCACTAGTGATAGAACTGAGGGCCATGTGCTATAATTTGAGCTCTAAATAGACTCAGACAAAAGCAGTCTAAGAGGAGCTGGAGAGATGGCACTGGCTGCTCTCGCAGAGGACCTGGATTTGGTTTCTGGTACCTACATGACAGCTCTGAACTGTAACTCGAGTACGAGGGGATGCAACATTCTCTTCTGACATCTATGAGCCCCAGGCATTCACATCCTACACAGACATACACGCAAGCAAAACACACATACATATGAAAAAATGTCTTCAGAGCAGTGGGACTTCCACACTTATGAGTGAAACAACTGAAAAACCACGATGCAAGATAGGCCAGAAGTCATGCCTTTAACTCTCAGAGGAAAGCCCCCGTGAAGGAGATTCCATGGCACTGCTTAACCTCATGGCTGACTTCAGCATCTGTAGAAGCCCAGCCAGTGAGGACAGTATGTATACACGGTGAATCAGAGGGATGCACATGCGATCTCCTCAGACCCAACTTTACTAGTTAGTTCCCTAATGACAGGATGAAGAACTCCCCCTTGGGTGGCAGGAAGCAGAACCTTCTGTATGAAGATTGAGAAAGAATGATATCAGGCTCTAGTGTGTGGATGGATACAGGCTGGAAAATGGTGAGACTGCCTGCCACTTAATTTCTAGGTGCCTTTGTTGTTAGGATACAGTGAGTGGGAAGACTGGTCAGGGAAGGGATGGTTGTGCTGCCTCTATGGAATCCTATGTGCCTTTGCAGGGCTTCACAGCTGCCCCTCAATTAGCTCAGTCCTCTAAGTCTTTTAGCAGCACCCACAACACCAAATTTCAAGCCTGAGCTTGCATCCTATTAGAGACAGAGTTGCAGCCCAGGATAACTACCCCCGACTGACTTTACTTTCAGTTTTGGTTGTGGTTTGCTTGTTTCTGGAGTTGCCTAGAGGCAGGGAATTCTAGCCTTAATCCCAGCATAGGAAGCCATGTGCACTCTGATGTGCAATGCACAGAGATGGCTCTCCTACAGGGATAGTGCTCTTAGGGTGCATTCATTTGGGAGAATCGCTGTTCAGTGCATCCACTTTTGAAATTTGGACAAGAGAGATTGGTCTATGCTGGGTGCTGATAGGGATAAGTACATAAGTAGGGGTGGATTATTTGAATGAAACAGCCAGAGGCCAATACGACCTAAAGATTAATGAGATTAAATCATAACTAAAAGATGTAGATTTTTGAATTCAGGGTTTGTGAGAATTCAAGTAATTCGCTGCTTCTTGAGCCATTGAGGAGAATCAGACGGTCTGCAGGATAGCAGAACTGTGAGCCACTGTCCTTTCTCATTGAAAAGCTGCAAAGGTTAACCATACAGGACAGACACTCAGAAACATGCACGACAAACATTCACAACAGCTTGTGGCTGCCTCAGTATGCTGCAGCCTGTTGTAGAACCATCTAGAGCTTAGCTTCTCTTGCAGCCCCAGTTGCCCTCCAGGACAGAAAGAAGCCATCCACATTCCCAGCAGGCTCAGTGTTTTATAACCACTCAGGTTCCACTTTATGTCTCTGTTCTGACTCTGAGGCCCATAGCTGCCCCTTCCACCTCCCACAGTTCCTCATCGTGGAAGTAAGTGGGCAGCTTGAACTTTCTTCTCCCCAGCCATGACTCTTAAGGGTCTCCAGAAGGGCTCTTAAACTCCCACTTTCTCTCAGAGATTCGAACTTTTATAGATAAAGGTGGGAAGGGGATTTTCCCAGAGTTTTCCTCCTAAGTGTAGCACAATAACACAGGTAAACACAATCATTCATTCTTTCAAGATGTGGCTGATGGACAGCATATGACTTCTTCAGTGAGGGACACAGGGACAGCTTGAGAACTGTAACCCAACTCTGTTGTCCTGGGATTCAAAATGTCAGCCCATTTCACAGGACTGTAATACAAGTCAAGGTACAAGCCTGTGAAAACTGCAGGCTTGAAGCTGGTTGCTGGGCTTCAAGCTGGGCTTGAACCAGCCTGGCAAGCTGGTTGCTTTCCTTCATAAAGGAACATTGCCACGATGCCTCACTGGATGACAGCATTTACCTGCAGAAGAACCCGGCCTACAGCAACATCCAGGTACACAAAGACAGCGCACACTTCTCAGTGAAGTCAGCTCTGTGTGTGTGAAGAAGCCTTGACTATGACTATGATGTGGGGGCAGTGGAGGCCCAAGTGTGTGGATTGAACCTGTAGAGTTATCGTACAAGTAGCCACAGACTGAAGGGCCAAACTGAGTCTCTACCACTGACTCAAAACCCAGACCTGAATTCATATAATTCTTAAACCAAACCATGTGCAGGGAGCTTGAATTTAACTGTTTCTTGTGCTGACCAGGCACTTACAGCATATGGTATTAACTGTGGAGTGGACATAATACACTCTGTGGTGTGCCCAGATAGTCCCTGGCCAATAGCCAGTACTCTCAGGGATGGGTCTCAGCGCTTACCAAAGCCCACACACTGTTTCAGCAACACGCACTTTGGCACTTAACTGAATGACTAAAAATCTAAGAATTAAAAAGATGGGGGCAGACGGAAACTTGACCACTTACCACCCAGTTCTGCAAGAAGAAAGAAAAGTGGTTATTTACTTAGGTAAAAGCCACGTCATAAAACACGGGTCATGTCAGAGTTGGAAACCCATTATATTCCACAATTATTGATGGGAGAAAAGTACAGTTTTAAAAATACACCCTCTCATGTAGTATAGTGGTAATGCATGCATGTCAGTAATTTCAGCACTTGGAAAGGCAGAGACAGGCAGGTCTCTGAGTTTGAAGCCAGACTGATCTACAGAGCAAGTTCTAGGAAAGCCAGGGCTACACAGAAAAACCTTGTCTTGAAAAACAGAAAAACAGATAAATAAGTAAATAACCACCCTCTGTTGTTTCTGTAATGTTTCTTAAATGTAGATTTCATATGGTTGCCATCTTTTATGTGCCTTCCTAAACACTGAACAAATTTCACAGTTATGCATATATTGTTGTTACTGGGTAAGTCATGAAAACTTGAAGCAGATATCTTGGTTCATACCTGAGATCCAAGCACTTGGGAGCACGCGAGGGGGTTACTGCGAGTCCCAAACCAGCCTGAGCTAAGGGAGGGGAAAAAATTAGACCTTGTCAAAAAAAAAATGATAGCAAAAACGCCATCAAAAGAAAAGAAATAAGAGAAAAAAGAAAAGAGAAAAAAAAGAAACAGAAAGTTGGGGTGGGCAATACCTTTTTCAAGTTGAGAATGAGAAGATTTGTTAGGCAAGATGATGCCTTGATGGGAATTCTCAAAATATCGACTATCTTGGTATATAGAATTCCCCGTTAGCTCTTGTTGCTGCTTTACCTGGGCCAGCCTCCTGGCAGATCAAGAATCTCTCTCTCTCTCTCTCTCTCTCTCTCTCTCTCTCTCTCTCTCTCTCTCTCTCACACACACACACACACACACACACACACACACACACACACACATGCGCACTGCCTTGCTACACCCCCTAGGCCAGGGTGCAATAAAGGGGGACCCACAAAAGCACTCATCTGTTTCCTCTGTTACTTGTTACTTCTCGGAAGTCCCCTCCCCTTATCTGGCTGCTCCTCCTTCATCACCATCAGTGAGACTTGTTGGTTCTGACTTCCTGTGGCACTGAACAGATAAGTGTGTCCCTGCTGCAGATCAGTGTGGGTTTCATGGTGAAGACATCTGGCACATGTCTGAGGGAAAGGAGCCCACATGGAATAGATACAACTGCGTGTTCTTTTACCCAGTTGCACTGTAAGTATTTACTGGACATGTTTCCACACTGATGGCTCTGAGGACACCCAGCCAGAGTGTGAACCTCGCAGCTCACACATGCGAGGGTTAGGCAGCTGCACAGTTGGGTGGCATTATCACATTGTATTCCTTGTGAAGACATTATGGTGTTTGAGTGTGAATCCTGTGCAGACTGTACCCGGCCATAACAGGTAGGAGCAGCATTTTCCTTCATGGAGCTTTTAGTAGACAGCTACACCTACTCCAGTAACCCAACATAACCAGCCTTGCAGGACTTTCAGTTATGTGATCTGAAGACTGACAGAGCCCTAGGGTCAAATGATAAAGAAAATGTAAAGAGTTGGAGGAATCTCTTTTCCCTCAAGGGTTTCTGAAAAATATGAGAAAAATGTTGCTTGGCACAGCATTGGTGACTGGGAGGGTGGCAGCAGGAAACCAAATGACAGAGTGTCAAGGCATGCTGCAGTCAAGTTGGACGGAAGTGGGAGGAGCCTTGGCAAGTGGCTGTGGACTTAGGAATAAGAATTCCCATGGCTTCCTGGGTAAGTTGTGTTGCCTCCTTGTAAACCAAGGAATTCACATAAAACCCCAGAACTCCGGAAGATTGTGTAGGAAAGCAAAACATTTCTTTGATCTCCCTCTCTCTGGAATATTCTTGGTGAAAAGCAAGCTTTGTTTGAATACCTTTCCTTAGAGAGTGTTTGCTACTTTTCAAGAACATAATGAACATTCTCAGAACTGAGCACTGTGTCAGATGGCTTGCACATAGGAGTTTCCTAATGCCTTACCATTTTTCCAAGCGGTGGATCAACTGTAGATCACACTGAGAGAAGGGGCGGGACTAGAGTCAAGGGGGCGGGGCTAGAGTCAAGCTGAGAGGCTAAGGGCAGGCTTTGAGTGGCCCAGGCCATCCTGGGTTGTTCTTTCTACCAGAAAAATCTCCTTTGCCCTCAAACAGTTGAATCAGAATCTGCCTCTGCCCTTGAATTTGAACACTATTCCTTGCTTTTATAGAACAAAACTAACCTTTTCTTTTTATATTGTTAAGAGATCTCATTTCAAAGATTGACAGCTCGGTCTCTGCAGCATTTAGATAAATGGTCAGTCAATCAACATGCGTTCTAGTACCTGACTGTGGATATGAAATTGCTGCTGCAGGGTTAGTGAATCCCTACCTGGCATTCCAACACATGGGACAGACATAGAAGAACTTGAATACTTTAATTCAGAGAAAACAACTTTCCAAAAGGAAGAAGGAGGAGGAGGAGTCTTAATATTTTCAATGTGCCAAGCCCAGGAAAACCAACATCAAACAAGTTGATGATTTAAAAAAAAAAGGACAGATCAAAATATTAAGTTTAAGACTTTGCAGTAATTGCATCTAAGAATCAGGAAGTGTACACATTGTGAGAATTCTTAGAAAGCATCGCAAATGTACTTCTCAATGGCCACCAAAGGCCAAAAGCAACTCTGGTTTGCCATGACTCTTCCTTGTTAGGGTAAACCAATGTTTCCCAGTCTCAAAGAAAGAAGAGGATGATGGGCATAGTTAGAGTTTACAGTAAGATCCTTCACACTTGGTTCAAGTAAGCTAAAGACAATTTGGTTGCCATTTAATCATAAGTGTTGACTGGATGGTGACAGGGGTTGGGGAGTGGGTTAAAATGCTCACATCACTGTCTCGGAAGTGGCGTCTGGGAGAGTCCATCCTCTCCCCATTGTACTATGACCCTAGACAAGGATCCTCAGGTCTCCCCTGGAGTATAGAGATGGCAGGGTGGGTTGGGTGGGGCTAGAAGATATTTCCATTGAAAGAATCCAAGTCAGCTAGATCCCACATTGAAGAAGACACTGAAGGTAGTTAAAGAAGCCCAGTTCAAAACCACGGGTAAAGGGTTTCCCCATGTCAAGGGGATCTGGGCCTGGCTTCAGGTAAAGACTGTACTGTGTGCTGTTACATTAAGCAACTGGAGCATTTGACAGTAAGGAGGAAAGACCTGACAATGTGGGGTAGAAAGACCAGCAGTTCCAGAAGCTAGGCCCTTCTGCTACTAGACTTGATAATCTGTCCGTTTGAGGAATATTCAAGGGAATGCACATTCCAGCTACCTTTAATACACACCTCTTGGCCACTCTCCAAAACTCCTGCCAGGAAGACAACTGATTTTGGTTGTAACAGGAAAAAAGCAAGAGTGCTTCGGAGTGGAGTTTCCCTCTGAGATGGAGAGGTGACCTAGACAAAGCCAAGGCTTTTCTGTCCTGGCGGACGTGTCTTTGGGAGAGTACACTATCTCCATTTTCAAAGAACATGGCTTTATTTTCCTCTCAAGGTTGGCACACACAAAGCTTTAGCACCTGATAGTTGCATGACTCTTGAGGAGCCCCTCCCTGACCCTGCTTCTTAGGGCTTTCCTGAGCTCATGGCTAGAGGAGGAGTGCTAAGGTTTCTAGTTTACCAACACTGACACTGGTTGTGTGTGAGTTACTGTGTTACAGCCCTGTAGACAAATCCCATGTACCGCATGTCTATAGAATTGTAACCTGCACAGTGCATCTCTAGAGAAACTTCAGGTTGTAACAAAACTGATAATATTTTTTCCACAGTCACTTTTCATAAAATGAAGCCCGGAACTGTTAAAAACACATCTATCATGATACCGTGAATAAAGCCCCAAGTCTAGCAGTGTGGAGTGGAGGGGGTGAGACTTCATAGATTGAGCTTGCAGGAAAAATGCCTCTAAAATATGCCTGTGGGACCAGGAAGACCAGAAAGACCAAAGTGTAGTTGACCTTCATGGTCAACTTGACTGGATTTAGGCTCCTCTAGAAAACTATACCCAAAGGCTGTATCTCAGGTTGGTGGCTCTATCCCATGGGCTGGAATCCTGAACTGATAGGAGGAAGTGACTCGGGCTCAAGCACACTTCCTGATGCCATGTATGCCCCTATCGTGAACATGACCTTAAACCCTGAGTCAAACTGAACCTGTCCTGTCTTCAGTTGCCTTTGTTGGCTGTCGTTTGTTACAGCAGCAATGATAGTAACACACACAGATATTAGGCCTTCGCAGGGTTGGAGCTCTGGGCTGAGGGAATACGATCTTTCTTCCTGTGTTCAAGAGGTAGAAAGAGCCAACATGGCTGGAGTGGGACCTCCCACCCCCACCTCCAAAAAAGCATAGGATAGGCAGAGTGTACACACAAGTGCTTGTGAGCAGTTACTTACCACTCTCTTCAGCCCCACTGTCCCAGAAAGCTGACTGACCAGGCCTATCCGCAAATGACTTTCCTAACTCCCTGAGAGGGAGGCGGCTGCCCTAGTTGTAGCTCATGGGTATCAAGTCTTATTTTGCTTTGCTTTGTTTTTATTTTTGTTGTGCTGGGGGCGGGGGAGATGTTCTCCTTCTGAGACCTGACTCAAGGGCATACAGAGACACACAGCCTAGCAAAGTTTACTTACAAAGCAATACCCAGTCCTAAGACCCTTGTTCCTCCACATAAGATGCCAACTGAGTGCATCTGTAATTGAGGCCTCCTCGGAGGCTCTTGATTGCATTTGTGATTAAACCAGCTCTCGGGATCATCCACTTCTTCCAAGTGGGGAGTGACCCACAGGTTCATGTCCCATACATCTCATATAGGGATTGTCTGACTGCAGTATTCAAAACCACCTTAAGCAAAGATGACAAACCAGTAAGAGCAGGGCTGTCCATTGCTGAAGTGGCTGGAGACAGACTTCATCTTGAAGCATCATTTCTCTCTCTCTCTCTCTCTCTCTCTCTCTCTCTCTCTCTACCTCTCTCTCTCTTCCTCCCTCCCTTCCTCTCTCTCATTCTTTCTCCTCTATTTTGCTCTTTTACAAGGAATAACTAGAGATGACAAAAAAAATCTCACTACCCTGAACCATCTTCAAAGACTTAATGTGAGTTCTCCAAAGCCGTGATGAAGGAGCCCCACTTGAGAATTTGCTGGAAGTGGAGAGTTTATCCAGAGGCTTCAGGGAGACTCCAAATGCTCAAACCTGATCTTTCAGTGCCACAGGGAGGATGTCACTAAAGGAGAGAAGTTCTTGATTTTTTTTTCCCCCACAGAGGAAAACTTGTACTTTGTGTCCCCTTGAAAAGTTGGTGGCTGTGCTAAGACCAATGTTCTGGATGGTAGATTTTTTTTTTTAAATTACTTAGCAATAGTTGCCTTCTCCAAGCTTAGCTAGGATCCAGACGTAAATTCTTTTTTTTTTTTTTTTTTTTTTTTATTAACTTGAGTATTTCTTATATACATTTCGAGTGTTATTCCCTTTCCCGGTTTCCGGGCAAACATCCCCCTCCCCCCTCCCCTTCCTTATGGGTGTTCCCCTCCCAACCCTCCCCCCATTGCCGCCCTCCCCCCATAGACTAGTTCACTGGGGGTTCAGTCTTAGCAGGACCCAGGGCTTCCCCTTCCACTGGTGCTCTTACTAGGATATTCATTGCTACCTATGGGGTCAGAGTCCAGGGTCAGTCCATGTATAGTCTTTAGGTAGTGGCTTAGTCCCTGGAAGCTCTGGTTGCTTGGCATTGTTGTACTTTTGGGGTCTCGAGCCCCTTCAAGCTCTTCCAGTTCTTTCTCTGATTCCTTCAATAGGGGACCTATTCTCAGTTCAGTGGTTTGCTGCTGGCATTCGCCTCTATATTTGCTGTATTCTGGCTGTGTCTCTCAGGAGCGATCTACATCCGGCTCCTGTCGGTCTGCACTTCTTTGCTTCATCCATCTTGTCTAATTGGGTGGCTGTATATGTATGGGCCACATGTGGGGCAGGCTCTGAATGGGTGTTCCTTCAGTCTCTGTTTTAATCTTTGCCTCTCCCTTCCCTGCCAAGGGTATTCTTTTTCCTCATTTAAAGAAGGAGTGAAGCATTCACATTTTGATCATCCGTCTTGAGTTTCGTTTGTTCTAGGGATCTAGGGTAATTCAAGCATTTGGGCTAATAGCCACTTATCAATGAGTGCATACCATGTATGTCTTTCTGTGATTGGGTTAGCTCACTCAGGATGATATTTTCCAGTTCCAACCATTTGCCTACGAATTTCATAAACTCGTTGTTTTTGATAGCTGAGTAATATTCCATTGTGTAGATGTACCACATTTTCTGTATCCATTCCTCTGTTGAAGGGCATCTGGGTTCTTTCCATTTTCTGGCTATTATAAATAAGGCTGCGATGAACATAGTGGAGCACGTGTCTCTTTTATATGTTGAGGCATCTTTTGGGTATATGCCCAAGAGAGGTATAGCTGGATCATCAGGCAGTTCAATGTCCAATTTTCTGAGGAACCTCCAGACTGATTTCCAGAATGGTTTTACCAGTCTGCAATCCCACCAACAATGGAGGAGTGTTCCTCTTTCTCCACATCCTCGCCAGCATCTGCTGTCACCGGAGTTTTTGATCTTAGCCAATCGCACTGGTGTGAGGTGAAATCTCAGGGTTGTTTTGATTTGCATTTCCCTTATGACTAAAGATGTTGAACATTTCTTTAGGTGTTTCTCAGCCATTCGGCATTCCTCAGCTGTGAATTCTTTGTTTAGCTCTGAACCCCATTTTTTAATAGGGTTATTTGTTTCCCTGCGGTCTAACTTCTTGAGTTCTTTGTATATTTTGGAAATAAGGCCTCAATCTGTTGTAGGATTGGTAAAGATCTTTTCCCAATCTGTTGGTTGCCGTTTTGTCCTAACCACAGTGTCCTTTGCCTTACAGAAGCTTTGCAGTTTTATGAGATCCCATTTGTCGATTCTTGATCTTAGAGCATAAGCCATTGGTGTTTTGTTCAGGAAATTTTTTCCAGTGCCCATGTGTTCCAGATGCTTCCCTAGTTTTTCTTCTATTAGTTTGAGTGTGTCTGGTTTGATGTGGAGGTCCTTGATCCACTTGGACTTAAGCTTTGTACAGGGTGATAAGGATGGATCAATCTGCATTCTTCTACATGTTGCCCTCCAGTTGAACCAGCACCATTTGCTGAAAATACTATCTTTTTTCCATTGGATGGTTTTGGCTCCTTTGTCAAAAATCAAGTGACCATAGGTGTGTGGGTTCATTTCTGGGTCTTCAATTCTATTCCATTGGTCTATCTGTCTGTCTCTGTACCAATACCATGCAGTTTTTATCACTATTGCTCTGTAATACTGCTTGAGTTCAGGGATAGTGATTCCCCCTGAAGTCCTTTTATTGTTGAGGATAGCTTTAGCTATCCTAGGTTTTTTGTTATTCCAGATGAATTTGCAAATTGTTCTGTCTAACTCTTTGAAGAATTGGATTGGTATTTTGATGGGGATTGCATTGAATCTGTAGATTGCTTTTGGTAAAATGGCCATTTTTACCATATTAATCCTGCCAATCCATGAGCATGGGAGATCTTTCCATCTTCTGAGGTCTTCTTCAATTTCTTTCCTCAGTGTCTTGAAGTTCTTATTGTACAGATCTTTTACTTGCTTGGTTAAAGTCACACCGAGGTACTTTATATTATTTGGGTCTATTATGAAGGGTGTCGTTTCCCTAATTTCTTTCTCGGCTTGTTTCTCTTTTGTATAGAGGAAGGCAACTGATTTATTTGAGTTAATTTTATACCCAGCCACTTTGCTGAAGTTGTTTATCAGCTTTAGTAGTTCTCTGGTGGAACTTTTGGGATCACTTAAATATACTATCATGTCATCTGCAAATAGTGATATTTTGACCTCTTCTTTTCCGATCTGTATCCCTTTGATCTCCTTTTGTTGTCTGATTGCTCTGGCTAGAACTTCAAGAACTATATTGAATAAGTAGGGAGAGAGTGGGCAGCCTTGTCTAGTCCCTGATTTTAGTGGGATTGCTTCAAGTTTCTCTCCATTTAGTTTAATGTTAGCAACTGGTTTGCTGTATATGGCTTTTACTATGTTTAGGTATGGGCCTTGAATTCCTATTCTTTCCAGGACTTTTATCATGAAGGGGTGTTGAATTTTGTCAAATGCTTTCTCAGCATCTAATGAAATGATCATGTGGTTCTGTTCTTTCAGTTTGTTTATATAATGGATCATGTTGATGGTTTTCCGTATATTAAACCATCCCTGCATGCCTGGGATGAAGCCTACTTGATCATGGTGGATGATTGTTTTGATGTGCTCTTGAATTCGGTTTGCCAGAATTTTATTGAGTATTTTTGCGTCGATATTCATAAGGGAAATTGGTCTGAAGTTCTCTTTCTTTGTTGTGTCTTTGTGTGGTTTAGGTATAAGAGTAATTGTGGCTTCATAGAAGGAATTCGGTAGGGCTCCATCTGTTTCAATTTTGTGGAATAGTTTGGATAATATTGGTATGAGGTCTTCTATGAAGGTTTGATAGAATTCTGCACTAAACCCGTCTGGACCTGGGCTCTTTTTGGTTGGGAGACCTTTAATGACTGCTTCTATTTCCTTAGGAGTTATGGGGTTGTTTAACTGGTTTATCTGTTCCTGATTTAACTTTGATACCTGGTATCTGTCTAGGAAATTGTCCATTTCCTGAAGATTTTCAAATTTTGTTGAATATAGGTTTTTATAGTAAGATCTGATGATTTTTTGAATTTCCTCCGAATCTGTAGTTATGTCTCCCTTTTCATTTCTGATTTTGTTAATTTGGACGCACTCTCTGTGTCCTCTCGTTAGTCTGGCTAAGGGTTTATCTATCTTGTTGATTTTCTCAAAGAACCAACTTTTGGTTCTGTTGATTCTTTCTATGGTCCTTTTTGTTTCTACTTGGTTGATTTCAGCTCTGAGTTTGATTATTTCCTGCCTTCTACTCCTCCTGGGTGTATTTGCTTCTTTTTGTTCTAGAGCTTTTAGGTGTGCTGTCAAGCTGCTGACATATGCTCTTTCCTGTTTCTTTCTGCAGGCACTCAGCGCTATGAGTTTTCCTCTTAGCACAGCTTTCATTGTGTCCCATAAGTTTGAGTATGTTGTATCTTCATTTTCATTAAATTCTAAAAAGTTTTTAATTTCTTTCTTTATTTCTTCCTTGACCAGGTTATCATTGAGTAGAGCATTGTTCAATTTCCACGTATATGTGGGCATTCTTCCCTTATTGTTATTGAAGACCAGTTTTAGGCCGTGGTGGTCCGATAGCACGCATGGGATTATTTCTATCTTTCTGTACCTGTTGAGGCCCGTTTTTTGACCAATTATATGGTCAATTTTGGAGAAAGTACCATGAGGAGCTGAGAAGAAGGTATATCCTTTTGCTTTAGGATAGAATGTTCTATAAATATCCGTTAAGTCCATTTGGCTCATGACTTCTCTTAGTCTGTCTACATCACTGTTTAATTTCTGTTTCCATGATCTGTCCATTGATGAGAGTGGGGTGTTGAAATCTCCCACTATTATTGTGTGAGGTGCAATGTGTGTTTTGAGCTTTAGTAAGGTTTCTTTTACATAT